>NC_064413.1:20652777-20965555 GCF_023375975.1 Astyanax mexicanus
CCATGAAAAATTACTCAAATGAGTGGGAAAATGCAAGGGCATGGTAAATTGGGCCAAATTTTGCTCAGAAATGTGACAAAAAGCACTTTTCAATTTTTGACCCAAATCAGAAAAAAACGTAGACCCGCGGTATGTGATTCTGGTGAAAATTTTGACCATTCATGAAACCTTGTTTTTTCCATGAAAAATTACTCAAACGAGTGGGAAAATGCATGGGCATGGTAAATTGGGCCCAATTTTGCTCAGAAATGTGACAAAAAGCACTTTTCAATTTTCGACCCAAATCAGAAAAAAACGTAGACCCGCGGTATGTGATTCTGGTGAAAATTTTGACCATTCATGAAACCTTGTTTTTTCCATGAAAAATTACTCAAACGAGTGGGAAAATGCATGGGCATGGTAAATTGGGCCAAATTTTGCTCAGAAATGTGACAAAAAGCACTTTCCAATTTTTGACCCAAATCAGAAAAAAACGTAGACCCGCGGTATGTGATTCTGGTGAAAATTTTGACCATTCATGAAACTTTGTTTTTTCCATGAAAAATTACTCAAACGAGTGGGAAAATGCATGGGCATGGTAAATTGGGCCAAATTTTGCTCAGAAACGTGACAAAAAGCACTTTTCAATTTTTGACCCAAATCAGAAAAAAACGTAGACCCGCGGTATGTGATTCTGGTGAAAATTTTGACCATTCATGAAACCTTGTTTTTTCCATGACAAATTACTCAAACGAGTGGGAAAATGCATGGGCATGGTAAATTGGGCCAAATTTTGCTCAGAAATGTGACAAAAAGCACTTTTCAATTATTGACCCAAATCAGAAAAAAACGTAGACCCGCGGTATGTGATTCTGGTGAAAATTTTGACCATTCATGAAACCTTGTTTTTTCCATGAAAAATTACTCAAACGAGTGGGAAAATGCATGGGCATGGTAAATTGGGCCAAATTTTGCTCAGAAATGTGACAAAAAGCACTTTTCAATTTTTGACCCAAATCAGAAAAAAACGTAGACCTGCGGTATGTGATTCTGGTGAAAATTTTGACCATTCATGAAACCTTGTTTTTTCTATGAAAAATTACTCAAACGAGTGGGAAAATGCATGGGCATGGTAAATTGGGCCAAATTTTGCTCAGAAATGTGACAAAAAGCACTTTTCAATTTTTGACCCAAATCAGAAAAAAACGTAGACCCGCGGTATTTGATTCTGGTGAAAATTTTGACCATTCATGAAACCTTGTTTTTTCCATGAAAAATTACTCAAATGAGTGGGAAAATGCAAGGGCATGGTAAATTGGGCCAAATTTTGCTCAGAAATGTGACAAAAAGCACTTTTCAATTTTTGACCCAAATCAGAAAAAAACGTAGACCCGCGGTATGTGATTCTGGTGAAAATTTTGACCATTCATGAAACCTTGTTTTTTCCATGAAAATTTACTCAAACGAGTGGGAAAATGCATGGGCATGGTAAATTGGGCCCAATTTTGCTCAGAAATGTGACAAAAAGCACTTTTCAATTTTCGACCCAAATCAGAAAAAAACGTAGACCCGCGGTATGTGATTCTGGTGAAAATTTTGACCATTCATGAAACCTTGTTTTTTCCATGAAAAATTACTCAAACGAGTGGGAAAATGCATGGGCATGGTAAATTGGGCCAAATTTTGCTCAGAAATGTGACAAAAAGCACTTTCCAATTTTTGACCCAAATCAGAAAAAAACGTAGACCCGCGGTATGTGATTCTGGTGAAAATTTTGACCATTCATGAAACTTTGTTTTTTCCATGAAAAATTACTCAAACGAGTGGGAAAATGCATGGGCATGGTAAATTGGGCCAAATTTTGCTCAGAAATGTGACAAAAAGCACTTTTCAATTTTTGACCCAAATCAGAAAAAAACGTAGACCCGCGGTATGTGATTCTGGTGAAAATTTTGACCATTCATGAAACCTTGTTTTTTCCATGACAAATTACTCAAACGAGTGGGAAAATGCATGGGCATGGTAAATTGGGCCAAATTTTGCTCAGAAACGTGACAAAAAGCACTTTTCAATTTTTGACCCAAATCAGAAAAAAACGTAGACCCGCGGTATGTGATTCTGGTGAAAATTTTGACCATTCATGAAACCTTGTTTTTTCCATGACAAATTACTCAAACGAGTGGGAAAATGCATGGGCATGGTAAATTGGGCCAAATTTTGCTCAGAAATGTGACAAAAAGCACTTTTCAATTATTGACCCAAATCAGAAAAAAACGTAGACCCGCGGTATGTGATTCTGGTGAAAATTTTGACCATTCATGAAACCTTGTTTTTTCCATGAAAAATTACTCAAACGAGTGGGAAAATGCATGGGCATGGTAAATTGGGCCAAATTTTGCTCAGAAATGTGACAAAAAGCACTTTTCAATTTTTGTCCCAAATCAGAAAAAAACGTAGACCCGCGGTATGTGATTCTGGTGAAAATTTTGACCATTCATGAAACCTTGTTTTTTCCATGAAAAATTACTCAAACAAGTGGGACAATGCATGGGCATGGTAAATTGGGCCAAATTTAGACCCGCGGTATGTAATTCTGGTGAAAATTTTGACCATTCATGAAACCTTGTTTTTTCCATGACAAATTACTGAAACGAGTGGGAAAATGCATGGGCATGGTAAATTGGGCCAGATTTTGCTCAGAAACGTGACAAAAAGCACTTTTCAATTTTTGACCCAAATCACAAAAAAACGTAGACCTGCGGTATGTGATTCTGGTGAAATTTTTGACCATTCATGAAACCTTGTTTTTTCCATGACAAATTACTCAAACGAGTGGGAAAATGCATGGGCATGGTAAATTGGGCCAAATTTTGCTCAGAAATGTGACAAAAAGCACTTTTCAATTTTTGACCCAAATCAGAAAAAAACGTAGACCCGCGGTGTGTGATTCTGGTGAAAAATTTTGACCATTCATGAAACCTTGTTTTTTCCATGAAAAATTACTCAAACAAGTGGGACAATGCATGGGCATGGTAAATTGGGCCAAATTTTGCTCAGAAATGTGACAAAAAGCACTTTTCAATTTTTGACCCAAATCAGAAAAAAAACGTAGACCCGCGGTATGTGATTCTGGTGAAAATTTTGAACATTCATGAAACCTTGTTTTTTCCATGACAAATTACTCAAACGAGTGGGAAAATGCATGGGCATGGTAAATTGGGCCAAATTTTGCTTAGAAACGTGACAAAAAGCACTTTTCAATTTTTGACCCAAATCAGAAAAAAACGTAGACCCGCGGTATGTGATTCTGGTGAAAATTTTGACCATTCATAAAACCTTGTTTTTTCCATGAAAAATTACTCAAACGAGTGGGACAATGCATGGGCATGGTAAATTGGGCCAAATGTTGCTCAGAAATGTGACAAAAAGCACTTTTCAATTTTTGACCCAAATCAGAAAAAAACGTAGACCCGCGGTATGTGATTCTGGTGAAAATTTTGACCATTCATGAAACCTTGTTTTTTCCATGAAAAATTACGCAAACGAGTGGGAAAATGCATGGGCATGGTAAATTGGGCCAAATTTTGCTCAGAAATGTGACAAAAAGCACTTTTCAATTTTTGACCCAAATCAGAAAAAAACGTAGACCCGCGGTATGTGATTCTGGTGAAAATTTTGACCATTCATGAAACCTAGTTTTTTCCATGACAAATTACTCAAACGAGTGGGAAAATGCATGGGCATGGTAAATTGGGCCAAATTTTGCTCAGAAATGTGACAAAAAGCACTTTTCAATTTTTGACCCAAATCAGAAAAAAACGTAGACCCGTGGTATGTGATTCTGGTGAAAAATTTTGACCATTCATGAAACCTTGTTTTTTCCATGAAAAATTACTCAAACAAGTGGGACAATGCATGGGCATGGTAAATTGGGCCAAATTTTGCTCAGAAATGTGACAAAAAGCACTTTTCAATTTTTGACCCAAATCAGAAAAAAAACGTAGACCCGCGGTATGTGATTCTGGTGAAAATTTTGACCATTCATGAAACCTAGTTTTTTCCATGACAAATTACTCAAACGAGTGGGAAAATGCATGGGCATGGTAAATTGGGCCAAATTTTGCTCAGAAATGTGACAAAAAGCACTTTTCAATTTTTGACCCAAATCAGAAAAAAACGTAGACCCGTGGTATGTGATTCTGGTGAAAAATTTTGACCATTCATGAAACCTTGTTTTTTCCATGAAAAATTACTCAAACAAGTGGGACAATGCATGGGCATGGTAAATTGGGCCAAATTTTGCTCAGAAATGTGACAAAAAGCACTTTTCAATTTTTGACCCAAATCAGAAAAAAAACGTAGACCCGCGGTATGTGATTCTGGTGAAAATTTTGACCATTCATGAAACCTTGTTTTTTCCATGACAAATTACTCAAACGAGTGGGAAAATGCATGGGCATGGTAAATTGGGCCAAATTTTGCTCAGAAATGTGACAAAAAGCACTTTTTAATTTTTGACCCAAATCAGAAAAAAACTTAGACCCGCGCTATGTGATTCTGGTGAAAATTTTGACCATTCATGAAACCTTGTTTTTTCCATGAAAAATTACTCAAACAAGTGGGACAATGCATGGGCATGGTAAATTGGGCCAAATTTAGACCCGCGGTATGTGATTCTGGTGAAAATTTTGACCATTCATGAAACCTTGTTTTTTCCATGAAAAATTAATCAAACGAGTGGGAAAATGCATGGGCATGGTAAATTGGGCCAAATTTTGCTCAGAAATGTGACAAAAAGCACTTTTCAATTTTTGACCCAAATCAGAAAAAAACGTAGACCCGCGGTATGTGATTCTGGTGAAAATTTTGACCATTCATGAAACCTTGTTTTTTCCATGAAAAATTACTCAAACGAGTGGGAAAATGCATGGGCATGGTAAATTGGGCCAAATTTTGCTCAGAAATGTGACAAAAAGCACTTTTCAATTTTTGACCCAAATCAGAAAAAAACTTAGACCCGCGGTATGTGATTCAGGTGAAAATTTTGACCATTCATGAAACCTTGTTTTTTCCATGAAAAATTACTCAAACAAGTGGGACAATGCATGGGCATGGTAAATTGGGCCAAATTTAGACCCGCGGTATGTGATTCTGGTGAAAATTTTGACCATTCATGAAACCTTGTTTTTTCCATGACAAATTACTGAAACGAGTGGCAAAATGCATGGGCATGGTAAATTGGGCCAGATTTTGCTCAGAAACGTGACAAAAAGCACTTTTCAATTTTTGACCCAAATCACAAAAAAACGTAGACCTGCGGTATGTGATTCTGGTGAAATTTTTGACCATTCATGAAACCTTGTTTTTTCCATGACAAATTACTCAAACGAGTGGGAAAATGCATGGGCATGGTAAATTGGGCCAAATTTTGCTCAGAAATGTGACAAAAAGCACTTTTCAATTTTTGACCCAAATCAGAAAAAAACGTAGACCCGCGGTGTGTGATTCTGGTGAAAAATTTTGACCATTCATGAAACCTTGTTTTTTCCATGAAAAATTACTCAAACAAGTGGGACAATGCATGGGCATGGTAAATTGGGCCAAATTTTGCTCAGAAATGTGACAAAAAGCACTTTTCAATTTTTGACCCAAATCAGAAAAAAACGTAGACCCGCGGTATGTGATTCTGGTGAAAATTTTGACCATTCATAAAACCTTGTTTTTTTCCATGAAAAATTACTCAAACGAGTGGGACAATGCATGGGCATGGTAAATTGGGCCAAATTTTGCTCAGAAATGTGACAAAAAGCACTTTTCAATTTTTGACCCAAATCAGAAAAAAACGTAGACCCGCGGTATGTGATTCTGGTGAAAATTTTGACCATTCATGAAACCTTGTTTTTTCCATGAAAAATTACGCAAACGAGTGGGAAAATGCATGGGCATGGTAAATTGGGCCAAATTTTGCTCAGAAATGTGACAAAAAGCACTTTTCAATTTTTGACCCAAATCAGAAAAAAACGTAGACCCGCGGTATGTGATTCTGGTGAAAATTTTGACCATTCATGAAACCTAGTTTTTTCCATGACAAATTACTCAAACGAGTGGGAAAATGCATGGGCATGGTAAATTGGGCCAAATTTTGCTCAGAAATGTGACAAAAAGCACTTTTCAATTTTTGACCCAAATCAGAAAAAAACGTAGACCCGCGGTATGTGATTCTGGTGAAAAATTTTGACCATTCATGAAACCTTGTTTTTTCCATGAAAAATTACTCAAACAAGTGGGACAATGCATGGGCATGGTAAATTGGGCCAAATTTTGCTCAGAAATGTGACAAAAAGCACTTTTCAATTTTTGACCCAAATCAGAAAAAAAACGTAGACCCGCGGTATGTGATTCTGGTGAAAATTTTGACCATTCATGAAACCTTGTTTTTTCCATGACAAATTACTCAAACGAGTGGGAAAATGCATGGGCATGGTAAATTGGGCCAAATTTTACTCAGAAACGTGACAAAAAGCACTTTTCAATTTTTGACCCAAATCAGAAAAAAACGTAGACCCGCGGTATGTGATTCTGGTGAAAATTTTGACCATTCATGAAACCTTGTTTTTTCCATGAAAAATTACTCAAACGAGTGGGAAAATGCATGGGCATGGTAAATTGAGCCAAATTTTGCTCAGAAATGTGACAAAAAGCACTTTTCAATTTTTGACCCAAATCAGAAAAAAACGTAGACCCGCGGTATGTGATTCTGGTGAAAATTTTGACCATTCATGAAACCTAGTTTTTTCCATGACAAATTACTCAAACGAGTGGGAAAATGCATGGGCATGGTAAATTGGGCCAAATTTTGCTCAGAAATGTGACAAAAAGCATTTTTCAATTTTTGACCCAAATCAGAAAAAAACGTAGACCCGCGGTATGTGATTCTGGTGAAAAATTTTGACCATTCATGAAACCTTGTTTTTTCCATGAAAAATTACTCAAACAAGTGGGACAATGCATGGGCATGGTAAATTGGGCCAAATTTTGCTCAGAAATGTGACAAAAAGCACTTTTCAATTTTTGTCCCAAATCAGAAAAAAACGTAGACCCGCGGTATGTGATTCTGGTGAAAATTTTGACCATTCATGAAACCTATTTTTTTCCATGACAAATTACTCAAACGAGTGGGAAAATGCATGGGCATGGTAAATTGGGCCAAATTTTGCTCAGAAATGTGACAAAAAGCACTTTTCAATTTTTGACCCAAATCAGAAAAAAACGTAGACCCGCGGTATGTGATTCTGGTGAAAATTTTGACCATTCATGAAACCTTGTTTTTTCCATGAAAAATTACTCAAACAAGTGGGAAAATGCATGGGCATGGTAAATTGGGCCAAATTTTGCTCAGAAATGTGACAAAAAGCACTTTTCAATTTTTGACCCAAATCAGAAAAAAACGTAGACCCGCGGTAAGTGATTCTGGTGAAAATTTTGACCATTCATGAAACCTTGTTTTTTCCATGAAAAATTACTCAAACAAGTGGGAAAATGCATGGGCATGGTAAATTGGGCCAAATTTTGCTCAGAAACGTGACAAAAAGCACTTTTCAATTTTTGACCCAAATCAGAAAAAAACGTAGACCCGCGGTATGTGATTCTGGTGAAAATTTTGACCATTCATAAAACCTAGTTTTTTCCATGACAAATTACTCAAACGAGTGGGAAAATGCATGGGCATGGTAAATTGGGCCAAATTTTGCTCAGAAATGTGACAAAAAGCATTTTTCAATTTTTGACCCAAATCAGAAAAAAACGTAGACCCGCGGTATGTGATTCTGGTGAAAAATTTTGACCATTCATGAAACCTTGTTTTTTCCATGAAAAATTACTCAAACAAGTGGGACAATGCATGGGCATGGTAAATTGGGCCAAATTTTGCTCAGAAATGTGACAAAAAGCACTTTTCAATTTTTGTCCCAAATCAGAAAAAAACGTAGACCCGCGGTATGTGATTCTGGTGAAAATTTTGACCATTCATGAAACCTAGTTTTTTCCATGAAAAATTACTCAAACAAGTGGGAAAATGCATGGGCATGGTAAATTGGGCCAAATTTTGCTCAGAAATTTGACAAAAAGCACTTTTCAATTTTTGACCCAAATCAGAAAAAAACGTAGACCCGCGGTATGTGATTCTGGTGAAAATTTTGACCATTCATGAAACCTTGTTTTTTCCATGAAAAATTACTCAAACAAGTGGGAAAATGCATGGGCATGGTAAATTGGGCCAAATTTTGCTCAGAAATGTGACAAAAAGCACTTTTCAATTTTTGACCCAAATCAGAAAAAAACGTAGACCCGCGGTATGTGATTCTGGTGAAAATTTTGACCATTCATGAAACCTTGTTTTTTCCATGAAAAATTACTCAAACAAGTGGGACAATGCATGGGCATGGTAAATTGGGCCAAATTTTGCTCAGAAATGTGACAAAAAGCACTTTTCAATTTTTGTCCCAAATCAGAAAAAAACGTAGACCCGCGGTATGTGATTCTGGTGAAAATTTTGACCATTCATGAAACCTAGTTTTTTCCATGACAAATTACTCAAACGAGTGGGAAAATGCATGGGCATGGTAAATTGGGCCAAATTTTGCTCAGAAATTTGACAAAAAGCACTTTTCAATTTTTGACCCAAATCAGAAAAAAACGTAGACCCGCGGTATGTGATTCTGGTGAAAATTTTGACCATTCATGAAACCTTGTTTTTTCCATGAAAAATTACTCAAACAAGTGGGAAAATGCATGGGCATGGTAAATTGGGCCAAATTTTGCTCAGAAATGTGACAAAAAGCACTTTTCAATTTTTGACCCAAATCAGAAAAAAACGTAGACCCGCGGTATGTGATTCTGGTGAAAATTTTGACCATTCATGAAACCTTGTTTTTTCCATGAAAAATTACTCAAACAAGTGGGAAAATGCATGGGCATGGTAAATTTGGCCAAATTTTGCTCAGAAATGTGACAAAAAGCACTTTTCAATTTTTGACCCAAATCAGAAAAAAACGTAGACCCGCGGTATGTGATTCTGGTGAAAATTTTGACCATTCATGAAACCTTGTTTTTTCCATGAAAAATTACTCAAACAAGTGGGACAATGCATGGGCATGGTAAATTGGGCCAAATTTTGCTCAGAAATGTGACAAAAAGCACTTTTCAATTTTTGTCCCAAATCAGAAAAAAACGTAGACCCGCGGTATGTGATTCTGGTGAAAATTTTGACCATTCATGAAACCTAGTTTTTTCCATGACAAATTACTCAAACGAGTGGGAAAATGCATGGGCATGGTAAATTGGGCCAAATTTTGCTCAGAAATGTGACAAAAAGCACTTTTCAATTTTTGACCCAAATCAGAAAAAAACGTACACCCGCGGTATGTGATTCTGGTGAAAATTTTGACCATTCATGAAACCTTGTTTTTTCCATGAAAAATTACTCAAACAAGTGGGAAAATGCATGGGCATGGTAAATTGGGCCAAATTTTGCTCAGAAATGTGACAAAAAGCACTTTTCAATTTTTGACCCAAATCAGAAAAAAACGTAGACCCGCGGTATGTGATTCTGGTGAAAATTTTGACCATTCATGAAACCTTGTTTTTTCCATGAAAAATTACTCAAACAAGCGGGAAAATGCATGGGCATGGTAAATTGGGCCAAATTTTGCTCAGAAACGTGACAAAAAGCACTTTTCAATTTTTGACCCAAATCAGAAAAAAACGTAGACCCGCGGTATGTGATTCTGGTGAAAATTTTGACTATTCATAAAACCTTGTTTTTTCCATGAAAAATTACTCAAACGAGTTGGACAATGCATGGGCATGGTAAATTGGGCCAAATTTTGCTCAGAAATGTGACAAAAAGCATTTTTCAATTTTTGACCCAAATCAGAAAAAAACGTAGACCCGCGGTATGTGATTCTGGTGAAAATTTTGACCATTCATGAAACCTTGTTTTTTCCATGAAAAATTACTCAAACGAGTGGGAAAATGCATGGGCATGGTACATTGGGCCAAATTTTGCTCAGAAATGTGACAAAAAGCACTTTTCAATTTTTGACCCAAATCAGAAAATAACGTAGACCCGCGGTATGTGATTCTGGTGAAAATTTTGACCATTCATGAAACCTTGTTTTTTCCATGAAAAATTACTCAAACGAGTGGGAAAATGCATTGGCATGGTAAATTGGGCCAAATTTTGCTCAGAAATGTGACAAAAAGCACTTTTCAATTTTTGACCCAAATCAGAAAAAAACGTAGACCCGCGGTATGTGATTCTGGTGAAAATTTTGACCATTCATGAAACCTTGTTTTTTCCATGAAAAATTACTCAAACGAGTGGGAAAATGCATGGGCATGGTAAATTGGGCCAAATTTTGCTCAGAAATGTGACAAAAAGCACTTTTCAATTTTTGACCCAAATCAGAAAAAAACGTACACCCGCGGTATGTGATTCTGGTGAAAATTTTGACCATTCATGAAACCTAGTTTTTTCCATGACAAATTACTCAAACGAGTGGGAAAATGCATGGGCATGGTAAATTGGGCCAAATTTTGCTCAGAAATGTGACAAAAAGCATTTTTCAATTTTTGACCCAAATCAGAAAAAAACGTAGACCCGCGGTATGTGATTCTGGTGAAAAATTTTGACCATTCATGAAACCTTGTTTTTTCCATGAAAAATTACTCAAACAAGTGGGACAATGCATGGGCATGGTAAATTGGGCCAAATTTTGCTCAGAAATGTGACAAAAAGCACTTTTCAATTTTTGTCCCAAATCAGAAAAAAACGTAGACCCGCGGTATGTGATTCTGGTGAAAATTTTGACCATTCATGAAACCTAGTTCTTTCCATGACAAATTACTCAAACGAGTGGGAAAATGCATGGGCATGGTAAATTGGGCCAAATTTTGCTCAGAAATGTGACAAAAAGCACTTTTCAATTTTTGACCCAAATCAGAAAAAAACGTACACCCGCGGTATGTGATTCTGGTGAAAATTTTGACCATTCATGAAACCTTGTTTTTTCCATGAAAAATTACTCAAACAAGTGGGAAAATGCATGGGCATGGTAAATTGGGCCAAATTTTGCTCAGAAATGTGACAAAAAGCACTTTTCAATTTTTGACCCAAATCAGAAAAAAACGTAGACCCGCGGTATGTGATTCTGGTGAAAATTTTGACCATTCATGAAACCTTGTTTTTTCCATGAAAAATTACTCAAACAAGCGGGAAAATGCATGGGCATGGTAAATTGGGCCAAATTTTGCTCAGAAACGTGACAAAAAGCACTTTTCAATTTTTGACCCAAATCAGAAAAAAACGTAGACCCGCGGTATGTGATTCTGGTGAAAATTTTGACTATTCATAAAACCTTGTTTTTTCCATGAAAAATTACTCAAACGAGTTGGACAATGCATGGGCATGGTAAATTGGGCCAAATTTTGCTCAGAAATGTGACAAAAAGCATTTTTCAATTTTTGACCCAAATCAGAAAAAAACGTAGACCCGCGGTATGTGATTCTGGTGAAAATTTTGACCATTCATGAAACCTTGTTTTTTCCATGAAAAATTACTCAAACGAGTGGGAAAATGCATGGGCATGGTACATTGGGCCAAATTTTGCTCAGAAATGTGACAAAAAGCACTTTTCAATTTTTGACCCAAATCAGAAAAAAACGTAGACCCGCGGTATGTGATTCTGGTGAAAATTTTGACCATTCATGAAACCTTGTTTTTTCCATGAAAAATTACTCAAACGAGTGGGAAAATGCATGGGCATGGTAAATTGGGCCAAATTTTGCTCAGAAATGTGACAAAAAGCACTTTTCAATTTTTTACCCAAATCAGAAAAAAACGTAGACCCGCGGTATGTGATTCTGGTGAAAATTTTGACCATTCATGAAACCTTGTTTTTTCCATGAAAAATTACTCAAACAAGTGGGAAAATGCATGGGCATGGTAAATTGGGCCAAATTTTGCTCAGAAACGTGACAAAAAGCACTTTTCAATTTTTGACCCAAATCAGAAAAAAACGTAGACCCGCGGTATGTGATTCTGGTGAAAATTTTGACCATTCATAAAACCTAGTTTTTTCCATGACAAATTACTCAAACGAGTGGGAAAATGCATGGGCATGGTAAATTGGGCCAAATTTTGCTCAGAAATGTGACAAAAAGCACTTTTCAATTTTTGACCCAAATCAGAAAAAAACGTAGACCCGCGGTATGTGATTCTGGTGAAAATTTTGACCATTCATGAAACCTTGTTTTTTCCATGAAAAATTACTCAAACAAGTGGGAAAATGCATGGGCATGGTAAATTGGGCCAAATTTTGCTCAGAAATGTGACAAAAAGCACTTTTCAATTTTTGACCCAAATCAGAAAAAAACGTAGACCCGCGGTATGTGATTCTGGTGAAAATTTTGACCATTCATGAAACCTTGTTTTTTCCATGAAAAATTACTCAAACAAGCGGGAAAATGCATGGGCATGGTAAATTGGGCCAAATTTTGCTCAGAAACGTGACAAAAAGCACTTTTCAATTTTTGACCCAAATCAGAAAAAAACGTAGACCCGCGGTATGTGATTCTGGTGAAAATTTTGACTATTCATAAAACCTTGTTTTTTCCATGAAAAATTACTCAAACGAGTTGGACAATGCATGGGCATGGTAAATTGGGCCAAATTTTGCTCAGAAATGTGACAAAAAGCATTTTTCAATTTTTGACCCAAATCAGAAAAAAACGTAGACCCGCGGTATGTGATTCTGGTGAAAATTTTGACCATTCATGAAACCTTGTTTTTTCCATGAAAAATTACTCAAACGAGTGGGAAAATGCATGGGCATGGTACATTGGGCCAAATTTTGCTCAGAAATGTGACAAAAAGCACTTTTCAATTTTTGACCCAAATCAGAAAATAACGTAGACCCGCGGTATGTGATTCTGGTGAAAATTTTGACCATTCATGAAACCTTGTTTTTTCCATGAAAAATTACTCAAACGAGTGGGAAAATGCATGGGCATGGTAAATTGGGCCAAATTTTGCTCAGAAATGTGACAAAAAGCACTTTTCAATTTTTTACCCAAATCAGAAAAAAACGTAGACCCGCGGTATGTGATTCTGGTGAAAATTTTGACCATTCATGAAACCTTGTTTTTTCCATGAAAAATTACTCAAACGAGTGGGAAAATGCATTGGCATGGTAAATTGGGCCAAATTTTGCTCAGAAATGTGACAAAAAGCACTTTTCAATTTTTGACCCAAATCAGAAAAAAACGTAGACCCGCGGTATGTGATTCTGGTGAAAATTTTGACCATTCATGAAACCTTGTTTTTTCCATGAAAAATTACTCAAACGAGTGGGAAAATGCATGGGCATGGTAAATTGGGCCAAATTTTGCTCAGAAATGTGACAAAAAGCATTTTTCAATTTTTGACCCAAATCAGAAAAAAACGTAGACCCGCGGTATGTGATTCTGGTGAAAAATTTTGACCATTCATGAAACCTTGTTTTTTCCATGAAAAATTACTCAAACAAGTGGGACAATGCATGGGCATGGTAAATTGGGCCAAATTTTGCTCAGAAATGTGACAAAAAGCACTTTTCAATTTTTGTCCCAAATCAGAAAAAAACGTAGACCCGCGGTATGTGATTCTGGTGAAAATTTTGACCATTCATGAAACCTAGTTCTTTCCATGACAAATTACTCAAACGAGTGGGAAAATGCATGGGCATGGTAAATTGGGCCAAATTTTGCTCAGAAATGTGACAAAAAGCACTTTTCAATTTTTGACCCAAATCAGAAAAAAACGTACACCCGCGGTATGTGATTCTGGTGAAAATTTTGACCATTCATGAAACCTTGTTTTTTCCATGAAAAATTACTCAAACAAGTGGGAAAATGCATGGGCATGGTAAATTGGGCCAAATTTTGCTCAGAAATGTGACAAAAAGCACTTTTCAATTTTTGACCCAAATCAGAAAAAAACGTAGACCCGCGGTATGTGATTCTGGTGAAAATTTTGACCATTCATGAAACCTTGTGTTTTCCATGAAAAATTACTCAAACAAGCGGGAAAATGCATGGGCATGGTAAATTGGGCCAAATTTTGCTCAGAAACGTGACAAAAAGCACTTTTCAATTTTTGACCCAAATCAGAAAAAAACGTAGACCCGCGGTATGTGATTCTGGTGAAAATTTTGACTATTCATAAAACCTTGTTTTTTCCATGAAAAATTACTCAAACGAGTTGGACAATGCATGGGCATGGTAAATTGGGCCAAATTTTGCTCAGAAATGTGACAAAAAGCATTTTTCAATTTTTGACCCAAATCAGAAAAAAACGTAGACCCGCGGTATGTGATTCTGGTGAAAATTTTGACCATTCATGAAACCTTGTTTTTTCCATGAAAAATTACTCAAACGAGTGGGAAAATGCATGGGCATGGTACATTGGGCCAAATTTTGCTCAGAAATGTGACAAAAAGCACTTTTCAATTTTTGACCCAAATCAGAAAAAAACGTAGACCCGCGGTATGTGATTCTGGTGAAAATTTTGACCATTCATGAAACCTTGTTTTTTCCATGAAAAATTACTCAAACGAGTGGGAAAATGCATGGGCATGGTAAATTGGGCCAAATTTTGCTCAGAAATGTGACAAAAAGCACTTTTCAATTTTTTACCCAAATCAGAAAAAAACGTAGACCCGCGGTATGTGATTCTGGTGAAAATTTTGACCATTCATGAAACCTTGTTTTTTCCATGAAAAATTACTCAAACAAGTGGGAAAATGCATGGGCATGGTAAATTGGGCCAAATTTTGCTCAGAAACGTGACAAAAAGCACTTTTCAATTTTTGACCCAAATCAGAAAAAAACGTAGACCCGCGGTATGTGATTCTGGTGAAAATTTTGACCATTCATAAAACCTAGTTTTTTCCATGACAAATTACTCAAACGAGTGGGAAAATGCATGGGCATGGTAAATTGGGCCAAATTTTGCTCAGAAATGTGACAAAAAGCACTTTTCAATTTTTGACCCAAATCAGAAAAAAACGTAGACCCGCGGTATGTGATTCTGGTGAAAATTTTGACCATTCATGAAACCTTGTTTTTTCCATGAAAAATTACTCAAACAAGTGGGAAAATGCATGGGCATGGTAAATTGGGCCAAATTTTGCTCAGAAATGTGACAAAAAGCACTTTTCAATTTTTGACCCAAATCAGAAAAAAACGTAGACCCACGGTATGTGATTCTGGTGAAAATTTTGACCATTCATGAAACCTTGTTTTTTCCATGAAAAATTACTCAAACAAGTGGGACAATGCATGGGCATGGTAAATTGGGCCAAATTTTGCTCAGAAATGTGACAAAAAGCACTTTTCAATTTTTGTCCCAAATCAGAAAAAAACGTAGACCCGCGGTATGTGATTCTGGTGAAAATTTTGACCATTCATGAAACCTATTTTTTTCCATGACAAATTACTCAAACGAGTGGGAAAATGCATGGGCATGGTAAATTGGGCCAAATTTTGCTCAGAAATGTGACAAAAAGCACTTTTCAATTTTTGACCCAAATCAGAAAAAAACGTAGACCCGCGGTATGTGATTCTGGTGAAAATTTTGACCATTCATGAAACCTTGTTTTTTCCATGAAAAATTACTCAAACAAGTGGGAAAATGCATGGGCATGGTAAATTGGGCCGAATTTTGCTCAGAAATGTGACAAAAAGCACTTTTCAATTTTTGACCCAAATCAGAAAAAAAACGTAGACCCGCGGTATGTGATTCTGGTGAAAATTTTGACCATTCATGAAACCTTGTTTTTTCCATGAAAAATTACTCAAACAAGCGGGAAAATGCATGGGCATGGTAAATTGGGCCAAATTTTGCTCAGAAACGTGACAAAAAGCACTTTTCAATTTTTGACCAAAATCAGAAAAAAACGTAGACCCGCGGTATGTGATTCTGGTGAAAATTTTGACCATTCATAAAACCTTGTTTTTTCCATGAAAAATTACTCAAACGAGTGGGACAATGCATGGGCATGGTAAATTGGGCCAAATTTTGCTCAGAAATGTGACAAAAAGCACTTTTCAATTTTTGACCCAAATCAGAAAAAAACGTAGACCCGCGGTATGTGATTCTGGTGAAAATTTTGACCATTCATGAAACCTAGTTTTTTCCATGACAAATTACTCAAACGAGTGGGAAAATGCATGGGCATGGTAAATTGGGCCAAATTTTGCTCAGAAATGTGACAAAAAGCATTTTTCAATTTTTGACCCAAATCAGAAAAAAACGTAGACCCGCGGTATGTGATTCTGGTGAAAATTTTGACCATTCATGAAACCTTGTTTTTTCCATGAAAAATTACTCAAACGAGTGGGAAAATGCATGGGCATGGTACATTGGGCCAAATTTTGCTCAGAAATGTGACAAAAAGCACTTTTCAATTTTTTTCCCAAATCAGAAAAAAACGTAGACCCGCGGTATGTGATTCTGGTGAAAATTTTGACCATTCATGAAACCTAGTTTTTTCCATGACAAATTACTCAAACGAGTGGGAAAATGCATGGGCATGGTAAATTGGGCCAAATTTTGCTCAGAAATGTGACAAAAAGCACTTTTAAATTTTTGACCCAAATCAGAAAAAAACGTAGACCCGCGGTATGTGATTCTGGTGAAAATTTTGACCATTCATGAAACCTTGTTTTTTCCATGAGAAATTTACTCAAACAAGTGGGAAAATGCATGGGCATGGTAAATTGGGCCAAATTTTGCTCAGAAACGTGACAAAAAGCACTTTTCAATTTTTGACCAAAATCAGAAAAAAACGTAGACCCGCGGTATGTGATTCTGGTGAAAATTTTGACCATTCATAAAACCTTGTTTTTTCCATGAAAAATTACTCAAACGAGTGGGACAATGCATGGGCATGGTAAATTGGGCCAAATTTTGCTCAGAAATGTGACAAAAAGCACTTTTCAATTTTTGACCCAAATCAGAAAAAAACGTAGACCCGCGGTATGTGATTCTGGTGAAAATTTTTACCATTCATGAAACCTAGTTTTTTCCATGACAAATTACTCAAACGAGTGGGAAAATGCATGGGCATGGTAAATTGGGCCAAATTTTGCTCAGAAATGTGACAAAAAGCATTTTTCAATTTTTGACCCAAATCAGAAAAAAACGTAGACCCGCGGTATGTGATTCTGGTGAAAATTTTGACCATTCATGAAACCTTGTTTTTTCCATGAAAAATTACTCAAACAAGTGGGAAAATACATGGGCATGGTAAATTGGGCCAAATTTTGCTCAGAAATGTGACAAAAAGCACTTTTCAATTTTTGACCCAAATCAGAAAAAAACGTAGACCCGCGGTATGTGATTCTGGTGAAAATTTTGACCATTCATGAAACCTAGTTTTTTCCATGACAAATTACTCAAACGAGTGGGAAAATGCATGGGCATGGTAAATTGGGCCAAATTTTGCTCAGAAATGTGACAAAAAGCATTTTTCAATTTTTGACCCAAATCAGAAAAAAACGTAGACCCGCGGTATGTGATTCTGGTGAAAAATTTTGACCATTCATGAAACCTTGTTTTTTCCATGAAAAATTACTCAAACGAGTGGGACAATGCATGGGCATGGTAAATTGGGCCAAATTTTGCTCAGGAATGTGACAAAAAGCACTTTTCAATTTTTGACCCAAATCAGAAAAAAACGTAGACCCGCGGTATGTGATTCTGGTGAAAATTTTGACCATTCATGAAACCTTGTTTTTTCCATGAAAAATTACTCAAACAAGTGGGACAATGCATGGGCATGGTAAATTGGGCCAAATTTTGCTCAGAAATGTGACAAAAAGCACTTTTCAATTTTTGACCCAAATCAGAAAAAAACGTAGACCCGCGGTATGTGATTCTGGTGAAAATTTTGACCATTAATGAAACCTTGTTTTTTCCATGAAAAATTACTCAAACAAGTGGGAAAATGCATGGGCATGGTAAATTGGGCCAAATTTTGCTCAGAAATGTGACAAAAAGCACTTTTCAATTTTTGACCCAAATCAGAAAAAAACGTAGACCCGCGGTATGTGATTCTGGTGAAAATTTTGACCATTCATGAAACCTTGTTTTTTCCATGAAAAATTACTCAAACAAGTGGGAAAATGCATGGGCATGGTAAATTGGGCCAAATTTTGCTCAGAAACGTGACAAAAAGCACTTTTCAATTTTTGACCCAAATCAGAAAAAAACGTAGACCCGCGGTATGTGATTCTGGTGAAAATTTTGACCATTCATAAAACCTTGTTTTTTCCATGAAAAATTACTCAAACGAGTGGGACAATGCATGGGCATGGTAAATTGGGCCAAATTTTGCTCATAAATGTGACAAAAAGCACTTTTCAATTTTTGACCCAAATCAGAAAAAAACGTAGACCCGCGGTATGTGATTCTGGTGAAAATTTTGACCATTCATGAAACCTTGTTTTTTCCATGAAAAATTACTCAAACTAGTGGGAAAATGCATGGGCATGGTAAATTGGGCCAAATTTTGCTCAGAAATGTGACAAAAAGCACTTTCCAATTTTTGACCCAAATCAGAAAAAAACGTAGACCCGCGGTATGTGATTCTGGTGAAAATTTTGACCATTCATGAAACCTAGTTTTTTCCATGACAAATTACTCAAACGAGTGGGAAAATGCATGGGCATGGTAATTTGGGCCAAATTTTGCTCAGAAATGTGACAAAAAGCATTTTTCAATTTTTGACCCAAATCAGAAAAAAACGTAGACCCGCGGTATGTGATTCTGGTGAAAAATTTTGAGCATTCATAAAACCTTGTTTTTTCCATGAAAAATTACTCAAACGAGTGGGACAATGCATGGGCATGGTAAATTGGGCCAAATTTTGCTCAGAAACGTGACAAAAAGCACTTTTAAATTTTTGACCCAAATCAGAAAAAAACGTAGACCCGCGGTATGTGATTCTGGTGAAAATTTTGACCATTCATAAAACCTTGTTTTTTCCATGAAAAATTACTCAAACGAGTGGGACAATGCATGGGCATGGTAAATTGGGCCAAATTTTGCTCAGAAATGTGACAAAAAGCACTTTTCAATTTTTGACCCAAATCAGAAAAAAACGTAGACCCGCGGTATGTGATTCTGGTGAAAATTTTGACCATTCATGAAACCTTGTTTTTTCCATAAAAAATTACTCAAACGAGTGGGAAAATGCATGGGCATGGTAAATTGGGCCAAATTTTGCTCAGAAATGTGACAAAAAGCACTTTTCAATTTTTGACCCAAATCAGAAAAAAACATAGACCCGCGGTATGTGATTCTGGTGAAAATTTTGACCATTCATGAAACCTAGTTTTTTCCATGACAAATTACTCAAACGAGTGGGAAAATGCATGGGCATGGTAAATTGGGCCAAATTTTGCTCAGAAATGTGACAAAAAGCACTTTTCAATTTTTGACCCAAATCAGAAAAAAACGTAGACCCGCGGTATGTGATTCTGGTGAAAATTTTGACCATTCATGAAACCTTGTTTTTTCCATGAAAACTTAAACAAACAAGTGGGACAATAAATGGGCATGGTAAATTGGGCCAAATTTTGCTCAGAAATGTGACAAAAAGCACTTTTCAATTTTTGACCCAAATCAGAAAAAAACTTAGACCCGCGGTATGTGATTCTGGTGAAAAATTTTGACCATTCATGAAACCTTGTTTTTTCCATGAAAAATTACTCAAACAAGTGGGACAATGCATGGGCATGGTAAATTGGGCCAAATTTTGCTCAGAAATGTGACAAAAAGCACTTTTCAATTTTTGACCCAAATCAGAAAAAAAACGTAGACCCGCG
Organism: Astyanax mexicanus; assembly: GCF_023375975.1. NCBI lineage: Eukaryota > Metazoa > Chordata > Actinopteri > Characiformes > Acestrorhamphidae > Astyanax > Astyanax mexicanus. Next base: position 20,672,686 of record NC_064413.1, read on the forward strand.
GTATGTGATTCTGGTGAAAATTTTGACCATTCATGAAACCTTGTTTTTTCCATGACAAATTACTCAAACGAGTGGGAAAATGCATGGGCATGGTAAATTGGGCCAAATTTTGCTCAGAAACGTGACAAAAAGCACTTTTCAATTTTTGACCCAAATCAGAAAAAAACGTAGACCCGCGGTATGTGATTCTGGTGAAAATTTTGACCATTCATAAAACCTTGTTTTTTCCATGAAAACTTAAACAAACAAGTGGGACAATGCATGGGCATGGTAAATTGGGCCAAATTTTGCTCAGAAATGTGACAAAAAGCACTTTTCAATTTTTGACCCAAATCAGAAAAAAACGTAGACCCGCGGTATGTGATTCTGGTGAAAATTTTGACCATTCATGAAACCTTGTTTTTTCCATGAAAAATTACTCAAACGAGTGGGAAAATGCATTGGCATGGTAAATTGGGCCAAATTTTGCTCAGAAATTTGACAAAAAGCACTTTTCAATTTTTGACCCAAATCAGAAAAAAACTTAGACCCGCGGTATGTGATTCTGGTGAAAATTTTGACCATTCATGAAACCTTGTTTTTTCCATGAAAAATTACTCAAACGAGTGGGAAAATGCATGGGCATGGTAAATTGGGCCAAATTTTGCTCAGAAATGTGACAAAAAGCACTTTTCAATTTTTGACCCAAATCAGAAAAAAACGTAGACCCGCAGTATGTGATTCTGGTGAAAATTTTGACCATTCATGAAACCTTGTTTTTTCCATGAAAAATTACTCAAACGAGTGGGAAAATGCATGGGCATGGTAAATTGGGCCAAATTTTGCTCAGAAATGTGACAAAAAGCACTTTTCAATTTTTGACCCAAATCAGAAAAAAACGTAGACCCGCGGTATGTGATTCTGGTGAAAATTTTGACCATTCATGAAACCTTGTTTTTTCCGTGACAAGTTACTCAAACGAGTGGGAAAATGCATGGGCATGGTAAATTGGGCCAAATTTTGCTCAGAAACGTGACAAGAAGCACTTTTAAATTTTTGACCCAAATCAGAAAAAAACGTAGATCCGCGGTATGTGATTCTGGTGAAAATTTTGACCATTCATGAAACCTTGTTTTTTCCATGAAAAATTACTCAAACAAGTGAGAAAATGCATGGGCATGGTAAATTGGGCCAAATTTTGCTCAGAAATGTGACAAAAAGCACTTTTCAATTTTTGTCCCAAATCAGAAAAAACGTAGACCCGCGGTATGTGATTCTGGTGAAAATTTTGACCATTCATGAAACCTTTTTTTTTCCGTGAAAACTTAAACAAACAAGTGGGAAAATGCATGGGCATGGTAAATTGGGCCAAATTTTGCTCAGAAACGTGACAAAAAGCACTTTTCAATTTTTGACCCAAATCAGAAAAAAACGTAGACCCGCGGTATGTGACTCTGGTGAAAATTTTGACCATTCATGAAACCTTGTTTTTTCCATGAAAAATTACTCAAACGAGTGGGAAAATGCATGGGCATGGTAAATTGGGCCAAATTTTGCTCAGAAATGTGACAAAAAGCACTTTTCAATTTTTGACCCAAATCAGAAAAAAACGTAGACCCGCGGTATGTGATTCTGGTGAAAATTTTGACCATTCATAAAACCTTGTTTTTTCCATGAAAAATTACTCAAACGAGTGGGACAATGCATGGGCATGGTAAATTGGGCCAAATTTTGCTCAGAAATGTGACAAAAAGCACTTTTCAATTTTTGACCCAAATCAGAAAAAAACGTAGACCCGCGGTATGTGATTCTGGTGAAAATTTTGACCATTCATGAAACCTTGTTTTTTCTATGAAAAATTACTCAAACAAGTGGGAAAATGCATGGGCATGGTAAATTGGGCCAAATTTTGCTCAGAAATGTGACAAAAAGCACTTTTCAATTTGTGACCCAAATCAGAAAAAACGTAGACCCGCGGTATGTGATTCTGGTGAAAATTTTGACCATTCATGAAACCTTGTTTTTTCCATGAAAAATTACTCAAACGAGTGGGAAAATGCATTGGCATGGTAAATTGGGCCAAATTTTGCTCAGAAATTTAACAAAAAGCACTTTTCAATTTTTGACCCAAATCAGAAAAAAACGTAGACCCGCAGTATGTGATTCTGGTGAAAATTTTGACCATTCATGAAACCTTGTTTTTTCCATGAAAAATTACTCAAACGAGTGGGAAAATGCATGGGCATGGTAAAATGGGCCAAATTTTGCTCAGAAACGTGACAAAAAGCACTTTTCAATTTTTGACCCAAATCAGAAAAAAACGTAGACCCGCGGTATGTGATTCTGGTGAAAATTTTGACCATTCATAAAACCTTGTTTTTTCCATGAAAAATTACTCAAACGAGTGGGACAATGCATGGGCATGGTAAATTGGGCCAAATTTTGCTCAGAAATGTGACAAAAAGCACTTTTCAATTTTTGACCCAAATCAGAAAAAAACGTAGACCCGCGGTATGTGATTCTGGTGAAAATTTTGACCATTCATGAAACCTTGTTTTTTCCATGAAAAATTACTCAAACGAGTGGGAAAATGCATGGGCATGGTAAATTGGGCCAAATTTTGCTCAGAAATGTGACAAAAAGCACTTTTCAATTTTTGACCCAAATCAGAAAAAAACGTAGACCCGCGGTATGTGATTCTGGTGAAAATTTTGACCATTCATGAAACCTAGTTTTTTCCATGACAAATTACTCAAACGAGTGGGAAAATGCATGGGCATGGTAAATTGGGCCAAATTTTGCTCAGAAATGTGACAAAAAGCATTTTTCAATTTTTGACCCAAATCAGAAAAAAACGTAGACCCGCGGTATGTGATTCTGGTGAAAAATTTTGACCATTCATGAAACCTTGTTTTTTCCATGAAAAATTACTCAAACAAGTGGGACAATGCATGGGCATGGTAAATTGGGCCAAATTTTGCTCAGAAATGTGACAAAAAGCACTTTTAAATTTTTGACCCAAATCAGAAAAAAACGTAGACCCGCGGTATGTGATTCTGGTGAAAATTTTGACCATTAATGAAACCTTGTTTTTTCCATGAAAAATTACTCAAACAAGTGGGAAAATGCATGGGCATGGTAAATTGGGCCAAATTTTGCTCAGAAATGTGACAAAAAGCACTTTTCAATTTTTGACCCAAATCAGAAAAAAACGTAGACCCGCGGTATGTGATTCTGGTGAAAATTTTGACCATTCATGAAACCTTGTTTTTTCCATGAAAAATTACTCAAACAAGTGGGAAAATGCATGGGCATGGTAAATTGGGCCAAATTTTGCTCAGAAACGTGACAAAAAGCACTTTTCAATTTTTGACCCAAATCAGAAAAAAACGTAGACCCGCGGTATGTGATTCTGGTGAAAATTTTGACCATTCATAAAACCTTGTTTTTTCCATGAAAAATTACTCAAACGAGTGGGACAATGCATGGGCATGGTAAATTGGGCCAAATTTTGCTCATAAATGTGACAAAAAGCACTTTTCAATTTTTGACCCAAATCAGAAAAAAACGTAGACCCGCGGTATGTGATTCTGGTGAAAATTTTGACCATTCATGAAACCTTGTTTTTTCCATGAAAAATTACTCAAACTAGTGGGAAAATGCATGGGCATGGTAAATTGGGCCAAATTTTGCTCAGAAATGTGACAAAAAGCACTTTTCAATTTTTGACCCAAATCAGAAAAAAACGTAGACCCGCGGTATGTGATTCTGGTGAAAATTTTGACCATTCATGAAACCTTGTTTTTTCCATGAAAAATTACTCAAACAAGTGGGAAAATGCATGGGCATGGTAAATTGGGCCAAATTTTGCTCAGAAATGTGACAAAAAGCACTTTTCAATTTTTGTCCCAAATCAGAAAAAAACGTAGACCCGCGGTATGTGATTCTGGTGAAAATTTTGACCATTCATGAAACCTTGTTTTTTCCATGAAAAATTACTCAAACGAGTGGGAAAATGCATGGGCATGGTAAATTGGGCCAAATTTTGCTCAGAAATGTGACAAAAAGCACTTTTCAATTTTTGACCCAAATCAGAAAAAAACGTAGACCCGCGGTATGTGATTCTGGTGAAAATTTTGACCATTCATGAAACCTAGTTTTTTCCATGACAAATTACTCAAACGAGTGGGAAAATGCATGGGCATGGTAAATTGGGCCAAATTTTGCTCAGAAATGTGACAAAAAGCATTTTTCAATTTTTGACCCAAATCAGAAAAAAACGTAGACCCGCGGTATGTGATTCTGGTGAAAAATTTTGAGCATTCATAAAACCTTGTTTTTTCCATGAAAAATTACTCAAACGAGTGGGACAATGCATGGGCATGGTAAATTGGGCCAAATTTTGCTCAGAAATGTGACAAAAAGCACTTTTCAATTTTTGACCCAATTCAGAAAAAAAACGTAGACCCGCGGTATGTGATTCTGGTGAAAATTTTGACCATTCATGAAACCTTGTTTTTTCCATGACAAATTACTCAAACGAGTGGGAAAATGCATGGGCATGGTAAATTGGGCCAAATTTTGCTCAGAAACGTGACAAAAAGCACTTTTCAATTTTTGACCCAAATCAGAAAAAAACGTAGACCCGCGGTATGTGATTCTGGTGAAAATTTTGACCATTCATGAAACCTTGTTTTTTCCATGAAAAATTACTCAAACGAGTGGGACAATGCATGGGCATGGTAAATTGGGCCCAATTTTGCTCAGAAATGTGACAAAAAGCACTTTTCAATTTTTGACCCAAATCATAAAAAAACGTAGACCCGCGGTATGTGATTCTGGTGAAAATTTTGACCATTCATGAAACCTTGTTTTTTCCATGAAAAATTACTCAAACGAGTGGGAAAATGCATGGGCATGGTAAATTGGGCCAAATTTTGCTCAGAAATGTGACAAAAAGCACTTTTCAATTTTTGACCCAAATCAGAAAAAAACGTAGACCCACGGTATGTGATTCTGGTGAAAATTTTGACCATTCATAAAACCTTGTTTTTTCCATGAAAAATTACTCAAACGAGTGGGACAATGCATGGGCATGGTAAATTGGGCCAAATTTTGCTCAGAAATGTGACAAAAAGCACTTTTCAATTTTTGACCCAAATCAGAAAAAAACGTAGACCCGCGGTATGTGATTCTGGTGAAAATTTTGACCATTCATGAAACCTTGTTTTTTCTATGAAAAATTACTCAAACAAGTGGGAAAATGCATGGGCATGGTAAATTGGGCCAAATTTTGCTCAGAAATGTGACAAAAAGCACTTTTCAATTTTTGACCCAAATCAGAAAAAACGTAGACCCGCGGTATGTGATTCTGGTGAAAATTTTGACCATTCATGAAACCTTGTTTTTTCCATGAAAAATTACTCAAACGAGTGGGAAAATGCATTGGCATGGTAAATTGGGCCAAATTTTGCTCAGAAATTTAACAAAAAGCACTTTTCAATTTTTGACCCAAATCAGAAAAAAACGTAGACCCGCAGTATGTGATTCTGGTGAAAATTTTGACCATTCATGAAACCTTGTTTTTTCCATGAAAAATTACTCAAACGAGTGGGAAAATGCATGGGCATGGTAAAATGGGCCAAATTTTGCTCAGAAACGTGACAAAAAGCACTTTTCAATTTTTGACCCAAATCAGAAAAAAACGTAGACCCGCGGTATGTGATTCTGGTGAAAATTTTGACCATTCATGAAACCTTGTTTTTTCCATGAAAAATTACTCAAACGAGTGGGAAAATGCATGGGCATGGTAAATTGGGCCAAATTTTGCTCAGAAATGTGACAAAAAGCACTTTTCAATTTTTGACCCAAATCAGAAAAAAACGTAGACCCGCGGTATGTGATTCTGGTGAAAATTTTGACCATTCATGAAACCTAGTTTTTTCCATGACAAATTACTCAAACGAGTGGGAAAATGCATGGGCATGGTAAATTGGGCCAAATTTTGCTCAGAAATGTGACAAAAAGCATTTTTCAATTTTTGACCCAAATCAGAAAAAAACGTAGACCCGCGGTATGTGATTCTGGTGAAAAATTTTGACCATTCATGAAACCTTGTTTTTTCCATGAAAAATTACTCAAACAAGTGGGACAATGCATGGGCATGGTAAATTGGGCCAAATTTTGCTCAGAAATGTGACAAAAAGCACTTTTCAATTTTTGACCCAAATCAGAAAAAAACGTAGACCCGCGGTATGTGATTCTGGTGAAAATTTTGACCATTAATGAAACCTTGTTTTTTCCATGAAAAATTACTCAAACAAGTGGGAAAATGCATGGGCATGGTAAATTGGGCCAAATTTTGCTCAGAAATGTGACAAAAAGCACTTTTCAATTTTTGACCCAAATCAGAAAAAAACGTAGACCCGCGGTATGTGATTCTGGTGAAAATTTTGACCATTCATGAAACCTTGTTTTTTCCATGAAAAATTACTCAAACAAGTGGGAAAATGCATGGGCATGGTAAATTGGGCCAAATTTTGCTCAGAAACGTGACAAAAAGCACTTTTCAATTTTTGACCCAAATCAGAAAAAAACGTAGACCCGCGGTATGTGATTCTGGTGAAAATTTTGACCATTCATAAAACCTTGTTTTTTCCATGAAAAATTACTCAAACGAGTGGGACAATGCATGGGCATGGTAAATTGGGCCAAATTTTGCTCATAAATGTGACAAAAAGCACTTTTCAATTTTTGACCCAAATCAGAAAAAAACGTAGACCCGCGGTATGTGATTCTGGTGAAAATTTTGACCATTCATGAAACCTTGTTTTTTCCATGAAAAATTACTCAAACTAGTGGGAAAATGCATGGGCATGGTAAATTGGGCCAAATTTTGCTCAGAAATGTGACAAAAAGCACTTTTCAATTTTTGACCCAAATCAGAAAAAAACGTAGACCCGCGGTATGTGATTCTGGTGAAAATTTTGACCATTCATGAAACCTTGTTTTTTCCATGAAAAATTACTCAAACAAGTGGGAAAATGCATGGGCATGGTAAATTGGGCCAAATTTTGCTCAGAAATGTGACAAAAAGCACTTTTCAATTTTTGTCCCAAATCAGAAAAAAACGTAGACCCGCGGTATGTGATTCTGGTGAAAATTTTGACCATTCATGAAACCTTGTTTTTTCCATGAAAAATTACTCAAACGAGTGGGAAAATGCATGGGCATGGTAAATTGGGCCAAATTTTGCTCAGAAATGTGACAAAAAGCACTTTTCAATTTTTGACCCAAATCAGAAAAAAACGTAGACCCGCGGTATGTGATTCTGGTGAAAATTTTGACCATTCATGAAACCTAGTTTTTTCCATGACTAATTACTCAAACGAGTGGGAAAATGCATGGGCATGGTAAATTGGGCCAAATTTTGCTCAGAAATGTGACAAAAAGCATTTTTCAATTTTTGACCCAAATCAGAAAAAAACGTAGACCCGCGGTACGTGATTCTGGTGAAAAATTTTGAGCATTCATAAAACCTTGTTTTTTCCATAAAAAATTACTCAAACGAGTGGGACAATGCATGGGCATGGTAAATTGGGCCAAATTTTGCTCAGAAATGTGACAAAAAGCACTTTTCAATTTTTGACCCAATTCAGAAAAAAAACGTAGACCCGCGGTATGTGATTCTGGTGAAAATTTTGACCATTCATGAAACCTTGTTTTTTCCATGACAAATTACTCAAACGAGTGGGAAAATGCATGGGCATGGTAAATTGGGCCAAATTTTGCTCAGAAACGTGACAAAAAGCACTTTTCAATTTTTGACCCAAATCAGAAAAAAACGTAGACCCGCGGTATGTGATTCTGGTGAAAATTTTGACCATTCATAAAACCTTGTTTTTTCCATGAAAAATTACTCAAACGAGTGGGACAATGCATGGGCATGGTAAATTGGGCCAAATTTTGCTCAGAAATGTGACAAAAAGCACTTTTCAATTTTTGACCCAAATCAGAAAAAAACGTAGACCCGCGGTATGTGATTCTGGTGAAAAATTTTGACCATTCATGAAACCTTGTTTTTTCCATGAAAAATTACTCAAACAAGTGGGACAATGCATGGGCATGGTAAATTGGGCCAAATTTTGCTCAGAAATGTGACAAAAAGCACTTTTCAATTTTTGACCCAAATCAGAAAAAAACGTAGACCCGCGGTATGTGATTCTGGTGAAAATTTTGACCATTAATGAAACCTTGTTTTTTCCATGAAAAATTACTCAAACAAGTGGGAAAATGCATGGGCATGGTAAATTGGGCCAAATTTTGCTCAGAAATGTGACAAAAAGCACTTTTCAATTTTTGACCCAAATCAGAAAAAAACGTAGACCCGCGGTATGTGATTCTGGTGAAAATTTTGACCATTCATGAAACCTTGTTTTTTCCATGAAAAATTACTCAAACAAGTGGGACAATGCATGGGCATGGTAAATTGGGCCAAATTTTGCTCATAAATGTGACAAAAAGCACTTTTCAATTTTTGACCCAAATCAGAAAAAAACGTAGACCCGCGGTATGTGATTCTGGTGAAAATTTTGACCATTCATGAAACCTTGTTTTTTCCATGAAAAATTACTCAAACTAGTGGGAAAATGCATGGGCATGGTAAATTGGGCCAAATTTTGCTCAGAAATGTGACAAAAAGCACTTTTCAATTTTTGACCCAAATCAGAAAAAAACGTAGACCCGCGGTATGTGATTCTGGTGAAAATTTTGACCATTAATGAAACCTTGTTTTTTCCATGAAAAATTACTCAAACAAGTGGGAAAATGCATGGGCATGGTAAATTGGGCCAAATTTTGCTCAGAAATGTGACAAAAAGCACTTTTCAATTTTTGACCCAAATCAGAAAAAAACGTAGACCCGCGGTATGTGATTCTGGTGAAAATTTTGACCATTCATGAAACCTTGTTTTTTCCATGAAAAATTACTCAAACAAGTGGGAAAATGCATGGGCATGGTAAATTGGGCCAAATTTTGCTCAGAAACGTGACAAAAAGCACTTTTCAATTTTTGACCCAAATCAGAAAAAAACGTAGACCCGCGGTATGTGATTCTGGTGAAAATTTTGACCATTCATAAAACCTTGTTTTTTCCATGAAAAATTACTCAAACGAGTGGGACAATGCATGGGCATGGTAAATTGGGCCAAATTTTGCTCATAAATGTGACAAAAAGCACTTTTCAATTTTTGACCCAAATCAGAAAAAAACGTAGACCCGCGGTATGTGATTCTGGTGAAAATTTTGACCATTCATGAAACCTTGTTTTTTCCATGAAAAATTACTCAAACTAGTGGGAAAATGCATGGGCATGGTAAATTGGGCCAAATTTTGCTCAGAAATGTGACAAAAAGCACTTTCCAATTTTTGACCCAAATCAGAAAAAAACGTAGACCCGCGGTATGTGATTCTGGTGAAAATTTTGACCATTCATGAAACCTTGTTTTTTCCATGAAAAATTACTCAAACAAGTGGGAAAATGCATGGGCATGGTAAATTGGGCCAAATTTTGCTCAGAAATGTGACAAAAAGCACTTTTCAATTTTTGTCCCAAATCAGAAAAAAACGTAGACCCGCGGTATGTGATTCTGGTGAAAATTTTGACCATTCATGAAACCTTGTTTTTTCCATGAAAAATTACTCAAACGAGTGGGAAAATGCATGGGCATGGTAAATTGGGCCAAATTTTGCTCAGAAATGTGACAAAAAGCACTTTTCAATTTTTGACCCAAATCAGAAAAAAACGTAGACCCGCGGTATGTGATTCTGGTGAAAATTTTGACCATTCATGAAACCTAGTTTTTTCCATGACAAATTACTCAAACGAGTGGGAAAATGCATGGGCATGGTAAATTGGGCCAAATTTTGCTCAGAAATGTGACAAAAAGCATTTTTCAATTTTTGACCCAAATCAGAAAAAAACGTAGACCCGCGGTATGTGATTCTGGTGAAAATTTTGACCATTCATAAAACCTTGTTTTTTCCATGAAAAATTACTCAAACGAGTGGGACAATGCATGGGCATGGTAAATTGGGCCAAATTTTGCTCAGAAATGTGACAAAAAGCACTTTTCAATTTTTGACCCAAATCAGAAAAAAACGTAGACCCGCGGTATGTGATTCTGGTGAAAATTTTGACCATTCATGAAACCTTGTTTTTTCCATAAAAAATTACTCAAACGAGTGGGAAAATGCATGGGCATGGTAAATTGGGCCAAATTTTGCTCAGAAATGTGACAAAAAGCACTTTTCAATTTTTGACCCAAATCAGAAAAAAACATAGACCCGCGGTATGTGATTCTGGTGAAAATTTTGACCATTCATGAAACCTAGTTTTTTCCATGACAAATTACTCAAACGAGTGGGAAAATGCATGGGCATGGTAAATTGGGCCAAATTTTGCTCAGAAATGTGACAAAAAGCACTTTTCAATTTTTGACCCAAATCAGAAAAAAACGTAGACCCGCGGTATGTGATTCTGGTGAAAATTTTGACCATTCATGAAACCTTGTTTTTTCCATGAAAACTTAAACAAACAAGTGGGACAATAAATGGGCATGGTAAATTGGGCCAAATTTTGCTCAGAAATGTGACAAAAAGCACTTTTCAATTTTTGACCCAAATCAGAAAAAAACGTAGACCCGCGGTATGTGATTCTGGTGAAAATTTTGACCATTCATGAAACCTAGTTTTTTCCATGACAAATTACTCAAACGAGTGGGAAAATGCATGGGCATGGTAAATTGGGCCAAATTTTGCTCAGAAATGTGACAAAAAGCATTTTTCAATTTTTGTCCCAAATCAGAAAAAAACGTAGACCCGCGGTATGTGATTCTGGTGAAAAATTTTGACCATTCATGAAACCTTGTTTTTTCCATGAAAAATTACTCAAACAAGTGGGACAATGCATGGGCATGGTAAATTGGGCCAAATTTTGCTCAGAAATGTGACAAAAAGCACTTTTCAATTTTTGACCCAAATCAGAAAAAAACGTAGACCCGCGGTATGTGATTCTGGTGAAAATTTTGACCATTAATGAAACCTTGTTTTTTCCATGAAAAATTACTCAAACAAGTGGGAAAATGCATGGGCATGGTAAATTGGGCCAAATTTTGCTCAGAAATGTGACAAAAAGCACTTTTCAATTTTTGACCCAAATCAGAAAAAAACGTAGACCCGCGGTATGTGATTCTGGTGAAAATTTTGACCATTCATGAAACCTTGTTTTTTCCATGAAAAATTACTCATACAAGTGGGAAAATGCATGGGCATGGTAAATTGGGCCAAATTTTGCTCAGAAACGTGACAAAAAGCACTTTTCAATTTTTGACCCAAATCAGAAAAAAACGTAGACCCGCGGTATGTGATTCTGGTGAAAATTTTGACCATTCATAAAACCTTGTTTTTTCCATGAAAAATTACTCAAACGAGTGGGACAATGCATGGGCATGGTAAATTGGGCCAAATTTTGCTCATAAATGTGACAAAAAGCACTTTTCAATTTTTGACCCAAATCAGAAAAAAACGTAGACCCGCGGTATGTGATTCTGGTGAAAATTTTGACCATTCATGAAACCTTGTTTTTTCCATGAAAAATTACTCAAACTAGTGGGAAAATGCATGGGCATGGTAAATTGGGCCAAATTTTGCTCAGAAATGTGACAAAAAGCACTTTTCAATTTTTGACCCAAATCAGAAAAAAACGTAGACCCGCGGTATGTGATTCTGGTGAAAATTTTGACCATTCATGAAACCTTGTTTTTTCCATGAAAAATTACTCAAACAAGTGGGACAATGCATGGGCATGGTAAATTGGGCCAAATTTTGCTCATAAATGTGACAAAAAGCACTTTTCAATTTTTGACCCAAATCAGAAAAAAACGTAGACCCGCGGTATGTGATTCTGGTGAAAATTTTGACCATTCATGAAACCTTGTTTTTTCCATGAAAAATTACTCAAACTAGTGGGAAAATGCATGGGCATGGTAAATTGGGCCAAATTTTGCTCAGAAATGTGACAAAAAGCACTTTTCAATTTTTGACCCAAATCAGAAAAAAACGTAGACCCGCGGTATGTGATTCTGGTGAAAATTTTGACCATTAATGAAACCTTGTTTTTTCCATGAAAAATTACTCAAACAAGTGGGAAAATGCATGGGCATGGTAAATTGGGCCATATTTTGCTCAGAAATGTGACAAAAAGCACTTTTCAATTTTTGACCCAAATCAGAAAAAAACGTAGACCCGCGGTATGTGATTCTGGTGAAAATTTTGACCATTAATGAAACCTTGTTTTTTCCATGAAAAATTACTCAAACAAGTGGGAAAATGCATGGGCATGGTAAATTGGGCCAAATTTTGCTCAGAAATGTGACAAAAAGCACTTTTCAATTTTTGACCCAAATCAGAAAAAAACGTAGACCCGCGGTATGTGATTCTGGTGAAAATTTTGACCATTCATGAAACCTTGTTTTTTCCATGAAAAATTACTCAAACGAGTGGGAAAATGCATTGGCATGGTAAATTGGGCCAAATTTTGCTCAGAAATTTGACAAAAAGCACTTTTCAATTTTTGACCCAAATCAGAAAAAAACTTAGACCCGCGGTATGTGATTCTGGTGAAAATTTTGACCATTCATGAAACCTTGTTTTTTCCATGAAAAATTACTCAAACGAGTGGGAAAATGCATGGGCATGGTAAATTGGGCCAAATTTTGCTCAGAAATGTGACAAAAAGCACTTTTCAATTTTTGACCCAAATCAGAAAAAAACGTAGACCCGCAGTATGTGATTCTGGTGAAAATTTTGACCATTCATGAAACCTTGTTTTTTCCATGAAAAATTACTCAAACGAGTGGGAAAATGCATGGGCATGGTAAATTGGGCCAAATTTTGCTCAGAAATGTGACAAAAAGCACTTTTCAATTTTTGACCCAAATCAGAAAAAAACGTAGACCCGCGGTATGTGATTCTGGTGAAAATTTTGACCATTCATGAAACCTTGTTTTTTCCGTGACAAGTTACTCAAACGAGTGGGACAATGCATGGGCATGGTAAATTGGGCCAAATTTTGCTCAGAAATGTGACAAAAAGCACTTTTCAATTTTTGACCCAAATCAGAAAAAAACGTAGACCCGCGGTATGTGATTCTGGTGAAAATTTTGACCATTCATGAAACCTTGTTTTTTCCATGAAAAATTACTCAAACGAGTGGGAAAATGCATGGGCATGGTAAATTGGGCCAAATTTTGCTCAGAAATGTGACAAAAAGCACTTTTCAATTTTTGACCCAAATCAGAAAAAAACGTAGACCCGCGGTATGTGATTCTGGTGAAAATTTTGACCATTCATGAAACCTAGTTTTTTCCATGACAAATTACTCAAACGAGTGGGAAAATGCATGGGCATGGTAAATTGGGCCAAATTTTGCTCAGAAATGTGACAAAAAGCATTTTTCAATTTTTGACCCAAATCAGAAAAAAACGTAGACACGCGGTATGTGATTCTGGTGAAAAATTTTGACCATTCATGAAACCTTGTTTTTTCCATGAAAAATTACTCAAACAAGTGGGACAATGCATGGGCATGGTAAATTGGGCCAAATTTTGCTCAGAAATGTGACAAAAAGCACTTTTCAATTTTTGACCCAAATCAGAAAAAAACGTAGACCCGCGGTATGTGATTCTGGTGAAAATTTTGACCATTAATGAAACCTTGTTTTTTCCATGAAAAATTACTCAAACGAGTGGGACAATGCATGGGCATGGTAAATTGGGCCAAATTTTGCTCATAAATGTGACAAAAAGCACTTTTCAATTTTTGACCCAAATCAGAAAAAAACGTAGACCCGCGGTATGTGATTCTGGTGAAAATTTTGACCATTCATGAAACCTTGTTTTTTCCATGAAAAATTACTCAAACTAGTGGGAAAATGCATGGGCATGGTAAATTGGGCCAAATTTTGCTCAGAAATGTGACAAAAAGCACTTTTCAATTTTTGACCCAAATCAGAAAAAAACGTAGACCCGCGGTATGTGATTCTGGTGAAAATTTTGACCATTCATGAAACCTTGTTTTTTCCATGAAAAATTACTCAAACAAGTGGGAAAATGCATGGGCATGGTAAATTGGGCCAAATTTTGCTCAGAAATGTGACAAAAAGCACTTTTCAATTTTTGTCCCAAATCAGAAAAAAACGTAGACCCGCGGTATGTGATTCTGGTGAAAATTTTGACCATTCATGAAACCTTGTTTTTTCCATGAAAAATTACTCAAACGAGTGGGAAAATGCATGGGCATGGTAAATTGGGCCAAATTTTGCTCAGAAATGTGACAAAAAGCACTTTTCAATTTTTGACCCAAATCAGAAAAAAACGTAGACCCGCGGTATGTGATTCTGGTGAAAATTTTGACCATTCATGAAACCTAGTTTTTTCCATGACAAATTACTCAAACGAGTGGGAAAATGCATGGGCATGGTAAATTGGGCCAAATTTTGCTCAGAAATGTGACAAAAAGCATTTTTCAATTTTTGACCCAAATCAGAAAAAAACGTAGACCCGCGGTATGTGATTCTGGTGAAAAATTTTGAGCATTCATAAAACCTTGTTTTTTCCATGAAAAATTACTCAAACGAGTGGGACAATGCATGGGCATGGTAAATTGGGCCAAATTTTGCTCAGAAATGTGACAAAAAGCACTTTTCAATTTTTGACCCAATTCAGAAAAAAAACGTAGACCCGCGGTATGTGATTCTGGTGAAAATTTTGACCATTCATGAAACCTTGTTTTTTCCATGACAAATTACTCAAACGAGTGGGAAAATGCATGGGCATGGTAAATTGGGCCAAATTTTGCTCAGAAACGTGACAAAAAGCACTTTTCAATTTTTGACCCAAATCAGAAAAAAACGTAGACCCGCGGTATGTGATTCTGGTGAAAATTTTGACCATTCATAAAACCTTGTTTTTTCCATGAAAAATTACTCAAACGAGTGGGACAATGCATGGGCATGGTAAATTGGGCCAAATTTTGCTCAGAAATGTGACAAAAAGCACTTTTCAATTTTTGACCCAAATCAGAAAAAAACGTAGACCCGCGGTATGTGATTCTGGTGAAAATTTTGACCATTCATGAAACCTTGTTTTTTCCATGAAAAATTACTCAAACGAGTGGGAAAATGCATGGGCATGGTAAATTGGGCCAAATTTTGCTCAGAAATGTGACAAAAAGCACTTTTCAATTTTTGACCCAAATCAGAAAAAAACGTAGACCCGCGGTATGTGATTCTGGTGAAAATTTTGACCATTCATGAAACCTAGTTTTTTCCATGACAAATTACTCAAACGAGTGGGAAAATGCATGGGCATGGTAAATTGGGCCAAATTTTGCTCAGAAATGTGACAAAAAGCATTTTTCAATTTTTGACCCAAATCAGAAAAAAACGTAGACCCGCGGTATGTGATTCTGGTGAAAAATTTTGACCATTCATGAAACCTTGTTTTTTCCATGAAAAATTACTCAAACAAGTGGGACAATGCATGGGCATGGTAAATTGGGCCAAATTTTGCTCAGAAATGTGACAAAAAGCACTTTTCAATTTTTGACCCAAATCAGAAAAAAACGTAGACCCGCGGTATGTGATTCTGGTGAAAATTTTGACCATTAATGAAACCTTGTTTTTTCCATGAAAA
Source organism: Astyanax mexicanus (assembly GCF_023375975.1). NCBI lineage: Eukaryota > Metazoa > Chordata > Actinopteri > Characiformes > Acestrorhamphidae > Astyanax > Astyanax mexicanus. Next base: position 20,688,417 of record NC_064413.1, read on the forward strand.
ATTACTCAAACAAGTGGGAAAATGCATGGGCATGGTAAATTGGGCCAAATTTTGCTCAGAAATGTGACAAAAAGCACTTTTCAATTTTTGACCCAAATCAGAAAAAAACGTAGACCCGCGGTATGTGATTCTGGTGAAAATTTTGACCATTCATGAAACCTTGTTTTTTCCATGAAAAATTACTCAAACAAGTGGGAAAATGCATGGGCATGGTAAATTGGGCCAAATTTTGCTCAGAAACGTGACAAAAAGCACTTTTCAATTTTTGACCCAAATCAGAAAAAAACGTAGACCCGCGGTATGTGATTCTGGTGAAAATTTTGACCATTCATAAAACCTTGTTTTTTCCATGAAAAATTACTCAAACGAGTGGGACAATGCATGGGCATGGTAAATTGGGCCAAATTTTGCTCATAAATGTGACAAAAAGCACTTTTCAATTTTTGACCCAAATCAGAAAAAAACGTAGACCCGCGGTATGTGATTCTGGTGAAAATTTTGACCATTCATGAAACCTTGTTTTTTCCATGAAAAATTACTCAAACTAGTGGGAAAATGCATGGGCATGGTAAATTGGGCCAAATTTTGCTCAGAAATGTGACAAAAAGCACTTTTCAATTTTTGACCCAAATCAGAAAAAAACGTAGACCCGCGGTATGTGATTCTGGTGAAAATTTTGACCATTCATGAAACCTTGTTTTTTCCATGAAAAATTACTCAAACAAGTGGGAAAATGCATGGGCATGGTAAATTGGGCCAAATTTTGCTCAGAAATGTGACAAAAAGCACTTTTCAATTTTTGTCCCAAATCAGAAAAAAACGTAGACCCGCGGTATGTGATTCTGGTGAAAAATTTTGAGCATTCATAAAACCTTGTTTTTTCCATGAAAAATTACTCAAACGAGTGGGACAATGCATGGGCATGGTAAATTGGGCCAAATTTTGCTCAGAAATGTGACAAAAAGCACTTTTCAATTTTTGACCCAATTCAGAAAAAAAACGTAGACCCGCGGTATGTGATTCTGGTGAAAATTTTGACCATTCATGAAACCTTGTTTTTTCCATGACAAATTACTCAAACGAGTGGGAAAATGCATGGGCATGGTAAATTGGGCCAAATTTTGCTCAGAAACGTGACAAAAAGCACTTTTCAATTTTTGACCCAAATCAGAAAAAAACGTAGACCCGCGGTATGTGATTCTGGTGAAAATTTTGACCATTCATAAAACCTTGTTTTTTCCATGAAAAATTACTCAAACGAGTGGGACAATGCATGGGCATGGTAAATTGGGCCAAATTTTGCTCAGAAATGTGACAAAAAGCACTTTTCAATTTTTGACCCAAATCAGAAAAAAACGTAGACCCGCGGTATGTGATTCTGGTGAAAATTTTGACCATTCATGAAACCTTGTTTTTTCCATAAAAAATTACTCAAACGAGTGGGAAAATGCATGGGCATGGTAAATTGGGCCAAATTTTGCTCAGAAATGTGACAAAAAGCACTTTTCAATTTTTGACCCAAATCAGAAAAAAACGTAGACCCGCGGTATGTGATTCTGGTGAAAATTTTTACCATTTATGAAACCTTGTTTTTTCCATGAAAACTTAAACAAACAAGTGGGACAATAAATGGGCATGGTAAATTGGGCCAAATTTTGCTCAGAAATGTGACAAAAAGCACTTTTCAATTTTTGACCCAAATCAGAAAAAAACTTAGACCCGCGGTATGTGATTCTGGTGAAAATTTTGACCATTCATGAAACCTTGTTTTTTCTATGAAAAATTACTCAAACGAGTGGGAAAATGCATGGGCATGGTAAATTGGGCCAAATTTTGCTCAGAAATGTGACAAAAAGCACTTTTCAATTTTTGACCCAAATCAGAAAAAAACGTAGACCCGCGGTATGTGATTCTGGTGAAAATTTTGACCATTCATGAAACCTTGTTTTTTCCATGAAAAATTACTCAAACGAGTGGGACAATGCATGGGCATGGTAAATTGGGCCAAATTTTGCTCAGAAATGTGACAAAAAGCACTTTTCAATTTTTGACCCAAATCAGAAAAAAACGTAGACCCGCGGTATGTGATTCTGGTGAAAATTTTGACCATTCATGAAACCTTGTTTTTTCCATGAAAAATTACTCAAACGAGTGGGAAAATGCATGGGCATGGTAAATTGGGCCAAATTTTGCTCAGAAATGTGACAAAAAGCACTTTTCAATTTTTGACCCAAATCAGAAAAAAACGTAGACCCGCGGTATGTGATTCTGGTGAAAATTTTGACCATTCATGAAACCTTGTTTTTTCTATGAAAAATTACTCAAACAAGTGGGAAAATGCATGGGCATGGTAAATTGGGCCAAATTTTGCTCAGAAATGTGACAAAAAGCACTTTTCAATTTTTGACCCAAATCAGAAAAAACGTAGACCCGTGGTATGTGATTCTGGTGAAAATTTTGACCATTCATGAAACCTTGTTTTTTCCATGAAAAATTACTCAAACGAGTGGGAAAATGCATTGGCATGGTAAATTGGGCCAAATTTTGCTCAGAAATTTGACAAAAAGCACTTTTCAATTTTTGACCCAAATCAGAAAAAAACGTAGACCCGCAGTATGTGATTCTGGTGAAAATTTTGACCATTCATGAAACCTTGTTTTTTCCATGAAAAATTACTCAAACGAGTGGGAAAATGCATGGGCATGGTAAATTGGGCCAAATTTTGCTCAGAAACGTGACAAAAAGCACTTTTCAATTTTTGACCCAAATCAGAAAAAAACGTAGACCCGCGGTATGTGATTCTGGTGAAAATTTTGACCATTCATAAAACCTTGTTTTTTCCATGAAAAATTACTCAAACGAGTGGGACAATGCATGGGCATGGTAAATTGGGCCAAATTTTGCTCAGAAATGTGACAAAAAGCACTTTTCAATTTTTGACCCAAATCAGAAAAAAACGTAGACCCGCGGTATGTGATTCTGGTGAAAATTTTGACCATTCATGAAACCTTGTTTTTTCCATGAAAAATTACTCAAACGAGTGGGAAAATGCATGGGCATGGTAAATTGGGCCAAATTTTGCTCAGAAATGTGACAAAAAGCACTTTTCAATTTTTGACCCAAATCAGAAAAAAACGTAGACCCGCGGTATGTGATTCTGGTGAAAATTTTGACCATTCATGAAACCTAGTTTTTTCCATGACAAATTACTCAAACGAGTGGGAAAATGCATGGGCATGGTAAATTGGGCCAAATTTTGCTCAGAAACGTGACAAAAAGCACTTTTCAATTTTTGACCCAAATCAGAAAAAAACGTAGACCCGCGGTATGTGATTCTGGTGAAAATTTTGACCATTCATAAAACCTTGTTTTTTCCATGAAAAATTACTCAAATGAGTGGGACAATGCATGGGCATGGTAAATTGGGCCAAATTTTGCTCAGAAATGTGACAAAAAGCACTTTTCAATTTTTGACCCAAATCAGAAAAAAACGTAGACCCGCGGTATGTGATTCTGGTGAAAATTTTGACCATTCATGAAACCTTGTTTTTTCCATGAAAAATTACTCAAACAAGTGGGAAAATGCATGGGCATGGTAAATTGGGCCAAATTTTGCTCAGAAATGTGACAAAAAGCACTTTTCAATTTTTGTCCCAAATCAGAAAAAAACGTAGACCCGCGGTATGTGATTCTGGTGAAAAATTTTGAGCATTCATAAAACCTTGTTTTTTCCATGAAAAATTACTCAAACGAGTGGGACAATGCATGGGCATGGTAAATTGGGCCAAATTTTGCTCAGAAATGTGACAAAAAGCACTTTTCAATTTTTGACCCAATTCAGAAAAAAAACGTAGACCCGCGGTATGTGATTCTGGTGAAAATTTTGACCATTCATGAAACCTTGTTTTTTCCATGACAAATTACTCAAACGAGTGGGAAAATGCATGGGCATGGTAAATTGGGCCAAATTTTGCTCAGAAACGTGACAAAAAGCACTTTTCAATTTTTGACCCAAATCAGAAAAAAACGTAGACCCGCGGTATGTGATTCTGGTGAAAATTTTGACCATTCATAAAACCTTGTTTTTTCCATGAAAAATTACTCAAACGAGTGGGACAATGCATGGGCATGGTAAATTGGGCCAAATTTTGCTCAGAAATGTGACAAAAAGCACTTTTCAATTTTTGACCCAAATCAGAAAAAAACGTAGACCCGCGGTATGTGATTCTGGTGAAAATTTTGACCATTCATGAAACCTTGTTTTTTCCATAAAAAATTACTCAAACGAGTGGGAAAATGCATGGGCATGGTAAATTGGGCCAAATTTTGCTCAGAAATGTGACAAAAAGCACTTTTCAATTTTTGACCCAAATCAGAAAAAAACATAGACCCGCGGTATGTGATTCTGGTGAAAATTTTGACCATTCATGAAACCTAGTTTTTTCCATGACAAATTACTCAAACGAGTGGGAAAATGCATGGGCATGGTAAATTGGGCCAAATTTTGCTCAGAAATGTGACAAAAAGCACTTTTCAATTTTTGACCCAAATCAGAAAAAAACGTAGACCCGCGGTATGTGATTCTGGTGAAAATTTTGACCATTCATGAAACCTTGTTTTTTCCATGAAAACTTAAACAAACAAGTGGGACAATAAATGGGCATGGTAAATTGGGCCAAATTTTGCTCAGAAATGTGACAAAAAGCACTTTTCAATTTTTGACCCAAATCAGAAAAAAACTTAGACCCGCGGTATGTGATTCTGGTGAAAAATTTTGACCATTCATGAAACCTTGTTTTTTCCATGAAAAATTACTCAAACAAGTGGGACAATGCATGGGCATGGTAAATTGGGCCAAATTTTGCTCAGAAATGTGACAAAAAGCACTTTTCAATTTTTGACCCAAATCAGAAAAAAAACGTAGACCCGCGGTATGTGATTCTGGTGAAAATTTTGACCATTCATGAAACCTTGTTTTTTCCATGACAAATTACTCAAACGAGTGGGAAAATGCATGGGCATGGTAAATTGGGCCAAATTTTGCTCAGAAACGTGACAAAAAGCACTTTTCAATTTTTGACCCAAATCAGAAAAAAACGTAGACCCGCGGTATGTGATTCTGGTGAAAATTTTGACCATTCATAAAACCTTGTTTTTTCCATGAAAACTTAAACAAACAAGTGGGACAATGCATGGGCATGGTAAATTGGGCCAAATTTTGCTCAGAAATGTGACAAAAAGCACTTTTCAATTTTTGACCCAAATCAGAAAAAAACGTAGACCCGCGGTATGTGATTCTGGTGAAAATTTTGACCATTCATGAAACCTTGTTTTTTCCATGAAAAATTACTCAAACGAGTGGGAAAATGCATTGGCATGGTAAATTGGGCCAAATTTTGCTCAGAAATTTGACAAAAAGCACTTTTCAATTTTTGACCCAAATCAGAAAAAAACTTAGACCCGCGGTATGTGATTCTGGTGAAAATTTTGACCATTCATGAAACCTTGTTTTTTCCATGAAAAATTACTCAAACGAGTGGGAAAATGCATGGGCATGGTAAATTGGGCCAAATTTTGCTCAGAAATGTGACAAAAAGCACTTTTCAATTTTTGACCCAAATCAGAAAAAAACGTAGACCCGCAGTATGTGATTCTGGTGAAAATTTTGACCATTCATGAAACCTTGTTTTTTCCATGAAAAATTACTCAAACGAGTGGGAAAATGCATGGGCATGGTAAATTGGGCCAAATTTTGCTCAGAAATGTGACAAAAAGCACTTTTCAATTTTTGACCCAAATCAGAAAAAAACGTAGACCCGCGGTATGTGATTCTGGTGAAAATTTTGACCATTCATAAAACCTTGTTTTTTCCATGAAAAATTACTCAAACGAGTGGGAAAATGCATTGGCTTGGTAAATTGGGCCAAATTTTGCTCAGAAATTTGACAAAAAGCACTTTTCAATTTTTGACCCAAATCAGAAAAAAACTTAGACCCGCGGTATGTGATTCTGGTGAAAATTTTGACCATTCATGAAACCTTGTTTTTTCCATGAAAAATTACTCAAACGAGTGGGAAAATGCATGGGCATGGTAAATTGGGCCAAATTTTGCTCAGAAATGTGACAAAAAGCACTTTTCAATTTTTGACCCAAATCAGAAAAAAACGTAGACCCGCAGTATGTGATTCTGGTGAAAATTTTGACCATTCATGAAACCTTGTTTTTTCCATGAAAAATTACTCAAACGAGTGGGAAAATGCATGGGCATGGTAAATTGGGCCAAATTTTGCTCAGAAATGTGACAAAAAGCACTTTTCAATTTTTGACCCAAATCAGAAAAAAACGTAGACCCGCGGTATGTGATTCTGGTGAAAATTTTGACCATTCATAAAACCTTGTTTTTTCCATGAAAAATTACTCAAACGAGTGGGAAAATGCATTGGCATGGTAAATTGGGCCAAATTTTGCTCAGAAATTTGACAAAAAGCACTTTTCAATTTTTGACCCAAATCAGAAAAAAACTTAGACCCCGCGGTATGTGATTCTGGTGAAAATTTTGACCATTCATGAAACCTTGTTTTTTCCATGAAAAATTACTCAAACGAGTGGGAAAATGCATGGGCATGGTAAATTGGGCCAAATTTTGCTCAGAAATGTGACAAAAAGCACTTTTCAATTTTTGACCCAAATCAGAAAAAAACGTAGACCCGCAGTATGTGATTCTGGTGAAAATTTTGACCATTCATGAAACCTTGTTTTTTCCATGAAAAATTACTCAAACGAGTGGGAAAATGCATGGGCATGGTAAATTGGGCCAAATTTTGCTCAGAAATGTGACAAAAAGCACTTTTCAATTTTTGACCCAAATCAGAAAAAAACGTAGACCCGCGGTATGTGATTCTGGTGAAAATTTTGACCATTCATAAAACCTTGTTTTTTCCATGAAAAATTACTCAAACGAGTGGGACAATGCATGGGCATGGTAAATTGGGCCAAATTTTGCTCAGAAATGTGACAAAAAGCACTTTTCAATTTTTGACCCAAATCAGAAAAAAACGTAGACCCGCGGTATGTGATTCTGGTGAAAATTTTGACCATTCATAAAACCTTGTTTTTTCCATGAAAACTTAAACAAACAAGTGGGACAATGCATGGGCATGGTAAATTGGGCCAAATTTTGCTCAGAAATGTGACAAAAAGCACTTTTCAATTTTTGACCCAAATCAGAAAAAAACGTAGACCCGCGGTATGTGATTCTGGTGAAAATTTTGACCATTCATAAAACCTTGTTTTTTCCATGAAAACTTAAACAAACAAGTGGGACAATGCATGGGCATGGTAAATTGGGCCAAATTTTGCTCAGAAATGTGACAAAAAGCACTTTTCAATTTTTGACCCAAATCAGAAAAAAACGTAGACCCGCGGTATGTGATTCTGGTGAAAATTTTGACCATTCATGAAACCTTGTTTTTTCCATGAAAAATTACTCAAACGAGTGGGAAAATGCATTGGCATGGTAAATTGGGCCAAATTTTGCTCAGAAATTTGACAAAAAGCACTTTTCAATTTTTGACCCAAATCAGAAAAAAACTTAGACCCGCGGTATGTGATTCTGGTGAAAATTTTGACCATTCATGAAACCTTGTTTTTTCCATGAAAAATTACTCAAACGAGTGGGAAAATGCATGGGCATGGTAAATTGGGCCAAATTTTGCTCAGAAATGTGACAAAAAGCACTTTTCAATTTTTGACCCAAATCAGAAAAAAACGTAGACCCGCAGTATGTGATTCTGGTGAAAATTTTGACCATTCATGAAACCTTGTTTTTTCCATGAAAAATTACTCAAACGAGTGGGAAAATGCATGGGCATGGTAAATTGGGCCAAATTTTGCTCAGAAATGTGACAAAAAGCACTTTTCAATTTTTGACCCAAATCAGAAAAAAACGTAGACCCGCGGTATGTGATTCTGGTGAAAATTTTGACCATTCATAAAACCTTGTTTTTTCCATGAAAAATTACTCAAACGAGTGGGAAAATGCATTGGCATGGTAAATTGGGCCAAATTTTGCTCAGAAATTTGACAAAAAGCACTTTTCAATTTTTGACCCAAATCAGAAAAAAACTTAGACCCGCGGTATGTGATTCTGGTGAAAATTTTGACCATTCATGAAACCTTGTTTTTTCCATGAAAAATTACTCAAACGAGTGGGAAAATGCATGGGCATGGTAAATTGGGCCAAATTTTGCTCAGAAATGTGACAAAAAGCACTTTTCAATTTTTGACCCAAATCAGAAAAAAACGTAGACCCGCAGTATGTGATTCTGGTGAAAATTTTGACCATTCATGAAACCTTGTTTTTTCCATGAAAAATTACTCAAACGAGTGGGAAAATGCATGGGCATGGTAAATTGGGCCAAATTTTGCTCAGAAATGTGACAAAAAGCACTTTTCAATTTTTGACCCAAATCAGAAAAAAACGTAGACCCGCGGTATGTGATTCTGGTGAAAATTTTGACCATTCATAAAACCTTGTTTTTTCCATGAAAAATTACTCAAACGAGTGGGACAATGCATGGGCATGGTAAATTGGGCCAAATTTTGCTCAGAAATGTGACAAAAAGCACTTTTCAATTTTTGACCCAAATCAGAAAAAAACGTAGACCCGCGGTATGTGATTCTGGTGAAAATTTTGACCATTCATGAAACCTTGTTTTTTCCATGAAAAATTACTCAAACGAGTGGGAAAATGCATGGGCATGGTAAATTGGGCCAAATTTTGCTCAGAAATGTGACAAAAAGCACTTTTCAATTTTTGACCCAAATCAGAAAAAAACGTAGACCCGCGGTATGTGATTCTGGTGAAAATTTTGACCATTCATGAAACCTAGTTTTTTCCATGACAAATTACTCAAACGAGTGGGAAAATGCATGGGCATGGTAAATTGGGCCAAATTTTGCTCAGAAACGTGACAAAAAGCACTTTTCAATTTTTGACCCAAATCAGAAAAAAACGTAGACCCGCGGTATGTGATTCTGGTGAAAATTTTGACCATTCATAAAACCTTGTTTTTTCCATGAAAAATTACTCAAATGAGTGGGACAATGCATGGGCATGGTAAATTGGGCCAAATTTTGCTCAGAAATGTGACAAAAAGCACTTTTCAATTTTTGACCCAAATCAGAAAAAAACGTAGACCCGCGGTATGTGATTCTGGTGAAAATTTTGACCATTCATGAAACCTTGTTTTTTCCATGAAAAATTACTCAAACAAGTGGGAAAATGCATGGGCATGGTAAATTGGGCCAAATTTTGCTCAGAAATGTGACAAAAAGCACTTTTCAATTTTTGTCCCAAATCAGAAAAAAACGTAGACCCGCGTTATGTGATTCTGGTGAAAAATTTTGAGCATTCATAAAACCTTGTTTTTTCCATGAAAAATTACTCAAACGAGTGGGACAATGCATGGGCATGGTAAATTGGGCCAAATTTTGCTCAGAAATGTGACAAAAAGCACTTTTCAATTTTTGACCCAATTCAGAAAAAAAACGTAGACCCGCGGTATGTGATTCTGGTGAAAATTTTGACCATTCATGAAACCTTGTTTTTTCCATGACAAATTACTCAAACGAGTGGGAAAATGCATGGGCATGGTAAATTGGGCCAAATTTTGCTCAGAAACGTGACAAAAAGCACTTTTCAATTTTTGACCCAAATCAGAAAAAAACGTAGACCCGCGGTATGTGATTCTGGTGAAAATTTTGACCATTCATAAAACCTTGTTTTTTCCATGAAAAATTACTCAAACGAGTGGGACAATGCATGGGCATGGTAAATTGGGCCAAATTTTGCTCAGAAATGTGACAAAAAGCACTTTTCAATTTTTGACCCAAATCAGAAAAAAACGTAGACCCGCGGTATGTGATTCTGGTGAAAATTTTGACCATTCATGAAACCTTGTTTTTTCCATAAAAAATTACTCAAACGAGTGGGAAAATGCATGGGCATGGTAAATTGGGCCAAATTTTGCTCAGAAATGTGACAAAAAGCACTTTTCAATTTTTGACCCAAATCAGAAAAAAACGTAGACCCGCGGTATGTGATTCTGGTGAAAATTTTGACCATTCATGAAACCTAGTTTTTTCCATGACAAATTACTCAAACGAGTGGGAAAATGCATGGGCATGGTAAATTGGGCCAAATTTTGCTCAGAAATGTGACAAAAAGCACTTTTCAATTTTTGACCCAAATCAGAAAAAAACGTAGACCCGCGGTATGTGATTCTGGTGAAAATTTTGACCATTCATGAAACCTTGTTTTTTCCATGAAAAATTACTCAAACAAGTGGGAAAATGCATGGGCATGGTAAATTGGGCCAAATTTTGCTCAGAAATGTGACAAAAAGCACTTTTCAATTTTTGTCCCAAATCAGAAAAAAACGTAGACCCGCGGTATGTGATTCTGGTGAAAAATTTTGAGCATTCATAAAACCTTGTTTTTTCCATGAAAAATTACTCAAACGAGTGGGACAATGCATGGGCATGGTAAATTGGGCCAAATTTTGCTCAGAAATGTGACAAAAAGCACTTTTCAATTTTTGACCCAATTCAGAAAAAAAACGTAGACCCGCGGTATGTGATTCTGGTGAAAATTTTGACCATTCATGAAACCTTGTTTTTTCCATGACAAATTACTCAAACGAGTGGGAAAATGCATGGGCATGGTAAATTGGGCCAAATTTTGCTCAGAAACGTGACAAAAAGCACTTTTCAATTTTTGACCCAAATCAGAAAAAAACGTAGACCCGCGGTATGTGATTCTGGTGAAAATTTTGACCATTCATAAAACCTTGTTTTTTCCATGAAAAATTACTCAAACGAGTGGGACAATGCATGGGCATGGTAAATTGGGCCAAATTTTGCTCAGAAATGTGACAAAAAGCACTTTTCAATTTTTGACCCAAATCAGAAAAAAACGTAGACCCGCGGTATGTGATTCTGGTGAAAATTTTGACCATTCATGAAACCTTGTTTTTTCCATAAAAAATTACTCAAACGAGTGGGAAAATGCATGGGCATGGTAAATTGGGCCAAATTTTGCTCAGAAATGTGACAAAAAGCACTTTTCAATTTTTGACCCAAATCAGAAAAAAACATAGACCCGCGGTATGTGATTCTGGTGAAAATTTTGACCATTCATGAAACCTAGTTTTTTCCATGACAAATTACTCAAACGAGTGGGAAAATGCATGGGCATGGTAAATTGGGCCAAATTTTGCTCAGAAACGTGACAAAAAGCACTTTTCAATTTTTGACCCAAATCAGAAAAAAACGTAGACCCGCGGTATGTGATTCTGGTGAAAATTTTGACCATTCATAAAACCTTGTTTTTTCCATGAAAAATTACTCAAATGAGTGGGACAATGCATGGGCATGGTAAATTGGGCCAAATTTTGCTCAGAAATGTGACAAAAAGCACTTTTCAATTTTTGACCCAAATCAGAAAAAAACGTAGACCCGCGGTATGTGATTCTGGTGAAAATTTTGACCATTCATGAAACCTTGTTTTTTCCATGAAAAATTACTCAAACAAGTGGGAAAATGCATGGGCATGGTAAATTGGGCCAAATTTTGCTCAGAAACGTGACAAAAAGCACTTTTCAATTTTTGACCCAAATCAGAAAAAAACGTAGACCCGCGGTATGTGATTCTGGTGAAAATTTTGACCATTCATGAAACCTAGTTTTTTCCATGACAAATTACTCAAACGAGTGGGAAAATGCATGGGCATGGTAAATTGGGCCAAATTTTGCTCAGAAACGTGACAAAAAGCACTTTTCAATTTTTGACCCAAATCAGAAAAAAACGTAGACCCGCGGTATGTGATTCTGGTGAAAATTTTGACCATTCATAAAACCTTGTTTTTTCCATGAAAAATTACTCAAATGAGTGGGACAATGCATGGGCATGGTAAATTGGGCCAAATTTTGCTCAGAAATGTGACAAAAAGCACTTTTCAATTTTTGACCCAAATCAGAAAAAAACGTAGACCCGCGGTATGTGATTCTGGTGAAAATTTTGACCATTCATGAAACCTTGTTTTTTCCATAAAAAATTACTCAAACGAGTGGGAAAATGCATGGGCATGGTAAATTGGGCCAAATTTTGCTCAGAAATGTGACAAAAAGCACTTTTCAATTTTTGACCCAAATCAGAAAAAAACGTAGACCCGCGGTATGTGATTCTGGTGAAAATTTTGACCATTCATGAAACCTAGTTTTTTCCATGACAAATTACTCAAACGAGTGGGAAAATGCATGGGCATGGTAAATTGGGCCAAATTTTGCTCAGAAACGTGACAAAAAGCACTTTTCAATTTTTGACCCAAATCAGAAAAAAACGTAGACCCGCGGTATGTGATTCTGGTGAAAATTTTGACCATTCATGAAACCTTGTTTTTTCCATAAAAAATTACTCAAACGAGTGGGAAAATGCATGGGCATGGTAAATTGGGCCAAATTTTGCTCAGAAATGTGACAAAAAGCACTTTTCAATTTTTGACCCAAATCAGAAAAAAACATAGACCCGCGGTATGTGATTCTGGTGAAAATTTTGACCATTCATGAAACCTAGTTTTTTCCATGACAAATTACTCAAACGAGTGGGAAAATGCATGGGCATGGTAAATTGGGCCAAATTTTGCTCAGAAACGTGACAAAAAGCACTTTTCAATTTTTGACCCAAATCAGAAAAAAACGTAGACCCGCGGTATGTGATTCTGGTGAAAATTTTGACCATTCATGAAACCTTGTTTTTTCCATGAAAAATTACTCAAATGAGTGGGACAATGCATGGGCATGGTAAATTGGGCCAAATTTTGCTCAGAAATGTGACAAAAAGCACTTTTCAATTTTTGACCCAATTCAGAAAAAAACGTAGACCCGCGGTATGTGATTCTGGTGAAAATTTTGACCATTCATGAAACCTTGTTTTTTCCATGAAAAATTACTCAAACAAGTGGGAAAATGCATGGGCATGGTAAATTGGGCCAAATTTTGCTCAGAAATGTGACAAAAAGCACTTTTCAATTTTTGTCCCAAATCAGAAAAAAACGTAGACCCGCGGTATGTGATTCTGGTGAAAAATTTTGAGCATTCATAAAACCTTGTTTTTTCCATGAAAAATTACTCAAACGAGTGGGAAAATGCATGGGCATGGTAAATTGGGCCAAATTTTGCTCAGAAATGTGACAAAAAGCACTTTTCAATTTTTGACCCAATTCAGAAAAAAAACGTAGACCCGCGGTATGTGATTCTGGTGAAAATTTTGACCATTCATGAAACCTTGTTTTTTCCATGACAAATTACTCAAACGAGTGGGAAAATGCATGGGCATGGTAAATTGGGCCAAATTTTGCTCAGAAACGTGACAAAAAGCACTTTTCAATTTTTGACCCAAATCAGAAAAAAACGTAGACCCGCGGTATGTGATTCTGGTGAAAATTTTGACCATTCATAAAACCTTGTTTTTTCCATGAAAAATTACTCAAACGAGTGGGACAATGCATGGGCATGGTAAATTGGGCCAAATTTTGCTCAGAAATGTGACAAAAAGCACTTTTCAATTTTTGACCCAAATCAGAAAAAAACGTAGACCCGCGGTATGTGATTCTGGTGAAAATTTTGACCATTCATGAAACCTTGTTTTTTCCATAAAAAATTACTCAAACGAGTGGGAAAATGCATGGGCATGGTAAATTGGGCCAAATTTTGCTCAGAAATGTGACAAAAAGCACTTTTCAATTTTTGACCCAAATCAGAAAAAAACGTAGACCCGCGGTATGTGATTCTGGTGAAAATTTTGACCATTCATGAAACCTAGTTTTTTCCATGACAAATTACTCAAACGAGTGGGAAAATGCATGGGCATGGTAAATTGGGCCAAATTTTGCTCAGAAATGTGACAAAAAGCACTTTTCAATTTTTGACCCAAATCAGAAAAAAACGTAGACCCGCGGTATGTGATTCTGGTGAAAATTTTGACCATTCATGAAACCTTGTTTTTTCCATGAAAAATTACTCAAACAAGTGGGAAAATGCATGGGCATGGTAAATTGGGCCAAATTTTGCTCAGAAATGTGACAAAAAGCACTTTTCAATTTTTGTCCCAAATCAGAAAAAAACGTAGACCCGCGGTATGTGATTCTGGTGAAAAATTTTGAGCATTCATAAAACCTTGTTTTTTCCATGAAAAATTACTCAAACGAGTGGGACAATGCATGGGCATGGTAAATTGGGCCAAATTTTGCTCAGAAATGTGACAAAAAGCACTTTTCAATTTTTGACCCAATTCAGAAAAAAAACGTAGTCCCGCGGTATGTGATTCTGGTGAAAATTTTGACCATTCATGAAACCTTGTTTTTTCCATGACAAATTACTCAAACGAGTGGGAAAATGCATGGGCATGGTAAATTGGGCCAAATTTTGCTCAGAAACGTGACAAAAAGCACTTTTCAATTTTTGACCCAAATCAGAAAAAAACGTAGACCCGCGGTATGTGATTCTGGTGAAAATTTTGACCATTCATAAAACCTTGTTTTTTCCATGAAAAATTACTCAAACGAGTGGGACAATGCATGGGCATGGTAAATTGGGCCAAATTTTGCTCAGAAATGTGACAAAAAGCACTTTTCAATTTTTGACCCAAATCAGAAAAAAACGTAGACCCGCGGTATGTGATTCTGGTGAAAATTTTGACCATTCATGAAACCTTGTTTTTTCCATAAAAAATTACTCAAACGAGTGGGAAAATGCATGGGCATGGTAAATTGGGCCAAATTTTGCTCAGAAATGTGACAAAAAGCACTTTTCAATTTTTGACCCAAATCAGAAAAAAACATAGACCCGCGGTATGTGATTCTGGTGAAAATTTTGACCATTCATGAAACCTAGTTTTTTCCATGACAAATTACTCAAACGAGTGGGAAAATGCATGGGCATGGTAAATTGGGCCAAATTTTGCTCAGAAACGTGACAAAAAGCACTTTTCAATTTTTGACCCAAATCAGAAAAAAACGTAGACCCGCGGTGTGTGATTCTGGTGAAAATTTTGACCATTCATAAAACCTTGTTTTTTCCATGAAAAATTACTCAAATGAGTGGGACAATGCATGGGCATGGTAAATTGGGCCAAATTTTGCTCAGAAATGTGACAAAAAGCACTTTTCAATTTTTGACCCAAATCAGAAAAAAACGTAGACCCGCGGTATGTGATTCTGGTGAAAATTTTGACCATTCATGAAACCTTGTTTTTTCCATGAAAAATTACTCAAACAAGTGGGAAAATGCATGGGCATGGTAAATTGGGCCAAATTTTGCTCAGAAATGTGACAAAAAGCACTTTTCAATTTTTGTCCCAAATCAGAAAAAAACGTAGACCCGCGGTATGTGATTCTGGTGAAAAATTTTGAGCATTCATAAAACCTTGTTTTTTCCATGAAAAATTACTCAAACGAGTGGGACAATGCATGGGCATGGTAAATTGGGCCAAATTTTGCTCAGAAATGTGACAAAAAGCACTTTTCAATTTTTGACCCAATTCAGAAAAAAAACGTAGACCCGCGGTATGTGATTCTGGTGAAAATTTTGACCATTCATGAAACCTTGTTTTTTCCATGACAAATTACTCAAACGAGTGGGAAAATGCATGGGCATGGTAAATTGGGCCAAATTTTGCTCAGAAACGTGACAAAAAGCACTTTTCAATTTTTGACCCAAATCAGAAAAAAACGTAGACCCGCGGTATGTGATTCTGGTGAAAATTTTGACCATTCATAAAACCTTGTTTTTTCCATGAAAAATTACTCAAACGAGTGGGACAATGCATGGGCATGGTAAATTGGGCCAAATTTTGCTCAGAAATGTGACAAAAAGCACTTTTCAATTTTTGACCCAAATCAGAAAAAAACGTAGACCCGCGGTATGTGATTCTGGTGAAAATTTTGACCATTCATGAAACCTTGTTTTTTCCATAAAAAATTACTCAAACGAGTGGGACAATGCATGGGCATGGTAAATTGGGCCAAATTTTGCTCAGAAATGTGACAAAAAGCACTTTTCAATTTTTGACCCAAATCAGAAAAAAACGTAGACCCGCGGTATGTGATTCTGGTGAAAATTTTGACCATTCATGAAACCTTGTTTTTTCCATAAAAAATTACTCAAACGAGTGGGAAAATGCATGGGCATGGTAAATTGGGCCAAATTTTGCTCAGAAATGTGACAAAAAGCACTTTTCAATTTTTGACCCAAATCAGAAAAAAACGTAGACCCGCGGTATGTGATTCTGGTGAAAATTTTGACCATTCATGAAACCTTGTTTTTTCCATGAAAAATTACTCAAACAAGTGGGAAAATGCATGGGCATGGTAAATTGGGCCAAATTTTGCTCAGAAATGTGACAAAAAGCACTTTTCAATTTTTGTCCCAAATCAGAAAAAAACGTAGACCCGCGGTATGTGATTCTGGTGAAAAATTTTGAGCATTCATAAAACCTTGTTTTTTCCATGAAAAATTACTCAAACGAGTGGGACAATGCATGGGCATGGTAAATTGGGCCAAATTTTGCTCAGAAATGTGACAAAAAGCACTTTTCAATTTTTGACCCAATTCAGAAAAAAAACGTAGACCCGCGGTATGTGATTCTGGTGAAAATTTTGACCATTCATGAAACCTTGTTTTTTCCATGACAAATTACTCAAACGAGTGGGAAAATGCATGGGCATGGTAAATTGGGCCAAATTTTGCTCAGAAACGTGACAAAAAGCACTTTTCAATTTTTGACCCAAATCAGAAAAAAACGTAGACCCGCGGTATGTGATTCTGGTGAAAATTTTGACCATTCATAAAACCTTGTTTTTTCCATGAAAAATTACTCAAACGAGTGGGACAATGCATGGGCATGGTAAATTGGGCCAAATTTTGCTCAGAAATGTGACAAAAAGCACTTTTCAATTTTTGACCCAAATCAGAAAAAAACGTAGACCCGCGGTATGTGATTCTGGTGAAAATTTTGACCATTCATGAAACCTTGTTTTTTCCATAAAAAATTACTCAAACGAGTGGGAAAATGCATGGGCATGGTAAATTGGGCCAAATTTTGCTCAGAAATGTGACAAAAAGCACTTTTCAATTTTTGACCCAAATCAGAAAAAAACATAGACCCGCGGTATGTGATTCTGGTGAAAATTTTGACCATTCATGAAACCTAGTTTTTTCCATGACAAATTACTCAAACGAGTGGGAAAATGCATGGGCATGGTAAATTGGGCCAAATTTTGCTCAGAAACGTGACAAAAAGCACTTTTCAATTTTTGACCCAAATCAGAAAAAAACGTAGACCCGCGGTATGTGATTCTGGTGAAAATTTTGACCATTCATAAAACCTTGTTTTTTCCATGAAAAATTACTCAAACGAGTGGGACAATGCATGGGCATGGTAAATTGGGCCAAATTTTGCTCAGAAATGTGACAAAAAGCACTTTTCAATTTTTGACCCAAATCAGAAAAAAACGTAGACCCGCGGTATGTGATTCTGGTGAAAATTTTGACCATTCATGAAACCTTGTTTTTTCCATAAAAAATTACTCAAACGAGTGGGAAAATGCATGGGCATGGTAAATTGGGCCAAATTTTGCTCAGAAATGTGACAAAAAGCACTTTTCAATTTTTGACCCAAATCAGAAAAAAACATAGACCCGCGGTATGTGATTCTGGTGAAAATTTTGACCATTCATGAAACCTAGTTTTTTCCATGACAAATTACTCAAACGAGTGGGAAAATGCATGGGCATGGTAAATTGGGCCAAATTTTGCTCAGAAATGTGACAAAAAGCACTTTTCAATTTTTGACCCAAATCAGAAAAAAACATAGACCCGCGGTATGTGATTCTGGTGAAAATTTTGACCATTCATGAAACCTAGTTTTTTCCATGACAAATTACTCAAACGAGTGGGAAAATGCATGGGCATGGTAAATTGGGCCAAATTTTGCTCAGAAATGTGACAAAAAGCACTTTTCAATTTTTGACCCAAATCAGAAAAAAACGTAGACCCGCGGTATGTGATTCTGGTGAAAATTTTGACCATTCATGAAACCTTGTTTTTTCCATGAAAACTTAAACAAACAAGTGGGACAATAAATGGGCATGGTAAATTGGGCCAAATTTTGCTCAGAAATGTGACAAAAAGCACTTTTCAATTTTTGACCCAAATCAGAAAAAAACGTAGACCCGCGGTATGTGATTCTGGTGAAAAATTTTGAGCATTCATAAAACCTTGTTTTTTCCATGAAAAATTACTCAAACGAGTGGGACAATGCATGGGCATGGTAAATTGGGCCAAATTTTGCTCAGAAATGTGACAAAAAGCACTTTTCAATTTTTGACCCAATTCAGAAAAAAAACGTAGACCCGCGGTATGTGATTCTGGTGAAAATTTTGACCATTCATGAAACCTTGTTTTTTCCATGACAAATTACTCAAACGAGTGGGAAAATGCATGGGCATGGTAAATTGGGCCAAATTTTGCTCAGAAACGTGACAAAAAGCACTTTTCAATTTTTGACCCAAATCAGAAAAAAACGTAGACCCGCGGTATGTGATTCTGGTGAAAATTTTGACCATTCATAAAACCTTGTTTTTTCCATGAAAAATTACTCAAACGAGTGGGACAATGCATGGGCATGGTAAATTGGGCCAAATTTTGCTCAGAAATGTGACAAAAAGCACTTTTCAATTTTTGACCCAAATCAGAAAAAAACGTAGACCCGCGGTATGTGATTCTGGTGAAAATTTTGACCATTCATGAAACCTTGTTTTTTCCATAAAAAATTACTCAAACGAGTGGGAAAATGCATGGGCATGGTAAATTGGGCCAAATTTTGCTCAGAAATGTGACAAAAAGCACTTTTCAATTTTTGACCCAAATCAGAAAAAAACGTAGACCCGCGGTATGTGATTCTGGTGAAAATTTTGACCATTCATGAAACCTTGTTTTTTCCATGAAAAATTACTCAAACAACTGGGAAAATGCATGGGCATGGTAAATTGGGCCAAATTTTGCTCAGAAATGTGACAAAAAGCACTTTTCAATTTTTGTCCCAAATCAGAAAAAAACGTAGACCCGCGGTATGTGATTCTGGTGAAAAATTTTGAGCATTCATAAAACCTTGTTTTTTCCATGAAAAATTACTCAAACGAGTGGGACAATGCATGGGCATGGTAAATTGGGCCAAATTTTGCTCAGAAATGTGACAAAAAGCACTTTTCAATTTTTGACCCAATTCAGAAAAAAAACGTAGACCCGCGGTATGTGATTCTGGTGAAAATTTTGACCATTCATGAAACCTTGTTTTTTCCATGACAAATTACTCAAACGAGTGGGAAAATGCATGGGCATGGTAAATTGGGCCAAATTTTGCTCAGAAACGTGACAAAAAGCACTTTTCAATTTTTGACCCAAATCAGAAAAAAACGTAGACCCGCGGTATGTGATTCTGGTGAAAATTTTGACCATTCATAAAACCTTGTTTTTTCCATGAAAAATTACTCAAACGAGTGGGACAATGCATGGGCATGGTAAATTGGGCCAAATTTTGCTCAGAAATGTGACAAAAAGCACTTTTCAATTTTTGACCCAAATCAGAAAAAAACGTAGACCCGCGGTATGTGATTCTGGTGAAAATTTTGACCATTCATGAAACCTTGTTTTTTCCATAAAAAATTACTCAAACGAGTGGGAAAATGCATGGGCATGGTAAATTGGGCCAAATTTTGCTCAGAAATGTGACAAAAAGCACTTTTCAATTTTTGACCCAAATCAGAAAAAAACATAGACCCGCGGTATGTGATTCTGGTGAAAATTTTGACCATTCATGAAACCTAGTTTTTTCCATGACAAATTACTCAAACGAGTGGGAAAATGCATGGGCATGGTAAATTGGGCCAAATTTTGCTCAGAAACGTGACAAAAAGCACTTTTCAATTTTTGACCCAAATCAGAAAAAAACGTAGACCCGCGGTATGTGATTCTGGTGAAAATTTTGACCATTCATAAAACCTTGTTTTTTCCATGAAAAATTACTCAAACGAGTGGGACAATGCATGGGCATGGTAAATTGGGCCAAATTTTGCTCAGAAATGTGACAAAAAGCACTTTTCAATTTTTGACCCAAATCAGAAAAAAACGTAGACCCGCGGTATGTGATTCTGGTGAAAATTTTGACCATTCATGAAACCTTGTTTTTTCCATAAAAAATTACTCAAACGAGTGGGAAAATGCATGGGCATGGTAAATTGGGCCAAATTTTGCTCAGAAATGTGACAAAAAGCACTTTTCAATTTTTGACCCAAATCAGAAAAAAACATAGACCCGCGGTATGTGATTCTGGTGAAAATTTTGACCATTCATGAAACCTAGTTTTTTCCATGACAAATTACTCAAACGAGTGGGAAAATGCATGGGCATGGTAAATTGGGCCAAATTTTGCTCAGAAATGTGACAAAAAGCACTTTTCAATTTTTGACCCAAATCAGAAAAAAACATAGACCCGCGGTATGTGATTCTGGTGAAAATTTTGACCATTCATGAAACCTAGTTTTTTCCATGACAAATTACTCAAACGAGTGGGAAAATGCATGGGCATGGTAAATTGGGCCAAATTTTGCTCAGAAATGTGACAAAAAGCACTTTTCAATTTTTGACCCAAATCAGAAAAAAACGTAGACCCGCGGTATGTGATTCTGGTGAAAATTTTGACCATTCATGAAACCTTGTTTTTTCCATGAAAACTTAAACAAACAAGTGGGACAATAAATGGGCATGGTAAATTGGGCCAAATTTTGCTCAGAAATGTGACAAAAAGCACTTTTCAATTTTTGACCCAAATCAGAAAAAAACGTAGACCCGCGGTATGTGATTCTGGTGAAAATTTTGACCATTCATGAAACCTTGTTTTTTCCATAAAAAATTACTCAAACGAGTGGGAAAATGCATGGGCATGGTAAATTGGGCCAAATTTTGCTCAGAAATGTGACAAAAAGCACTTTTCAATTTTTGACCCAAATCAGAAAAAAACGTAGACCCGCGGTATGTGATTCTGGTGAAAATTTTGACCATTCATGAAACCTTGTTTTTTCCATGAAAACTTAAACAAACAAGTGGGACAATGCATGGGCATGGTAAATTGGGCCAAATTTTGCTCAGAAATGTGACAAAAAGCACTTTTCAATTTTTGACCCAAATCAGAAAAAAACGTAGACCCGCGGTATGTGATTCTGGTGAAAATTTTTACCATTCATGAAACCTTGTTTTTTCCATGAAAACTTAAACAAACAAGTGGGACAATAAATGGGCATGGTAAATTGGGCCAAATTTTGCTCAGAAATGTGACAAAAAGCACTTTTCAATTTTTGACCCAAATCAGAAAAAAACTTAGACCCGCGGTATGTGATTCTGGTGAAAATTTTGACCATTCATGAAACATTGTTTTTTCTATGAAAAATTACTCAAACGAGTGGGAAAATGCATGGGCATGGTAAATTGGGCCAAATTTTGCTCAGAAATGTGACAAAAAGCACTTTTCAATTTTTGACCCAAATCAGAAAAAAACGTAGACCCGCGGTATGTGATTCTGGTGAAAATTTTGACCATTCATGAAACCTTGTTTTTTCCATGAAAAATTACTCAAACGAGTGGGACAATGCATGGGCATGGTAAATTGGGCCAAATTTTGCTCAGAAATGTGACAAAAAGCACTTTTCAATTTTTGACCCAAATCAGAAAAAAACGTAGACCCGCGGTATGTGATTCTGGTGAAAATTTTGACCATTCATGAAACCTTGTTTTTTCCATGAAAAATTACTCAAACGAGTGGGAAAATGCATGGGCATGGTAAATTGGGCCAAATTTTGCTCAGAAATGTGACAAAAAGCACTTTTCAATTTTTGACCCAAATCAGAAAAAAACGTAGACCCGCGGTATGTGATTCTGGTGAAAATTTTGACCATTCATGAAACCTTGTTTTTTCTATGAAAAATTACTCAAACAAGTGGGAAAATGCATGGGCATGGTAAATTGGGCCAAATTTTGCTCAGAAATGTGACAAAAAGCACTTTTCAATTTTTGACCCAAATCAGAAAAAACGTAGACCCGTGGTATGTGATTCTGGTGAAAATTTTGACCATTCATGAAACCTTGTTTTTTCCATGAAAAATTACTCAAACGAGTGGGAAAATGCATGGGCATGGTAAATTGGGCCAAATTTTGCTCAGAAATGTGACAAAAAGCACTTTTCAATTTTTGACCCAAATCAGAAAAAAACGTAGACCCGCGGTATGTGATTCTGGTGAAAATTTTGACCATTCATGAAACCTAGTTTTTTCCATGACAAATTACTCAAACGAGTGGGAAAATGCATGGGCATGGTAAATTGGGCCAAATTTTGCTCAGAAACGTGACAAAAAGCACTTTTCAATTTTTGACCCAAATCAGAAAAAAACGTAGACCCGCGGTATGTGATTCTGGTGAAAATTTTGACCATTCATAAAACCTTGTTTTTTCCATGAAAAATTACTCAAATGAGTGGGACAATGCATGGGCATGGTAAATTGGGCCAAATTTTGCTCAGAAATGTGACAAAAAGCACTTTTCAATTTTTGACCCAAATCAGAAAAAAACGTAGACCCGCGGTATGTGATTCTGGTGAAAATTTTGACCATTCATGAAACCTTGTTTTTTCCATGAAAACTTAAACAAACAAGTGGGACAATGCATGGGCATGGTAAATTGGGCCAAATTTTGCTCAGAAATGTGACAAAAAGCACTTTTCAATTTTTGACCCAAATCAGAAAAAAACGTAGACCCGCGGTATGTGATTCTGGTGAAAATTTTTACCATTCATGAAACCTTGTTTTTTCCATGAAAACTTAAACAAACAAGTGGGACAATAAATGGGCATGGTAAATTGGGCCAAATTTTGCTCAGAAATGTGACAAAAAGCACTTTTCAATTTTTGACCCAAATCAGAAAAAAACATAGACCCGCGGTATGTGATTCTGGTGAAAATTTTGACCATTCATGAAACCTAGTTTTTTCCATGACAAATTACTCAAACGAGTGGGAAAATGCATGGGCATGGTAAATTGGGCCAAATTTTGCTCAGAAATGTGACAAAAAGCACTTTTCAATTTTTGACCCAAATCAGAAAAAAACATAGACCCGCGGTATGTGATTCTGGTGAAAATTTTGACCATTCATGAAACCTAGTTTTTTCCATGACAAATTACTCAAACGAGTGGGAAAATGCATGGGCATGGTAAATTGGGCCAAATTTTGCTCAGAAATGTGACAAAAAGCACTTTTCAATTTTTGACCCAAATCAGAAAAAAACGTAGACCCGCGGTATGTGATTCTGGTGAAAATTTTGACCATTCATGAAACCTTGTTTTTTCCATGAAAACTTAAACAAACAAGTGGGACAATAAATGGGCATGGTAAATTGGGCCAAATTTTGCTCAGAAATGTGACAAAAAGCACTTTTCAATTTTTGACCCAAATCAGAAAAAAACGTAGACCCGCGGTATGTGATTCTGGTGAAAATTTTGACCATTCATGAAACCTTGTTTTTTCCATAAAAAATTACTCAAACGAGTGGGAAAATGCATGGGCATGGTAAATTGGGCCAAATTTTGCTCAGAAATGTGACAAAAAGCACTTTTCAATTTTTGACCCAAATCAGAAAAAAACGTAGACCCGCGGTATGTGATTCTGGTGAAAATTTTGACCATTCATGAAACCTTGTTTTTTCCATGAAAACTTAAACAAACAAGTGGGACAATGCATGGGCATGGTAAATTGGGCCAAATTTTGCTCAGAAATGTGACAAAAAGCACTTTTCAATTTTTGACCCAAATCAGAAAAAAACGTAGACCCGCGGTATGTGATTCTGGTGAAAATTTTTACCATTCATGAAACCTTGTTTTTTCCATGAAAACTTAAACAAACAAGTGGGACAATAAATGGGCATGGTAAATTGGGCCAAATTTTGCTCAGAAATGTGACAAAAAGCACTTTTCAATTTTTGACCCAAATCAGAAAAAAACTTAGACCCGCGGTATGTGATTCTGGTGAAAATTTTGACCATTCATGAAACATTGTTTTTTCTATGAAAAATTACTCAAACGAGTGGGAAAATGCATGGGCATGGTAAATTGGGCCAAATTTTGCTCAGAAATGTGACAAAAAGCACTTTTCAATTTTTGACCCAAATCAGAAAAAAACGTAGACCCGCGGTATGTGATTCTGGTGAAAATTTTGACCATTCATGAAACCTTGTTTTTTCCATGAAAAATTACTCAAACGAGTGGGACAATGCATGGGCATGGTAAATTGGGCCAAATTTTGCTCAGAAATGTGACAAAAAGCACTTTTCAATTTTTGACCCAAATCAGAAAAAAACGTAGACCCGCGGTATGTGATTCTGGTGAAAATTTTGACCATTCATGAAACCTTGTTTTTTCCATGAAAAATTACTCAAACGAGTGGGAAAATGCATGGGCATGGTAAATTGGGCCAAATTTTGCTCAGAAATGTGACAAAAAGCACTTTTCAATTTTTGACCCAAATCAGAAAAAAACGTAGACCCGCGGTATGTGATTCTGGTGAAAATTTTGACCATTCATGAAACCTTGTTTTTTCTATGAAAAATTACTCAAACAAGTGGGAAAATGCATGGGCATGGTAAATTGGGCCAAATTTTGCTCAGAAATGTGACAAAAAGCACTTTTCAATTTTTGACCCAAATCAGAAAAAACGTAGACCCGTGGTATGTGATTCTGGTGAAAATTTTGACCATTCATGAAACCTTGTTTTTTCCATGAAAAATTACTCAAACGAGTGGGAAAATGCATGGGCATGGTAAATTGGGCCAAATTTTGCTCAGAAATGTGACAAAAAGCACTTTTCAATTTTTGACCCAAATCAGAAAAAAACGTAGACCCGCGGTATGTGATTCTGGTGAAAATTTTGACCATTCATGAAACCTAGTTTTTTCCATGACAAATTACTCAAACGAGTGGGAAAATGCATGGGCATGGTAAATTGGGCCAAATTTTGCTCAGAAACGTGACAAAAAGCACTTTTCAATTTTTGACCCAAATCAGAAAAAAACGTAGACCCGCGGTATGTGATTCTGGTGAAAATTTTGACCATTCATAAAACCTTGTTTTTTCCATGAAAAATTACTCAAATGAGTGGGACAATGCATGGGCATGGTAAATTGGGCCAAATTTTGCTCAGAAATGTGACAAAAAGCACTTTTCAATTTTTGACCCAAATCAGAAAAAAACGTAGACCCGCGGTATGTGATTCTGGTGAAAATTTTGACCATTCATGAAACCTTGTTTTTTCCATGAAAACTTAAACAAACAAGTGGGACAATGCATGGGCATGGTAAATTGGGCCAAATTTTGCTCAGAAATGTGACAAAAAGCACTTTTCAATTTTTGACCCAAATCAGAAAAAAACGTAGACCCGCGGTATGTGATTCTGGTGAAAATTTTTACCATTCATGAAACCTTGTTTTTTCCATGAAAACTTAAACAAACAAGTGGGACAATAAATGGGCATGGTAAATTGGGCCAAATTTTGCTCAGAAATGTGACAAAAAGCACTTTTCAATTTTTGACCCAAATCAGAAAAAAACTTAGACCCGCGGTATGTGATTCTGGTGAAAATTTTGACCATTCATGAAACCTTGTTTTTTCTATGAAAAATTACTCAAACGAGTGGGAAAATGCATGGGCATGGTAAATTGGGCCAAATTTTGCTCAGAAATGTGACAAAAAGCACTTTTCAATTTTTGACCCAAATCAGAAAAAAACGTAGACCCGCGGTATGTGATTCTGGTGAAAATTTTGACCATTCATGAAACCTTGTTTTTTCCATGAAAAATTACTCAAACGAGTGGGACAATGCATGGGCATGGTAAATTGGGCCAAATTTTGCTCAGAAATGTGACAAAAAGCACTTTTCAATTTTTGACCCAAATCAGAAAAAAACGTAGACCCGCGGTATGTGATTCTGGTGAAAATTTTGACCATTCATGAAACCTTGTTTTTTCCATGAAAAATTACTCAAACGAGTGGGAAAATGCATGGGCATGGTAAATTGGGCCAAATTTTGCTCAGAAATGTGACAAAAAGCACTTTTCAATTTTTGACCCAAATCAGAAAAAAACGTAGACCCGCGGTATGTGATTCTGGTGAAAATTTTGACCATTCATGAAACCTTGTTTTTTCCATGAAAAATTACTCAAACGAGTGGGAAAATGCATGGGCATGGTAAATTGGGCCAAATTTTGCTCAGAAACGTGACAAAAAGCACTTTTCAATTTTTGACCCAAATCAGAAAAAAACGTAGACCCGCGGTATGTGATTCTGGTGAAAATTTTGACCATTCATAAAACCTTGTTTTTTCCATGAAAAATTACTCAAACGAGTGGGAAAATGCATGGGCATGGTAAATTGGGCCAAATTTTGCTCAGAAATGTGACAAAAAGCACTTTTCAATTTTTGACCCAAATCAGAAAAAAACGTAGACCCGCGGTATGTGATTCTGGTGAAAATTTTGACCATTCATGAAACCTAGTTTTTTCCATGACAAATTACTCAAACGAGTGGGAAAATGCATGGGCATGGTAAATTGGGCCAAATTTTGCTCAGAAATGTGACAAAAAGCATTTTTCAATTTTTGACCCAAATCAGAAAAAAACGTAGACCCGCGGTATGTGATTCTGGTGAAAAATTTTGACCATTCATGAAACCTTGTTTTTTCCATGAAAAATTACTCAAACAAGTGGGACAATGCATGGGCATGGTAAATTGGGCCAAATTTTGCTCAGAAATGTGACAAAAAGCACTTTTCAATTTTTGACCCAAATCAGAAAAAAACGTAGACCCGCGGTATGTGATTCTGGTGAAAATTTTGACCATTCATGAAACCTTGTTTTTTCTATGAAAAATTACTCAAACGAGTGGGAAAATGCATGGGCATGGTAAATTGGGCCAAATTTTGCTCAGAAATGTGACAAAAAGCACTTTTCAATTTTTGACCCAAATCAGAAAAAAACGTAGACCCGCGGTATGTGATTCTGGTGAAAATTTTGACCATTCATGAAACCTTGTTTTTTCCATGAAAAATTAC
Source organism: Astyanax mexicanus (assembly GCF_023375975.1). Classification (NCBI taxonomy): domain Eukaryota; kingdom Metazoa; phylum Chordata; class Actinopteri; order Characiformes; family Acestrorhamphidae; genus Astyanax; species Astyanax mexicanus. The sequence goes on from NC_064413.1 coordinate 20,715,677, forward strand.
TCAAACAAGTGGGAAAATGCATGGGCATGGTAAATTGGGCCAAATTTTGCTCAGAAATGTGACAAAAAGCACTTTTCAATTTTTGTCCCAAATCAGAAAAAAACGTAGACCCGCGGTATGTGATTCTGGTGAAAATTTTGACCATTCATGAAACCTTGTTTTTTCCATGAAAAATTACTCAAACGAGTGGGAAAATGCATGGGCATGGTAAATTGGGCCAAATTTTGCTCAGAAATGTGACAAAAAGCACTTTTCAATTTTTGACCCAAATCAGAAAAAAACGTAGACCCGCGGTATGTGATTCTGGTGAAAATTTTGACCATTCATGAAACCTAGTTTTTTCCATGACAAATTACTCAAACGAGTGGGAAAATGCATGGGCATGGTAAATTGGGCCAAATTTTGCTCAGAAATGTGACAAAAAGCATTTTTCAATTTTTGACCCAAATCAGAAAAAAACGTAGACCCGCGGTATGTGATTCTGGTGAAAAATTTTGAGCATTCATAAAACCTTGTTTTTTCCATGAAAAATTACTCAAACGAGTGGGACAATGCATGGGCATGGTAAATTGGGCCAAATTTTGCTCAGAAATGTGACAAAAAGCACTTTTCAATTTTTGACCCAATTCAGAAAAAAAACGTAGACCCGCGGTATGTGATTCTGGTGAAAATTTTGACCATTCATGAAACCTTGTTTTTTCCATGACAAATTACTCAAACGAGTGGGAAAATGCATGGGCATGGTAAATTGGGCCAAATTTTGCTCAGAAACGTGACAAAAAGCACTTTTCAATTTTTGACCCAAATCAGAAAAAAACGTAGACCCGCGGTATGTGATTCTGGTGAAAATTTTGACCATTCATAAAACCTTGTTTTTTCCATGAAAAATTACTCAAACGAGTGGGACAATGCATGGGCATGGTAAATTGGGCCAAATTTTGCTCAGAAATGTGACAAAAAGCACTTTTCAATTTTTGACCCAAATCAGAAAAAAACGTAGACCCGCGGTATGTGATTCTGGTGAAAATTTTGACCATTCATGAAACCTTGTTTTTTCCATAAAAAATTACTCAAACGAGTGGGAAAATGCATGGGCATGGTAAATTGGGCCAAATTTTGCTCAGAAATGTGACAAAAAGCACTTTTCAATTTTTGACCCAAATCAGAAAAAACGTAGACCCGCGGTATGTGATTCTGGTGAAAATTTTGACCATTCATGAAACCTAGTTTTTTCCATGACAAATTACTCAAACGAGTGGGAAAATGCATGGGCATGGTAAATTGGGCCAAATTTTGCTCAGAAATGTGACAAAAAGCACTTTTCAATTTTTGACCCAAATCAGAAAAAAACGTAGACCCGCGGTATGTGATTCTGGTGAAAATTTTGACCATTAATGAAACCTTGTTTTTTCCATGAAAAATTACTCAAACAAGTGGGAAAATGCATGGGCATGGTAAATTGGGCCAAATTTTGCTCAGAAATGTGACAAAAAGCACTTTTCAATTTTTGACCCAAATCAGAAAAAAACGTAGACCCGCCGTATGTGATTCTGGTGAAAATTTTGACCATTCATAAAACCTTGTTTTTTCCATGAAAAATTACTCAAACGAGTGGGACAATGCATGGGCATGGTAAATTGGGCCAAATTTTGCTCATAAATGTGACAAAAAGCACTTTTCAATTTTTGACCCAAATCAGAAAAAAACTTAGACCCGCGGTATGTGATTCTGGTGAAAATTTTGACCATTCATGAAACCTAGTTTTTTCCATGACAAATTACTCAAACGAGTGGGAAAATGCATGGGCATGGTAAATTGGGCCAAATTTTGCTCAGAAATGTGACAAAAAGCATTTTTCAATTTTTGACCCAAATCAGAAAAAAACGTAGACCCGCGGTATGTGATTCTGGTGAAAAATTTTGACCATTCATGAAACCTTGTTTTTTCCATGAAAAATTACTCAAACAAGTGGGACAATGCATGGGCATGGTAAATTGGGCCAAATTTTGCTCAGAAATGTGACAAAAAGCATTTTTCAATTTTTGACCCAAATCAGAAAAAAACGTAGACCCGCGGTATGTGATTCTGGTGAAAATTTTGACCATTCATGAAACCTTGTTTTTTCTATGAAAAATTACTCAAACGAGTGGGAAAATGCATGGGCATGGTAAATTGGGCCAAATTTTGCTCAGAAATGTGACAAAAAGCACTTTTCAATTTTTGACCCAAATCAGAAAAAAACGTAGACCCGCGGTATGTGATTCTGGTGAAAATTTTGACCATTCATGAAACCTTGTTTTTTCCATGAAAAATTACTCAAACAAGTGGGAAAATGCATGGGCATGGTAAATTGGGCCAAATTTTGCTCAGAAATGTGACAAAAAGCACTTTTCAATTTTTGTCCCAAATCAGAAAAAAACGTAGACCCGCGGTATGTGATTCTGGTGAAAATTTTGACCATTCATGAAACCTTGTTTTTTCCATGAAAAATTACTCAAACAAGTGGGACAATGCATGGGCATGGTAAATTGGGCCAAATTTTGCTCAGAAATGTGACAAAAAGCACTTTTCAATTTTTGACCCAAATCAGAAAAAAACGTAGACCCGCGGTATGTGATTCTGGTGAAAATTTTGACCATTCATAAAACCTTGTTTTTTCTATGAAAAATTACTCAAACGAGTGGGAAAATGCATGGGCATGGTAAATTGGGCCAAATTTTGCTCAGAAATGTGACAAAAAGCACTTTTCAATTTTTGACCCAAATCAGAAAAAAACGTAGACCCGCGGTATGTGATTCTGGTGAAAATTTTGACCATTCATGAAACCTTGTTTTTTCCATGAAAAATTACTCAAACAAGTGGGAAAATGCATGGGCATGGTAAATTGGGCCAAATTTTGCTCAGAAATGTGACAAAAAGCACTTTTCAATTTTTGTCCCAAATCAGAAAAAAACGTAGACCCGCGGTATGTGATTCTGGTGAAAATTTTGACCATTCATGAAACCTTGTTTTTTCCATGAAAAATTACTCAAACGAGTGGGAAAATGCATGGGCATGGTAAATTGGGCCAAATTTTGCTCAGAAATGTGACAAAAAGCACTTTTCAATTTTTGACCCAAATCAGAAAAAAACGTAGACCCGCGGTATGTGATTCTGGTGAAAATTTTGACCATTCATGAAACCTAGTTTTTTCCATGACAAATTACTCAAACGACTGGGAAAATGCATGGGCATGGTAAATTGGGCCAAATTTTGCTCAGAAATGTGACAAAAAGCATTTTTCAATTTTTGACCCAAATCAGAAAAAAACGTAGACCCGCGGTATGTGATTCTGGTGAAAAATTTTGAGCATTCATAAAACCTTGTTTTTTCCATGAAAAATTACTCAAACGAGTGGGACAATGCATGGGCATGGTAAATTGGGCCAAATTTTGCTCAGAAATGTGACAAAAAGCACTTTTCAATTTTTGACCCAATTCAGAAAAAAAACGTAGACCCGCGGTATGTGATTCTGGTGAAAATTTTGACCATTCATGAAACCTTGTTTTTTCCATGACAAATTACTCAAACGAGTGGGAAAATGCATGGGCATGGTAAATTGGGCCAAATTTTGCTCAGAAACGTGACAAAAAGCACTTTTCAATTTTTGACCCAAATCAGAAAAAAACGTAGACCCGCGGTATGTGATTCTGGTGAAAATTTTGACCATTCATAAAACCTTGTTTTTTCCATGAAAAATTACTCAAACGAGTGGGACAATGCATGGGCATGGTAAATTGGGCCAAATTTTGCTCAGAAATGTGACAAAAAGCACTTTTCAATTTTTGACCCAAATCAGAAAAAAACGTAGACCCGCGGTATGTGATTCTGGTGAAAATTTTGACCATTCATGAAACCTTGTTTTTTCCATAAAAAATTACTCAAACGAGTGGGAAAATGCATGGGCATGGTAAATTGGGCCAAATTTTGCTCAGAAATGTGACAAAAAGCACTTTTCAATTTTTGACCCAAATCAGAAAAAACGTAGACCCGCGGTATGTGATTCTGGTGAAAATTTTGACCATTCATGAAACCTAGTTTTTTCCATGACAAATTACTCAAACGAGTGGGAAAATGCATGGGCATGGTAAATTGGGCCAAATTTTGCTCAGAAATGTGACAAAAAGCACTTTTCAATTTTTGACCCAAATCAGAAAAAAACGTAGACCCGCGGTATGTGATTCTGGTGAAAATTTTGACCATTAATGAAACCTTGTTTTTTCCATGAAAAATTACTCAAACAAGTGGGAAAATGCATGGGCATGGTAAATTGGGCCAAATTTTGCTCAGAAATGTGACAAAAAGCACTTTTCAATTTTTGACCCAAATCAGAAAAAAACGTAGACCCGCCGTATGTGTTTCTGGTGAAAATTTTGACCATTCATAAAACCTTGTTTTTTCCATGAAAAATTACTCAAACGAGTGGGACAATGCATGGGCATGGTAAATTGGGCCAAATTTTGCTCATAAATGTGACAAAAAGCACTTTTCAATTTTTGACCCAAATCAGAAAAAAACTTAGACCCGCGGTATGTGATTCTGGTGAAAATTTTGACCATTCATGAAACCTAGTTTTTTCCATGACAAATTACTCAAACGAGTGGGAAAATGCATGGGCATGGTAAATTGGGCCAAATTTTGCTCAGAAATGTGACAAAAAGCATTTTTCAATTTTTGACCCAAATCAGAAAAAAACGTAGACCCGCGGTATGTGATTCTGGTGAAAAATTTTGACCATTCATGAAACCTTGTTTTTTCCATGAAAAATTACTCAAACAAGTGGGACAATGCATGGGCATGGTAAATTGGGCCAAATTTTGCTCAGAAATGTGACAAAAAGCATTTTTCAATTTTTGACCCAAATCAGAAAAAAACGTAGACCCGCGGTATGTGATTCTGGTGAAAATTTTGACCATTCATGAAACCTTGTTTTTTCTATGAAAAATTACTCAAACGAGTGGGAAAATGCATGGGCATGGTAAATTGGGCCAAATTTTGCTCAGAAATGTGACAAAAAGCACTTTTCAATTTTTGACCCAAATCAGAAAAAAACGTAGACCCGCGGTATGTGATTCTGGTGAAAATTTTGACCATTCATGAAACCTTGTTTTTTCCATGAAAAATTACTCAAACAAGTGGGAAAATGCATGGGCATGGTAAATTGGGCCAAATTTTGCTCAGAAATGTGACAAAAAGCACTTTTCAATTTTTGTCCCAAATCAGAAAAAAACGTAGACCCGCGGTATGTGATTCTGGTGAAAATTTTGACCATTCATGAAACCTTGTTTTTTCCATGAAAAATTACTCAAACGAGTGGGAAAATGCATGGGCATGGTAAATTGGGCCAAATTTTGCTCAGAAATGTGACAAAAAGCACTTTTCAATTTTTGACCCAAATCAGAAAAAAACGTAGACCCGCGGTATGTGATTCTGGTGAAAATTTTGACCATTCATGAAACCTAGTTTTTTCCATGACAAATTACTCAAACGAGTGGGAAAATGCATGGGCATGGTAAATTGGGCCAAATTTTGCTCAGAAATGTGACAAAAAGCATTTTTCAATTTTTGACCCAAATCAGAAAAAAACGTAGACCCGCGGTATGTGATTCTGGTGAAAAATTTTGAGCATTCATAAAACCTTGTTTTTTCCATGAAAAATTACTCAAACGAGTGGGACAATGCATGGGCATGGTAAATTGGGCCAAATTTTGCTCAGAAATGTGACAAAAAGCACTTTTCAATTTTTGACCCAATTCAGAAAAAAAACGTAGACCCGCGGTATGTGATTCTGGTGAAAATTTTGACCATTCATGAAACCTTGTTTTTTCCATGACAAATTACTCAAACGAGTGGGAAAATGCATGGGCATGGTAAATTGGGCCAAATTTTGCTCAGAAACGTGACAAAAAGCACTTTTCAATTTTTGACCCAAATCAGAAAAAAACGTAGACCCGCGGTATGTGATTCTGGTGAAAATTTTGACCATTCATAAAACCTTGTTTTTTCCATGAAAAATTACTCAAACGAGTGGGACAATGCATGGGCATGGTAAATTGGGCCAAATTTTGCTCAGAAATGTGACAAAAAGCACTTTTCAATTTTTGACCCAAATCAGAAAAAAACGTAGACCCGCGGTATGTGATTCTGGTGAAAATTTTGACCATTCATGAAACCTTGTTTTTTCCATAAAAAATTACTCAAACGAGTGGGAAAATGCATGGGCATGGTAAATTGGGCCAAATTTTGCTCAGAAATGTGACAAAAAGCACTTTTCAATTTTTGACCCAAATCAGAAAAAACGTAGACCCGCGGTATGTGATTCTGGTGAAAATTTTGACCATTCATGAAACCTAGTTTTTTCCATGACAAATTACTCAAACGAGTGGGAAAATGCATGGGCATGGTAAATTGGGCCAAATTTTGCTCAGAAATGTGACAAAAAGCACTTTTCAATTTTTGACCCAAATCAGAAAAAAACGTAGACCCGCGGTATGTGATTCTGGTGAAAATTTTGACCATTAATGAAACCTTGTTTTTTCCATGAAAAATTACTCAAACAAGTGGGAAAATGCATGGGCATGGTAAATTGGGCCAAATTTTGCTCAGAAATGTGACAAAAAGCACTTTTCAATTTTTGACCCAAATCAGAAAAAAACGTAGACCCGCCGTATGTGATTCTGGTGAAAATTTTGACCATTCATAAAACCTTGTTTTTTCCATGAAAAATTACTCAAACAAGTGGGAAAATGCATGGGCATGGTAAATTGGGCCAAATTTTGCTCAGAAACGTGACAAAAAGCACTTTTCAATTTTTGACCCAAATCAGAAAAAAACGTAGACCCGCCGTATGTGATTCTGGTGAAAATTTTGACCATTCATAAAACCTTGTTTTTTCCATGAAAAATTACTCAAACGAGTGGGACAATGCATGGGCATGGTAAATTGGGCCAAATTTTGCTCATAAATGTGACAAAAAGCACTTTTCAATTTTTGACCCAAATCAGAAAAAAACGTAGACCCGCGGTATGTGATTCTGGTGAAAATTTTGACCATTCATGAAACCTAGTTTTTTCCATGACAAATTACTCAAACGAGTGGGAAAATGCATGGGCATGGTAAATTGGGCCAAATTTTGCTCAGAAATGTGACAAAAAGCATTTTTCAATTTTTGACCCAAATCAGAAAAAAACGTAGACCCGCGGTATGTGATTCTGGTGAAAAATTTTGACCATTCATGAAACCTTGTTTTTTCCATGAAAAATTACTCAAACAAGTGGGACAATGCATGGGCATGGTAAATTGGGCCAAATTTTGCTCAGAAATGTGACAAAAAGCACTTTTCAATTTTTGACCCAAATCAGAAAAAAACGTAGACCCGCGGTATGTGATTCTGGTGAAAATTTTGACCATTCATGAAACCTTGTTTTTTCTATGAAAAATTACTCAAACGAGTGGGAAAATGCATGGGCATGGTAAATTGGGCCAAATTTTGCTCAGAAATGTGACAAAAAGCACTTTTCAATTTTTGACCCAAATCAGAAAAAAACGTAGACCCGCGGTATGTGATTCTGGTGAAAATTTTGACCATTCATGAAACCTTGTTTTTTCCATGAAAAATTACTCAAACAAGTGGGAAAATGCATGGGCATGGTAAATTGGGCCAAATTTTGCTCAGAAATGTGACAAAAAGCACTTTTCAATTTTTGTCCCAAATCAGAAAAAAACGTAGACCCGCGGTATGTGATTCTGGTGAAAATTTTGACCATTCATGAAACCTTGTTTTTTCCATGAAAAATTACTCAAACGAGTGGGAAAATGCATGGGCATGGTAAATTGGGCCAAATTTTGCTCAGAAATGTGACAAAAAGCACTTTTCAATTTTTGACCCAAATCAGAAAAAAACGTAGACCCGCGGTATGTGATTCTGGTGAAAATTTTGACCATTCATGAAACCTAGTTTTTTCCATGACAAATTACTCAAACGAGTGGGAAAATGCATGGGCATGGTAAATTGGGCCAAATTTTGCTCAGAAATGTGACAAAAAGCATTTTTCAATTTTTGACCCAAATCAGAAAAAAACGTAGACCCGCGGTATGTGATTCTGGTGAAAAATTTTGAGCATTCATAAAACCTTGTTTTTTCCATGAAAAATTACTCAAACGAGTGGGACAATGCATGGGCATGGTAAATTGGGCCAAATTTTGCTCAGAAATGTGACAAAAAGCACTTTTCAATTTTTGACCCAATTCAGAAAAAAAACGTAGACCCGCGGTATGTGATTCTGGTGAAAATTTTGACCATTCATGAAACCTTGTTTTTTCCATGACAAATTACTCAAACGAGTGGGAAAATGCATGGGCATGGTAAATTGGGCCAAATTTTGCTCAGAAACGTGACAAAAAGCACTTTTCAATTTTTGACCCAAATCAGAAAAAAACGTAGACCCGCGGTATGTGATTCTGGTGAAAATTTTGACCATTCATGAAACCTTGTTTTTTCCATGAAAAATTACTGAAACGAGTGGGAAAATGCATGGGCATGGTAAATTGGGCCAAATTTTGCTCAGAAATGTGACAAAAAGCACTTTTCAATTTTTGACCCAAATCAGAAAAAAACGTAGACCCGCGGTATGTGATTCTGGTGAAAATTTTGACCATTCATGAAACCTTGTTTTTTCCATAAAAAATTACTCAAACGAGTGGGAAAATGCATGGGCATGGTAAATTGGGCCAAATTTTGCTCAGAAATGTGACAAAAAGCACTTTTCAATTTTTGACCCAAATCAGAAAAAAACGTAGACCCGCGGTATGTGATTCTGGGGAAAATTTTGACCATTCATGAAACCTAGTTTTTTCCATGACAAATTACTCAAACGAGTGGGAAAATGCATGGGCATGGTAAATTGGGCCAAATTTTGCTCAGAAATGTGACAAAAAGCACTTTTCAATTTTTGACCCAAATCAGAAAAAAACGTAGACCCGCGGTATGTGATTCTGGTGAAAATTTTGACCATTAATGAAACCTTGTTTTTTCCATGAAAAATTACTCAAACAAGTGGGAAAATGCATGGGCATGGTAAATTGGGCCAAATTTTGCTCAGAAATGTGACAAAAAGCACTTTTCAATTTTTGACCCAAATCAGAAAAAAACGTAGACCCGCCGTATGTGATTCTGGTGAAAATTTTGACCATTCATAAAACCTTGTTTTTTCCATGAAAAATTACTCAAACAAGTGGGAAAATGCATGGGCATGGTAAATTGGGCCAAATTTTGCTCAGAAACGTGACAAAAAGCACTTTTCAATTTTTGACCCAAATCAGAAAAAAACGTAGACCCGCCGTATGTGATTCTGGTGAAAATTTTGACCATTCATAAAACCTTGTTTTTTCCATGAAAAATTACTCAAACGAGTGGGACAATGCATGGGCATGGTAAATTGGGCCAAATTTTGCTCATAAATGTGACAAAAAGCACTTTTCAATTTTTGACCCAAATCAGAAAAAAACGTAGACCCGCGGTATGTGATTCTGGTGAAAATTTTGACCATTCATGAAACCTTGTTTTTTCCATGAAAAATTACTCAAACGAGTGGGAAAATGCATGGGCATGGTAAATTGGGCCAAATTTTGCTCAGAAATGTGACAAAAAGCACTTTTCAATTTTTGACCCAAATCAGAAAAAAACGTAGACCCGCGGTATGTGATTCTGGTGAAAATTTTGACCATTCATGAAACCTTGTTTTTTCTATGAAAAATTACTCAAACGAGTGGGAAAATGCATGGGCATGGTAAATTGGGCCAAATTTTGCTCAGAAATGTGACAAAAAGCACTTTTCAATTTTTGACCCAAATCAGAAAAAAACGTAGACCCGCGGTATGTGATTCTGGTGAAAATTTTGACCATTCATGAAACCTTGTTTTTTCCATGAAAAATTACTCAAACAAGTGGGAAAATGCATGGGCATGGTAAATTGGGCCAAATTTTGCTCAGAAATGTGACAAAAAGCACTTTTCAATTTTTGTCCCAAATCAGAAAAAAACGTAGACCCGCGGTATGTGATTCTGGTGAAAATTTTGACCATTCATGAAACCTTGTTTTTTCCATGAAAAATTACTCAAACGAGTGGGAAAATGCATGGGCATGGTAAATTGGGCCAAATTTTGCTCAGAAATGTGACAAAAAGCACTTTTCAATTTTTGACCCAAATCAGAAAAAAACGTAGACCCGCGGTATGTGATTCTGGTGAAAATTTTGACCATTCATGAAACCTAGTTTTTTCCATGACAAATTACTCAAACGAGTGGGAAAATGCATGGGCATGGTAAATTGGGCCAAATTTTGCTCAGAAATGTGACAAAAAGCATTTTTCAATTTTTGACCCAAATCAGAAAAAAACGTAGACCCGCGGTATGTGATTCTGGTGAAAAATTTTGAGCATTCATAAAACCTTGTTTTTTCCATGAAAAATTACTCAAACGAGTGGGACAATGCATGGGCATGGTAAATTGGGCCAAATTTTGCTCAGAAATGTGACAAAAAGCACTTTTCAATTTTTGACCCAATTCAGAAAAAAAACGTAGACCCGCGGTATGTGATTCTGGTGAAAATTTTGACCATTCATGAAACCTTGTTTTTTCCATGACAAATTACTCAAACGAGTGGGAAAATGCATGGGCATGGTATATTGGGCCAAATTTTGCTCAGAAACGTGACAAAAAGCACTTTTCAATTTTTGACCCAAATCAGAAAAAAACGTAGACCCGCGGTATGTGATTCTGGTGAAAATTTTGACCATTCATAAAACCTTGTTTTTTCCATGAAACATTACTCAAACAAGTGGGACAATGCATGGGCATGGTAAATTTGGCCAAATTTTGCTCAGAAATGTGACAAAAAGCACTTTTCAATTTTTGACCCAAATCAGAAAAAAACGTAGACCCGCGGTATGTGATTCTGGTGAAAATTTTGACCATTCATGAAACCTTGTTTTTTCCATAAAAAATTACTCAAACGAGTGGGAAAATGCATGGGCATGGTAAATTGGGCCAAATTTTGCTCAGAAATGTGACAAAAAGCACTTTTCAATTTTTGACCCAAATCAGAAAAAAACGTAGACCCGCGGTATGTGATTCTGGTGAAAATTTTGACCATTCATGAAACCTAGTTTTTTCCATGACAAATTACTCAAACGAGTGGGAAAATGCATGGGCATGGTAAATTGGGCCAAATTTTGCTCAGAAATGTGACAAAAAGCACTTTTCAATTTTTGACCCAAATCAGAAAAAAACGTAGACCCGCGGTATGTGATTCTGGTGAAAATTTTGACCATTCATGAAACCTTGTTTTTTCCATGAAAACTTAAACAAACAAGTGGGACAATGCATGGGCATGGTAAATTGGGCCAAATTTTGCTCAGAAATGTGACAAAAAGCAGTTTTCAATTTTTGACCCAAATCAGAAAAAACGTAGACCCGCGGTATGTGATTCTGGTGAAAATTTTTACCATTCATGAAACCTTGTTTTTTCCATGAAAAATTACTCAAACGAGTGGGAAAATGCATGGGCATGGTAAATTGGGCCAAATTTTGCTCAGAAATGTGACAAAAAGCACTTTTCAATTTTTGACCCAAATCAGAAAAAAACGTAGACCCGCCGTATGTGATTCTGGTGAAAATTTTGACCATTCATAAAACCTTGTTTTTTCCATGAAAAATTACTCAAACAAGTGGGAAAATGCATGGGCATGGTAAATTGGGCCAAATTTTGCTCAGAAACGTGACAAAAAGCACTTTTCAATTTTTGACCCAAATCAGAAAAAAACGTAGACCCGCCGTATGTGATTCTGGTGAAAATTTTGACCATTCATAAAACCTTGTTTTTTCCATGAAAAATTACTCAAACAAGTGGGAAAATGCATGGGCATGGTAAATTGGGCCAAATTTTGCTCAGAAACGTGACAAAAAGCACTTTTCAATTTTTGACCCAAATCAGAAAAAAACGTAGACCCGCCGTATGTGATTCTGGTGAAAATTTTGACCATTCATAAAACCTTGTTTTTTCCATGAAAAATTACTCAAACGAGTGGGACAATGCATGGGCATGGTAAATTGGGCCAAATTTTGCTCATAAATGTGACAAAAAGCACTTTTCAATTTTTGACCCAAATCAGAAAAAAACGTAGACCCGCGGTATGTGATTCTGGTGAAAATTTTGACCATTCATGAAACCTTGTTTTTTCCATGAAAAATTACTCAAACGAGTGGGAAAATGCATGGGCATGGTAAATTGGGCCAAATTTTGCTCAGAAATGTGACAAAAAGCACTTTTCAATTTTTGACCCAAATCAGAAAAAAACGTAGACCCGCGGTATGTGATTCTGGTGAAAATTTTGACCATTCATGAAACCTTGTTTTTTCTATGAAAAATTACTCAAACGAGTGGGAAAATGCATGGGCATGGTAAATTGGGCCAAATTTTGCTCAGAAATGTGACAAAAAGCACTTTTCAATTTTTGACCCAAATCAGAAAAAAACGTAGACCCGCGGTATGTGATTCTGGTGAAAATTTTGACCATTCATGAAACCTTGTTTTTTCCATGAAAAATTACTCAAACAAGTGGGAAAATGCATGGGCATGGTAAATTGGGCCAAATTTTGCTCAGAAATGTGACAAAAAGCACTTTTCAATTTTTGTCCCAAATCAGAAAAAAACGTAGACCCGCGGTATGTGATTCTGGTGAAAATTTTGACCATTCATGAAACCTTGTTTTTTCCATGAAAAATTACTCAAACGAGTGGGAAAATGCATGGGCATGGTAAATTGGGCCAAATTTTGCTCAGAAATGTGACAAAAAGCACTTTTCAATTTTTGACCCAAATCAGAAAAAAACGTAGACCCGCGGTATGTGATTCTGGTGAAAATTTTGACCATTCATGAAACCTTGTTTTTTCCATAAAAAATTACTCAAACGAGTGGGAAAATGCATGGGCATGGTAAATTGGGCCAAATTTTGCTCAGAAATGTGACAAAAAGCACTTTTCAATTTTTGACCCAAATCAGAAAAAAACGTAGACCCGCGGTATGTGATTCTGGTGAAAATTTTGACCATTCATGAAACCTAGTTTTTTCCATGACAAATTACTCAAACGAGTGGGAAAATGCATGGGCATGGTAAATTGGGCCAAATTTTGCTCAGAAATGTGACAAAAAGCACTTTTCAATTTTTGACCCAAATCAGAAAAAAACGTAGACCCGCGGTATGTGATTCTGGTGAAAATTTTGACCATTCATGAAACCTTGTTTTTTCCATGAAAACTTAAACAAACAAGTGGGACAATGCATGGGCATGGTAAATTGGGCCAAATTTTGCTCAGAAATGTGACAAAAAGCACTTTTCAATTTTTGACCCAAATCAGAAAAAACGTAGACCCGCGGTATGTGATTCTGGTGAAAATTTTTACCATTCATGAAACCTTGTTTTTTCCATGAAAACTTAAACAAACAAGTGGGACAATAAATGGGCATGGTAAATTGGGCCAAATTTTGCTCAGAAATGTGACAAAAAGCACTTTTCAATTTTTGACCCAAATCAGAAAAAAACTTAGACCCGCGGTATGTGATTCTGGTGAAAATTTTGACCATTCATGAAACCTTGTTTTTTCTATGAAAAATTACTCAAACGAGTGGGAAAATGCATGGGCATGGTAAATTGGGCCAAATTTTGCTCAGAAATGTGACAAAAAGCACTTTTCAATTTTTGACCCAAATCAGAAAAAAACGTAGACCCGCCGTATGTGATTCTGGTGAAAATTTTGACCATTCATAAAACCTTGTTTTTTCCATGAAAAATTACTCAAACAAGTGGGAAAATGCATGGGCATGGTAAATTGGGCCAAATTTTGCTCAGAAACGTGACAAAAAGCACTTTTCAATTTTTGACCCAAATCAGAAAAAAACGTAGACCCGCCGTATGTGATTCTGGTGAAAATTTTGACCATTCATAAAACCTTGTTTTTTCCATGAAAAATTACTCAAACAAGTGGGAAAATGCATGGGCATGGTAAATTGGGCCAAATTTTGCTCAGAAACGTGACAAAAAGCACTTTTCAATTTTTGACCCAAATCAGAAAAAAACGTAGACCCGCCGTATGTGATTCTGGTGAAAATTTTGACCATTCATAAAACCTTGTTTTTTCCATGAAAAATTACTCAAACGAGTGGGACAATGCATGGGCATGGTAAATTGGGCCAAATTTTGCTCATAAATGTGACAAAAAGCACTTTTCAATTTTTGACCCAAATCAGAAAAAAACGTAGACCCGCGGTATGTGATTCTGGTGAAAATTTTGACCATTCATGAAACCTTGTTTTTTCCATGAAAAATTACTCAAACGAGTGGGAAAATGCATGGGCATGGTAAATTGGGCCAAATTTTGCTCAGAAATGTGACAAAAAGCACTTTTCAATTTTTGACCCAAATCAGAAAAAAACGTAGACCCGCGGTATGTGATTCTGGTGAAAATTTTGACCATTCATGAAACCTTGTTTTTTCTATGAAAAATTACTCAAACGAGTGGGAAAATGCATGGGCATGGTAAATTGGGCCAAATTTTGCTCAGAAATGTGACAAAAAGCACTTTTCAATTTTTGACCCAAATCAGAAAAAAACGTAGACCCGTGGTATGTGATTCTGGTGAAAATTTTGACCATTCATGAAACCTTGTTTTTTCCATGAAAAATTACTCAAACAAGTGGGAAAATGCATGGGCATGGTAAATTGGGCCAAATTTTGCTCAGAAATGTGACAAAAAGCACTTTTCAATTTTTGTCCCAAATCAGAAAAAAACGTAGACCCGCGGTATGTGATTCTGGTGAAAATTTTGACCATTCATGAAACCTTGTTTTTTCCATGAAAAATTACTCAAACGAGTGGGAAAATGCATGGGCATGGTAAATTGGGCCAAATTTTGCTCAGAAATGTGACAAAAAGCACTTTTCAATTTTTGACCCAAATCAGAAAAAAACGTAGACCCGCGGTATGTGATTCTGGTGAAAATTTTGACCATTCATGAAACCTAGTTTTTTCCATGACAAATTACTCAAACGAGTGGGAAAATGCATGGGCATGGTAAATTGGGCCAAATTTTGCTCAGAAATGTGACAAAAAGCATTTTTCAATTTTTGACCCAAATCAGAAAAAAACGTAGACCCGCGGTATGTGATTCTGGTGAAAAATTTTGAGCATTCATAAAACCTTGTTTTTTCCATGAAAAATTACTCAAACGAGTGGGACAATGCATGGGCATGGTAAATTGGGCCAAATTTTGCTCAGAAATGTGACAAAAAGCACTTTTCAATTTTTGACCCAATTCAGAAAAAAAACGTAGACCCGCGGTATGTGATTCTGGTGAAAATTTTGACCATTCATGAAACCTTGTTTTTTCCATGACAAATTACTCAAACGAGTGGGAAAATGCATGGGCATGGTATATTGGGCCAAATTTTGCTCAGAAACGTGACAAAAAGCACTTTTCAATTTTTGACCCAAATCAGAAAAAAACGTAGACCCGCGGTATGTGATTCTGGTGAAAATTTTGACCATTCATGAAACCTAGTTTTTTCCATGACAAATTACTCAAACGAGTGGGAAAATGCATGGGCATGGTAAATTGGGCCAAATTTTGCTCAGAAATGTGACAAAAAGCACTTTTCAATTTTTGACCCAAATCAGAAAAAAACGTAGACCCGCGGTATGTGATTCTGGTGAAAATTTTGACCATTCATGAAACCTTGTTTTTTCCATGAAAACTTAAACAAACAAGTGGGACAATGCATGGGCATGGTAAATTGGGCCAAATTTTGCTCAGAAATGTGACAAAAAGCACTTTTCAATTTTTGACCCAAATCAGAAAAAACGTAGACCCGCGGTATGTGATTCTGGTGAAAATTTTTACCATTCATGAAACCTTGTTTTTTCCATGAAAACTTAAACAAACAAGTGGGACAATAAATGGGCATGGTAAATTGGGCCAAATTTTGCTCAGAAATGTGACAAAAAGCACTTTTCAATTTTTGACCCAAATCAGAAAAAAACTTAGACCCGCGGTATGTGATTCTGGTGAAAATTTTGACCATTCATGAAACCTTGTTTTTTCTATGAAAAATTACTCAAACGAGTGGGAAAATGCATGGGCATGGTAAATTGGGCCAAATTTTGCTCAGAAATGTGACAAAAAGCACTTTTCAATTTTTGACCCAAATCAGAAAAAAACGTAGACCCGCGGTATGTGATTCTGGTGAAAATTTTGACCATTCATGAAACCTTGTTTTTTCCATGAAAAATTACTCAAACAAGTGGGAAAATGCATGGGCATGGTAAATTGGGCCAAATTTTGCTCAGAAACGTGACAAAAAGCACTTTTCAATTTTTGTCCCAAATCAGAAAAAAACGTAGACCCGCGGTATGTGATTCTGGTGAAAATTTTGACCATTCATGAAACCTTGTTTTTTCCATGAAAAATTACTCAAACGAGTGGGAAAATGCATGGGCATGGTAAATTGGGCCAAATTTTGCTCAGAAATGTGACAAAAAGCACTTTTCAATTTTTGACCCAAATCAGAAAAAAACGTAGACCCGCGGTATGTGATTCTGGTGAAAATTTTGACCATTCATGAAACCTAGTTTTTTCCATGACAAATTACTCAAACGAGTGGGAAAATGCATGGGCATGGTAAATTGGGCCAAATTTTGCTCAGAAATGTGACAAAAAGCACTTTTCAATTTTTGACCCAAATCAGAAAAAAAACGTAGACCCGCGGTATGTGATTCTGGTGAAAATTTTGACCATTCATGAAACCTTGTTTTTTCCATGACAAATTACTCAAACGAGTGGGAAAATGCATGGGCATGGTAAATTGGGCCAAATTTTGCTCAGAAACGTGACAAAAAGCACTTTTCAATTTTTGACCCAAATCAGAAAAAAACGTAGACCCGCGGTATGTGATTCTGGTGAAAATTTTGACCATTCATGAAACCTAGTTTTTTCCATGACAAATTACTCAAACGAGTGGGAAAATGCATGGGCATGGTAAATTGGGTCAAATTTTGCTCAGAAATGTGACAAAAAGCACTTTTCAATTTTTGACCCAAATCAGAAAAAAACGTAGACCCGCGGTATGTGATTCTGGTGAAAATTTTGACCATTCATGAAACCTTGTTTTTTCCATGAAAACTTAAACAAACAAGTGGGACAATGCATGGGCATGGTAAATTGGGCCAAATTTTGCTCAGAAATGTGACAAAAAGCACTTTTCAATTTTTGACCCAAATCAGAAAAAAACGTAGACCCGCGGTATGTGATTCTGGTGAAAATTTTGACCATTCATGAAACCTTGTTTTTTCCATGAAAAATTACTCAAAGGAGTGGGAAAATGCATTGGCATGGTAAATTGGGCCAAATTTTGCTCAGAAATTTGACAAAAAGCACTTTTCAATTTTTGACCCAAATCAGAAAAAAACGTAGACCCGCAGTATGTGATTCTGGTGAAAATTTTGACCATTCATGAAACCTTGTTTTTTCCATGAAAAATTACTCAAACGAGTGGGAAAATGCATGGGCATGGTAAATTGGGCCAAATTTTGCTCAGAAACGTGACAAAAAGCACTTTTCAATTTTTGACCCAAATCAGAAAAAAACGTAGACCCGCGGTATGTGATTCTGGTGAAAAATTTTGACCATTCATAAAACCTTGTTTTTTCCATGAAAAATTACTCAAACAAGTGGGACAATGCATGGGCATGGTAAATTGGGCCAAATTTTGCTCAGAAATGTGACAAAAAGCACTTTTCAATTTTTGACCCAAATCAGAAAAAAAACGTAGACCCGCGGTATGTGATTCTGGTGAAAATTTTGACCATTCATGAAACCTTGTTTTTTCCATGACAAATTACTCAAACGAGTGGGAAAATGCATGGGCATGGTAAATTGGGCCAAATTTTGCTCAGAAACGTGACAAAAAGCACTTTTCAATTTTTGACCCAAATCAGAAAAAAACGTAGACCCGCGGTATGTGATTCTGGTGAAAATTTTGACCATTCATAAAACCTTGTTTTTTCCATGAAAACTTAAACAAACAAGTGGGACAATGCATGGGCATGGTAAATTGGGCCAAATTTTGCTCAGAAATGTGACAAAAAGCACTTTTCAATTTTTGACCCAAATCAGAAAAAAACGTAGACCCGCGGTATGTGATTCTGGTGAAAATTTTGACCATTCATGAAACCTTGTTTTTTCCATGAAAAATTACTCAAACGAGTGGGAAAATGCATTGGCATGGTAAATTGGGCCAAATTTTGCTCAGAAATTTGACAAAAAGCACTTTTCAATTTTTGACCCAAATCAGAAAAAAACGTAGACCCGCGGTATGTGATTCTGGTGAAAATTTTGACCATTCATGAAACCTTGTTTTTTCCATGAAAAATTACTCAAACGAGTGGGAAAATGCATGGGCATGGTAAATTGGGCCAAATTTTGCTCAGAAATGTGACAAAAAGCACTTTTCAATTTTTGACCCAAATCAGAAAAAAACGTAGACCCGCGGTATGTGATTCTGGTGAAAATTTTGACCATTCATGAAACCTTGTTTTTTCCATGACAAATTACTCAAACGAGTGGGAAAATGCATGGACATGGTAAATTGGGCCAAATTTTGCTCAGAAACGTGACAAAAAGCACTTTTCAATTTTTGACCCAAATCAGAAAAAAACGTAGACCCGCGGTATGTGATTCTGGTGAAAATTTTGACCATTCATGAAACCTTGTTTTTTCCATGACAAGTTACTCAAACGAGTGGGAAAATGCATGGGCATGGTAAATTGGGCCAAATTTTGCTCAGAAACGTGACAAGAAGCACTTTTAAATTTTTGACCCAAATCAGAAAAAAACGTAGATCCGCGGTATGTGATTCTGGTGAAAATTTTGACCATTCATGAAACCTTGTTTTTTCCATGAAAAATTACTCAAACAAGTGAGAAAATGCATGGGCATGGTAAATTGGGCCAAATTTTGCTCAGAAATGTGACAAAAAGCACTTTTCAATTTTTGTCCCAAATCAGAAAAAACGTAGACCCGCGGTATGTGATTCCGGTGAAAATTTTGACCATTCATGAAACCTTTTTTTTTCCATGAAAACTTAAACAAACAAGTGGGAAAATGCATGGGCATGGTAAATTGGGCCAAATTTTGCTCAGAAACGTGACAAAAAGCACTTTTCAATTTTTGACCCAAATCAGAAAAAAACGTAGACCCGCGGTATGTGATTCTGGTGAAAATTTTGACCATTCATGAAACCTTGTTTTTTCCATGAAAAATTACTCAAACGAGTGGGAAAATGCATGGGCATGGTAAATTGGGCCAAATTTTGCTCAGAAATGTGACAAAAAGCACTTTTCAATTTTTGTCCCAAATCAGAAAAAAACGTAGACCCGCAGTATGTGATTCTGGTGAAAATTTTGACCATTCATGAAACCTTGTTTTTTCCATGACAAATTACTCAAACGAGTGGGAAAATGCATGGACATGGTAAATTGGGCCAAATTTTGCTCAGAAACGTGACAAAAAGCACTTTTCAATTTTTGACCCAAATCAGAAAAAAACGTAGACCCGCGGTATGTGATTCTGGTGAAAATTTTGACCATTCATGAAACCTTGTTTTTTCCATGAAAAATTACTCAAACAAGTGGGAAAATGCATGGGCATGGTAAATTGGGCCAAATTTTGCTCAGAAATGTGACAAAAAGCACTTTTCAATTTTTGTCCCAAATCAGAAAAAAACGTAGACCCGCAGTATGTGATTCTGGTGAAAATTTTGACCATTCATGAAACCTTGTTTTTTCCATGAAAAATTACTCAAACGAGTGGGAAAATGCATGGGCATGGTAAATTGGGCCAAATTTTGCTCAGAAATGTGACAAAAAGCACTTTTCAATTTTTGACCCAAATCAGAAAAAAACGTAGACCCGCGGTATGTGATTCTGGTGAAAATTTTGACCATTCATGAAACCTTGTTTTTTCCATGACAAATTACTCAAACGAGTGGGAAAATGCATGGACATGGTAAATTGGGCCAAATTTCGCGCAGAAACGTGACAAAAAGCACTTTTCAATTTTTGACCCAAATCAGAAAAAAACGTAGACCCGCGGTATGTGATTCTGGTGAAAATTTTGACCATTCATGAAACCTTGTTTTTTCCATGAAAAATAACTCAAACGAGTGGAAAAATGCATGGGCATGGTAAATTGGGCCAAATTTTGCTCAGAAATGTGACAAAAAGCACTTTTCAATTTTTTACCCAAATCAGAAAAAAACGTAGACCCGCGGTATGTGATTCTGGTGAAAATTTTGACCATTCATGAAACCTTGTTTTTTCCATGACAAATTACTCAAACGAGTGGGAAAATGCATGGGCATGGTAAATTGGGCCAAATTTTGCTCAGAAATGTGACAAAAAGCACTTTTCAATTTTTGACCCAAATCAGAAAAAAACGTAGACCCGCGGTATGTGATTCTGGTGAAAATTTTGACCATTCATGAAACCTTGTTTTTTCCATAAAAAATTACTCAAACGAGTGGGAAAATGCATGGGCATGGTAAATTGGGCCAAATTTTGCTCAGAAATGTGACAAAAAGCACTTTTCAATTTTTGACCCAAATCAGAAAAAAACGTAGACCCCCGGTATGTGATTCTGGTGAAAATTTTGACCATTCATGAAACCTAGTTTTTTCCATGACAAATTACTCAAACGAGTGGGAAAATGCATGGGCATGGTAAATTGGGCCAAATTTTGCTCAGAAATGTGACAAAAAGCACTTTTCAATTTTTGACCCAAATCAGAAAAAAACCGTAGACCCGCGGTATGTGATTCTGGTGAAAATTTTGACCATTCATGAAACCTTGTTTTTTCCATGAAAAATTACTCAAACGAGGGGGAAAATGCATTGGCATGGTAAATTGGGCCAAATTTTGCTCAGAAATTTGACAAAAAGCACTTTTCAATTTTTGACCCAAATCAGAAAAAAACGGAGACCCGAAGTATGTGATTCTGGTGAAAATTTTGACCATTCATGAAACCTTGTTTTTTCCATAAAAAATTACTCAAACGAGTGGGAAAATGCATGGGCATGGTAAATTGGGCCAAATTTTGCTCAGAAATGTGACAAAAAGCACTTTTCAATTTTTGACCCAAATCAGAAAAAAACGTAGACCCGCGGTATGTGATTCTGGTGAAAATTTTGACCATTCATGAAACCTTGTTTTTTCCATGACAAATTACTCAAACGAGTGGGAAAATGCATGGACATGGTAAATTGGGCCAAATTTTGCTCAGAAATGTGACAAAAAGCACTTTTCAATTTTTGACCCAAATCAGAAAAAAACGTAGACCCGCGATATGTGATTCTGGTGAAAATTTTGACCATTCATGAAACCTTGTTTTTTCCATGAAAAATTACTCAAACGAGTGGGAAAATGCATTGGCATGGTAAATTGGGCCAAATTTTGCTCAGAAATTTGACAAAAAGCACTTTTAAATTTTTGACCCAAATCAGAAAAAAACGTAGACCCGCGGTATGTGATTCTGGTGAAAATTTTGACCATTCATGAAACCTTGTTTTTTCCATGAAAAATTACTCAAACGAGTGGAAAAATGCATGGGCATGGTAAATTGGGCCAAATTTTGCTCAGAAATGTGACAAAAAGCACTTTTCAATTTTTGACCCAAATCAGAAAAAAACGTAGACCCGCGGTATGTGATTCTGGTGAAAATTTTGACCATTCATAAAACCTTGTTTTTTCCATGAAAAATTACTCAAACGAGTGGGACAATGCATGGGCATGGTAAATTGGGCCAAATTTTGCTCAGAAATGTGACAAAAAGCACTTTTCAATTTTTGACCCAAATCAGAAAAAAACGTAGACCCGCGGTATGTGATTCTGGTGAAAATTTTGACCATTCATGAAACCTTGTTTTTTCCATAAAAAATTACTCAAACGAGTGGGAAAATGCATGGGCATGGTAAATTGGGCCAAATTTTGCTCAGAAATGTGACAAAAAGCACTTTTCAATTTTTGACCCAAATCAGAAAAAAACGTAGACCCGCGGTATGTGATTCTGGTGAAAATTTTGACCATTCATGAAACCTAGTTTTTTCCATGACAAATTACTCAAACGAGTGGGAAAATGCATGGGCATGGTAAATTGGGCCAAATTTTGCTCAGAAATGTGACAAAAAGCACTTTTCAATTTTTGACCCAAATCAGAAAAAAACGTAGACCCGCGGTATGTGATTCTGGTGACAATTTTGACCATTCATGAAACCTTGTTTTTTCCATGAAAACTTAAACAAACAAGTGGGACAATGCATGGGCATGGTAAATTGGGCCAAATTTTGCTCAGAAATGTGACAAAAAGCACTTTTCAATTTTTGACCCAAATCAGAAAAAAACGTAGACCAGCGGTATGTGATTCTGGTGAAAATTTTGACCATTCATGAAACCTTGTTTTTTCCATGAAAAATTACTCAAACGAGTGGGAAAATGCATGGGCATGGTAAATTGGGCCAAATTTTGCTCAGAAATGTGACAAAAAGCACTTTTCAATTTTTGACCCAAATCAGAAAAAAACGTAGACCCGCGATATGTGATTCTGGTGAAAATTTTGACCATTCATGAAACCTTGTTTTTTCCATGAAAAATTACGCAAACGAGTGGGAAAATGCATTGGCATGGTAAATTGGGCCAAATTTTGCTCAGAAATTTGACAAAAAGCACTTTTAAATTTTTGACCCAAATCAGAAAAAAACGTAGACCCGCGGTATGTGATTCTGGTGAAAATTTTGACCATTCATGAAACCTTGTTTTTTCCATGAAAAATTACTCAAACGAGTGGGAAAATGCATGGGCATGGTAAATTGGGCCAAATTTTGCTCAGAAATGTGACAAAAAGCACTTTTCAATTTTTGACCCAAATCAGAAAAAAACGTAGACCCGCGGTATGTGATTCTGGTGAAAATTTTGACCATCCATGAAACCTTGTTTTTTCCATGAAAAATTACTCAAACGAGTGGGAAAATGCATGGGCATGGTAAATTGGGCCAAATTTTGCTCAGAAATGTGACAAAAAGCACTTTTCAATTTTTGACCCAAATCAGAAAAAAACGTAGACCCGCGGTATATGATTCTGGTGAAAATTTTGACCATTCATGAAACCTTGTTTTTTCCATGACAAATTACTCAAACGAGTGGGAAAATGCATGGGCATGGTAAATTGGGCCAAATTTTGCTCAGAAATGTGACAAAAAGCACTTTTCAATTTTTGACCCAAATCAGAAAAAAACGTAGACCGGCGGTATGTGATTCTGGTGAAAATTTTGACCATTCATAAAACCTTGTTTTTTTCCATGAAAAATTACTCAAACGAGTGGGACAATGCATGGGCATGGTAAATTGGGCCAAATTTTGCTCAGAAACGTGACAAAAAGCACTTTTCAATTTTTGACCCAAATCAGAAAAAAACGTAGACCCGCGGTATGTGATTCTGGTGAAAATTTTGACCATTCATAAAACCTTGTTTTTTCCATGAAAAATTACTCAAACGAGTGGGACAATGCATGGGCATGGTAAATTGGGCCAAATTTTGCTCAGAAATGTGACAAAAAGCACTTTTCAATTTTTGACCCAAATCAGAAAAAAACGTAGACCCGCGGTATGTGATTCTGGTGAAAATTTTGACCATTCATGAAACCTTGTTTTTTCCATAAAAAATTACTCAAACGAGTGGGAAAATGCATGGGCATGGTAAATTGGGCCAAATTTTGCTCAGAAATGTGACAAAAAGCACTTTTCAATTTTTGACCCAAATCAGAAAAAAACGTAGACCCACGGTATGTGATTCTGGTGAAAATTTTGACCATTCATGAAACCTTGTTTTTTCCATGAAAACTTAAACAAACAAGTGGGACAATGCATGGGCATGGTAAATTGGGCCAAATTTTGCTCAGAAATGTGACAAAAAGCACTTTTCAATTTTTGACCCAAATCAGAAAAAAACGTAGACCCGCGGTATGTGATTCTGGTGAAAATTTTGACCATTCATGAAACCTTGTTTTTTCCATGAAAAATTACTCAAACGAGTGGGAAAATGCATGGGCATGGTAAATTGGGCCAAATTTTGCTCAGAAATGTGACAAAAAGCACTTTTCAATTTTTGTCCCAAATCAGAAAAAAACGTAGACCCGCGGTATGTGATTCTGGTGAAAATTTTGACCATTCATGAAACCTTGTTTTTTCCATGAAAACTTAAACAAACAAGTGGGACAATGCATGGGCATGGTAAATTGGGCCAAAATTGGCTCAGAAATGTGACAAAAAGCACTTTTCAATTTTTGACCCAAATCAGAAAAAAACTTAGACCCGCGGTATGTGATTCTGGTGAAAATTTTGACCATTCATGAAACCTTGTTTTTTCCATGAAAAATTACTCAAACGAGTGGGAAAATGCATGGGCATGGTAAATTGGGCCAAATTTTGCTCAGAAATGTGACAAAAAGCACTTTTCAATTTTTGACCCAAATCAGAAAAAAACGTAGACCCGCGGTATGTGATTCTGGTGAAAATTTTGACCATTCATGAAACCTTGTTTTTTCCATGACAAATTACTCAAACGAGTGGGAAAATGCATGGACATGGTAAATTGGGCCAAATTTTGCTCAGAAACGTGACAAAAAGCACTTTTCAATTTTTGACCCAAATCAGAAAAAAACGTAGACCCGCGGTATGTGATTCTGGTGAAAATTTTGACCATTCATGAAACCTTGTTTTTTCCATGACAAATTACTCAAACGAGTGGGAAAATGCATGGGCATGGTAAATTGGGCCAAATTTTGCTCAGAAACGTGACAAGAAGCACTTTTCAATTTTTGACCCAAATCAGAAAAAAACGTAGACCCGCGGTATGTGATTCTGGTGAAAATTTTGACCATTCATGAAACCTTGTTTTTTCCATGACAAATTACTCAAACGAGTGGGAAAATGCATGGGCATGGTAAATTGGGCCAAATTTTGCTCAGAAATGTGACAAAAAGCACTTTTCAATTTTTGACCCAAATCAGAAAAAAACGTAGACCCGCGGTATGTGATTCTGGTGAAAATTTTGACCATTCATGAAACCTTGTTTTTTCCATGAAAAATTACTCAAACGAGTGGGACAATGCATGGGCATGGTAAATTGTGCCAAATTTTGCTCAGAAATGTGACAAAAAGCACTTTTCAATTTTTGACCCAAATCAGAAAAAAACGTAGACCCGTGGTATGTGATTCTGGTGAAAATTTTGACCATTCATGAAACCTTGTTTTTTCCATGAAAAATTACTCAAACGAGTGGGAAAATGCATGGGCATGGTAAATTGGGCCAAATTTTGCTTAGAAATGTGACAAAAAGCACTTTTCAATTTTTGACCCAAATCAGAAAAAAACGTAGACCCGCGGTATGTGATTCTGGTGAAAATTTTGACCATTCATGAAACCTAGTTTTTTCCATGACAAATTACTCAAACGAGTGGGAAAATGCATGGGCATGGTAAATTGGGCCAAATTTTGCTCAGAAATGTGACAAAAAGCACTTTTCAATTTTTGACCCAAATCAGAAAAAAACGTAGACCCGCGGTATGTGATTCTGGTGAAAATTTTGACCATTCATGAAACCTTGTTTTTTCCATGAAAAATTACTCAAACAAGTGGGAAAATGCATGGGCATGGTAAATTGGGCCAAATTTTGCTCAGAAATGTGACAAAAAGCACTTTTCAATTTTTGTCCCAAATCAGAAAAAAACGTAGACCCGCGGTATGTGATTCTGGTGAAAATTTTGACCATTCATGAAACCTTTTTTTTTCCATGAAAACTTAAACAAACAAGTGGGACAATGCATGGGCATGGTAAATTGGGCCAAATTTTGCTCAGAAATGTGACAAAAAGCACTTTTCAATTTTTGACCCAAATCAGAAAAAAACTTAGACCCGCGGTATGTGATTCTGGTGAAAATTTTGACCATTCATGAAACCTTGTTTTTTCTATGAAAAATTACTCAAACGAGTGGGAAAATGCATGGGCATGGTAAATTGGGCCAAATTTTGCTCAGAAATGTGACAAAAAGCACTTTTCAATTTTTGACCCAAATCAGAAAAAAACGTACACCCGCGATATGTGATTCTGGTGAAAATTTTGACCATTCATGAAACCTTGTTTTTTCCATGAAAAATTACTCAAACGAGTGGGAAAATGCATTGGCATGGTAAATTGGGCCAAATTTTGCTCAGAAATTTGACAAAAAGCACTTTTAAATTTTTGACCCAAATCAGAAAAAAACGTAGACCCGCGGTATGTGATTCTGGTGAAAATTTTGACCATTCATGAAACCTTGTTTTTTCCATGAAAAATTACTCAAACGAGTGGGAAAATGCATGGGCATGGTAAATTGGGCCAAATTTTGCTCAGAAATGTGACAAAAAGAACTTTTCAATTTTTGACCCAAATGAGAAAAAAAACGTAGACCCGCGGTATGTGATTCTGGTGAAAAGTTTGACCATCCATGAAACCTTGTTTTTTCCATGAAAAATTACTCAAACGAGTGGGAAAATGCATGGGCATGGTAAATTGGGCCAAATTTTGCTCAGAAATGTGACAAAAAGCACTTTTCAATTTTTGACCCAAATCAGAAAAAAACGTAGACCCGCGGTATATGATTCTGGTGAAAATTTTGACCATTCATGAAACCTTGTTTTTTCCATGACAAATTACTCAAACGAGTGGGAAAATGCATGGGCATGGTAAATTGGGCCAAATTTTGCTCAGAAATGTGACAAAAAGCACTTTTCAATTTTTGACCCAAATCAGAAAAAAACGTAGACCCGAGGTATGTGATTCTGGTGAAAATTTTGACCATTCATAAAACCTTGTTTTTTCCATGAAAAATTACTCAAACGAGTGGGACAATGCATGGACATGGTAAATTGGGCCAAATTTTGCTCAGAAACGTGACAAAAAGCACTTTTCAATTTTTGACCCAAATCAGAAAAAAACGTAGACCCGCGGTATGTGATTCTGGTGAAAATTTTGACCATTCATGAAACCTTGTTTTTTCCATGACAAATTACTCAAACGAGTGGGAAAATGCATGGGCATGGTAAATTGGGCCAAATTTTGCTCAGAAATGTGACAAAAAGCACTTTTCAATTTTTGACCCAAATCAGAAAAAAACGTAGACCCGCGGTATGTGATTCTGGTGAAAATTTTGACCATTCATGAAACCTAGTTTTTTCCATGACTAATTACTCAAACGAGTGGGAAAATGCATGGGCATGGTAAATTGGGCCAAATTTTGCTCAGAAATGTGACAAAAAGCACTTTTCAATTTTTGACCCAAATCAGAAAAAAACGTAGACCCGCGGTATGTGATTCTGGTGAAAATTTTGACCATTCATGAAACCTAGTTTTTTCCATGACTAATTACTCAAACGAGTGGGAAAATGCATGGGCATGGTAAATTTGGCCAAATTTTGCTCAGAAATGTGACAAAAAGCACTTTTCAATTTTTGACCCAAATCAGAAAAAAACGTAGACCCGCGGTATGTGATTCTGGTGAAAATTTTGACCATTCATGAAACCTTGTTTTTTCCATGAAAAATTACTCAAACGAGTGGGACAATGCATGGGCATGGTAAATTGTGCCAAATTTTGCTCAGAAATGTGACAAAAAGCACTTTTCAATTTTTGACCCAAATCAGAAAAAAACGTAGACCCGTGGTATGTGATTCTGGTGAAAATTTTGACCATTCATGAAACCTTGTTTTTTCCATGAAAAATTACTCAAACGAGTGGGAAAATGCATGGGCATGGTAAATTGGGCCAAATTTTGCTTAGAAATGTGACAAAAAGCACTTTTCAATTTTTGACCCAAATCAGAAAAAAACGTAGACCCGCGGTATGTGATTCTGGTGAAAATTTTGACCATTCATGAAACCTAGTTTTTTCCATGACAAATTACTCAAACGAGTGGGAAAATGCATGGGCATGGTAAATTGGGCCAAATTTTGCTCAGAAATGTGACAAAAAGCACTTTTCAATTTTTGACCCAAATCAGAAAAAAACGTAGACCCGCGGTATGTGATTCTGGTGAAAATTTTGACCATTCATGAAACCTTGTTTTTTCCATGAAAAATTACTCAAACAAGTGGGAAAATGCATGGGCATGGTAAATTGGGCCAAATTTTGCTCAGAAATGTGACAAAAAGCACTTTTCAATTTTTGACCCAAATCAGAAAAAAACGTAGACCCGCGGTATGTGATTCTGGTGAAAATTTTGACCATTCATGAAACCTTTTTTTTTCCATGAAAACTTAAACAAACAAGTGGGACAATGCATGGGCATGGTAAATTGGGCCAAATTTTGCTCAGAAATGTGACAAAAAGCACTTTTCAATTTTTGACCCAAATCAGAAAAAAACTTAGACCCGCGGTATGTGATTCTGGTGAAAATTTTGACCATTCATGAAACCTTGTTTTTTCCATGAAAAATTACTCAAACGAGTGGGAAAATGCATGGGCATGGTAAATTGGGCCAAATTTTGCTCAGAAATGTGACAAAAAGAACTTTTCAATTTTTGACCCAAATGAGAAAAAAAACGTAGACCCGCGGTATGTGATTCTGGTGAAAATTTTGACCATCCATGAAACCTTGTTTTTTCCATGAAAAATTACTCAAACGAGTGGGAAAATGCATGGGCATGGTAAATTGGGCCAAATTTTGCTCAGAAATGTGACAAAAAGCACTTTTCAATTTTTGACCCAAATCAGAAAAAAACGTAGACCCGCGGTATATGATTCTGGTGAAAATTTTGACCATTCATGAAACCTTGTTTTTTCCATGACAAATTACTCAAACGAGTGGGAAAATGCATGGGCATGGTAAATTGGGCCAAATTTTGCTCAGAAATGTGACAAAAAGCACTTTTCAATTTTTGACCCAAATCAGAAAAAAACGTAGACCCGAGGTATGTGATTCTGGTGAAAATTTTGACCATTCATAAAACCTTGTTTTTTCCATGAAAAATTACTCAAACGAGTGGGACAATGCATGGGCATGGTAAATTGGGCCAAATTTTGCTCAGAAATGTGACAAAAAGCACTTTTCAATTTTTGACCCAAATCAGAAAAAAACGTAGACCCGCGGTATGTGATTCTGGTGAAAATTTTGACCATTCATGAAACCTTGTTTTTTCCATGACAAATTACTCAAACGAGTGGGAAAATGCATGGGCATGGTAAATTGGGCCAAATTTTGCTCAGAAATGTGACAAAAAGCACTTTTCAATTTTTGACCCAAATCAGAAAAAAACGTAGACCCGCGGTATGTGATTCTGGTGAAAATTTTGACCATTCATGAAACCTAGTTTTTTCCATGACTAATTACTCAAACGAGTGGGAAAATGCATGGGCATGGTAAATTGGGCCAAATTTTGCTCAGAAATGTGACAAAAAGCACTTTTCAATTTTTGACCCAAATCAGAAAAAAACGTAGACCCGCGGTATGTGATTCTGGTGAAAATTTTGACCATTCATGAAACCTTGTTTTTTCCATGAAAAATTACTCAAACGAGTGGGACAATGCATGGGCATGGTAAATTGTGCCAAATTTTGCTCAGAAATGTGACAAAAAGCACTTTTCAATTTTTGACCCAAATCAGAAAAAAACGTAGACCCGTGGTATGTGATTCTGGTGAAAATTTTGACCATTCATGAAACCTTGTTTTTTCCATGAAAAATTACTCAAACGAGTGGGAAAATGCATGGGCATGGTAAATTGGGCCAAATTTTGCTTAGAAATGTGACAAAAAGCACTTTTCAATTTTTGACCCAAATCAGAAAAAAACGTAGACCCGCGGTATGTGATTCTGGTGAAAATTTTGACCATTCATGAAACCTAGTTTTTTCCATGACAAATTACTCAAACGAGTGGGAAAATGCATGGGCATGGTAAATTGGGCCAAATTTTGCTCAGAAATGTGACAAAAAGCACTTTTCAATTTTTGACCCAAATCAGAAAAAAACGTAGACCCGCGGTATGTGATTCTGGTGAAAATTTTGACCATTCATGAAACCTTGTTTTTTCCATGAAAAATTACTCAAACAAGTGGGAAAATGCATGGGCATGGTAAATTGGGCCAAATTTTGCTCAGAAATGTGACAAAAAGCACTTTTCAATTTTTGTCCCAAATCAGAAAAAAACGTAGACCCGCGGTATGTGATTCTGGTGAAAATTTTGACCATTCATGAAACCTTTTTTTTTCCATGAAAACTTAAACAAACAAGTGGGACAATGCATGGGCATGGTAAATTGGGCCAAATTTTGCTCAGAAATGTGACAAAAAGCACTTTTCAATTTTTGACCCAAATCAGAAAAAAACTTAGACCCGCGGTATGTGATTCTGGTGAAAATTTTGACCATTCATGAAACCTTGTTTTTTCTATGAAAAATTACTCAAACGAGTGGGAAAATGCATGGGCATGGTAAATTGGGCCAAATTTTGCTCAGAAATGTGACAAAAAGCACTTTTCAATTTTTGACCCAAATCAGAAAAAAACGTACACCCGCGATATGTGATTCTGGTGAAAATTTTGACCATTCATGAAACCTTGTTTTTTCCATGAAAAATTACTCAAACGAGTGGGAAAATGCATTGGCATGGTAAATTGGGCCAAATTTTGCTCAGAAATTTGACAAAAAGCACTTTTAAATTTTTGACCCAAATCAGAAAAAAACGTAGACCCGCGGTATGTGATTCTGGTGAAAATTTTGACCATTCATGAAACCTTGTTTTTTCCATGAAAAATTACTCAAACGAGTGGGAAAATGCATGGGCATGGTAAATTGGGCCAAATTTTGCTCAGAAATGTGACAAAAAGAACTTTTCAATTTTTGACCCAAATCAGAAAAAAAACGTAGACCCGCGGTATGTGATTCTGGTGAAAATTTTGACCATCCATGAAACCTTGTTTTTTCCATGAAAAATTACTCAAACGAGTGGGAAAATGCATGGGCATGGTAAATTGGGCCAAATTTTGCTCAGAAATGTGACAAAAAGCACTTTTCAATTTTTGACCCAAATCAGAAAAAAACGTAGACCCGCGGTATATGATTCTGGTGAAAATTTTGACCATTCATGAAACCTTGTTTTTTCCATGACAAATTACTCAAACGAGTGGGAAAATGCATGGGCATGGTAAATTGGGCCAAATTTTGCTCAGAAATGTGACAAAAAGAACTTTTCAATTTTTGACCCAAATCAGAAAAAAAACGTAGACCCGCGGTATGTGATTCTGGTGAAAATTTTGACCATCCATGAAACCTTGTTTTTTCCATGAAAAATTACTCAAACGAGTGGGAAAATGCATGGGCATGGTAAATTGGGCCAAATTTTGCTCAGAAATGTGACAAAAAGCACTTTTCAATTTTTGACCCAAATCAGAAAAAAAACGTAGACCCGCGGTATATGATTCTGGTGAAAATTTTGACCATTCATGAAACCTTGTTTTTTCCATGACAAATTACTCAAACGAGTGGGAAAATGCATGGGCATGGTAAATTGGGCCAAATTTTGCTCAGAAATGTGACAAAAAGCACTTTTCAATTTTTGACCCAAATCAGAAAAAAACGTAGACCCGCGGTATGTGATTCTGGTGAAAATTTTGACCATTCATAAAACCTTGTTTTTTCCATGAAAAATTACTCAAACGAGTGGGACAATGCATGGGCATGGTAAATTGGGCCAAATTTTGCTCAGAAACGTGACAAAAAGCACTTTTCAATTTTTGACCCAAATCAGAAAAAAACGTAGACCTGCGGTATGTGATTCTGGTGAAAATTTTGACCATTCATAAAACCTTGTTTTTTCCATGAAAAATTACTCAAACGAGTGGGACAATGCATGGGCATGGTAAATTGGGCCAAATTTTGCTCAGAAATGTGACAAAAAGCACTTTTCAATTTTTGACCCAGATCAGAAAAAAACGTAGACCCGCGGTATGTGATTCCGGTGAAAATTTTGACCATTCATGAAACCTTGTTTTTTCCATAAAAAATTACTCAAACGAGTGGGAAAATGCATGGGCATGGTAAATTGGGCCAAATTTTGCTGAGAAATGTGACAAAAAGCACTTTTCAATTTTTGACCCAAATCAGAAAAAAACGTAGACCCGCGGTATGTGATTCTGGTGAAAATTTTGACCATTCATGAAACCTAGTTTTTTCCATGACAAATTACTCAAAGGAGTGGGAAAATGCATGGGCATGGTAAATTGGGCCAAATTTTGCTCAGAAATGTGACAAAAAGCACTTTTCAATTTTTGACCCAAATCAGAAAAAAACGTAGACCCGCGGTATGTGATTCTGGTGAAAATTTTGACCATTCATGAAACCTAGTTTTTTCCATGACAAATTACTCAAAGGAGTGGGAAAATGCATGGGCATGGTAAATTGGGCCAAATTTTGCTCAGAAATGTGACAAAAAGCACTTTTCAATTTTTGACCCAAATCAGAAAAAAACGTAGACCCGCGGTATGTGATTCTGGTGAAAATTTTGACCATTCATGAAACCTTGTTTTTTCCATGAAAACTTAAACAAACAAGTGGGACAATGCATGGGCATGGTAAATTGGGCCAAATTTTGCTCAGAAATGTGACAAAAAGCACTTTTCAATTTTTGACCCAAATCAGAAAAAAACGTAGACCCGCGGTATGTGATTCTGGTGAAAATTTTGACCATTCATGAAACCTTGTTTTTTCCATGAAAAATTACTCAAACGAGTGGGAAAATGCATGGGCATGGTAAATTGGGCCAAATTTTGCTCAGAAATGTGACAAAAAGCACTTTTCAATTTTTGTCCCAAATCAGAAAAAAACGTAGACCCGCGGTATGTGATTCTGGTGAAAATTTTGACCATTCATGAAACCTTGTTTTTTCCATGAAAAATTACTCAAACGAGTGGGAAAATGCATGGGCATGGTAAATTGGGCCAAATTTTGCTCAGAAATGTGACAAAAAGCACTTTTCAATTTTTGACCCAAATCACAAAAAAACGTAGACCCGCGGTATGTGATTCTGGTGAAAATTTTGACCATTCATGAAACCTTGTTTTTTCCATGACAAATTACTCAAACGAGTGGGAAAATGCATGGACATGGTAAATTGGGCCAAATTTTGCTCAGAAACGTGACAAAAAGCACTTTTCAATTTTTGACCCAAATCAGAAAAAAACGTAGACCCGCGGTATTTGATTCTGGTGAAAATTTTGACCATTCATGAAACCTTGTTTTTTCCATGACAAATTACTCAAACGAGTGGGAAAATGCATGGGCATGGTAAATTGGGCCAAATTTTGCTCAGAAATGTGACAAAAAGCACTTTTCAATTTTTGACCCAAATCAGAAAAAAACGTAGACCCGCGGTATGTGATTCTGGTGAAAATTTTGACCATTCATGAAACCTTGTTTTTTCCATGAAAAATTACTCAAACAAGTGGGACAATGCATGGGCATGGTAAATTGGGCCAAATTTTGCTCAGAAATGTGACAAAAAGCACTTTTCAATTTTTGACCCAAATCAGAAAAAAAACGTAGACCCGCGGTATGTGATTCTGGTGAAAATTTTGACCATTCATGAAACCTTGTTTTTTCCATGACAAATTACTCAAACGAGTGGGAAAATGCATGGGCATGGTAAATTGGGCCAAATTTTGCTCAGAAACGTGACAAAAAGCACTTTTCAATTTTTGACCCAAATCAGAAAAAAACGTAGACCCGCGGTATGTGATTCTGGTGAAAATTTTGACCATTCATGAAACCTAGTTTTTTCCATGACTAATTACTCAAACGAGTGGGAAAATGCATGGGCATGGTAAATTGGGCCAAATTTTGCTCAGAAATGTGACAAAAAGCACTTTTCAATTTTTGACCCAAATCAGAAA
The DNA here is from genome assembly GCF_023375975.1 of Astyanax mexicanus. Classification (NCBI taxonomy): domain Eukaryota; kingdom Metazoa; phylum Chordata; class Actinopteri; order Characiformes; family Acestrorhamphidae; genus Astyanax; species Astyanax mexicanus. The sequence goes on from NC_064413.1 coordinate 20,749,793, forward strand.
AAAACGTAGACCCGCGGTATGTGATTCTGGTGAAAATTTTGACCATTCATGAAACCTTGTTTTTTCCATGAAAAATTACTCAAACGAGTGGGAAAATGCATGGGCATGGTAAATTGGGCCAAATTTTGCTTAGAAATGTGACAAAAAGCACTTTTCAATTTTTGACCCAAATCAGAAAAAAACGTAGACCCGCGGTATGTGATTCTGGTGAAAATTTTGACCATTCATGAAACCTAGTTTTTTCCATGACAAATTACTCAAACGAGTGGGAAAATGCATGGGCATGGTAAATTGGGCCAAATTTTGCTCAGAAATGTGACAAAAAGCACTTTTCAATTTTTGACCCAAATCAGAAAAAAACGTAGACCCGCGGTATGTGATTCTGGTGAAAATTTTGACCATTCATGAAACCTTGTTTTTTCCATGAAAAATTACTCAAACAAGTGGGAAAATGCATGGACATGGTAAATTGGGCCAAATTTTGCTCAGAAATGTGACAAAAAGCACTTTTCAATTTTTGTCCCAAATCAGAAAAAAACGTAGACCCGCGGTATGTGATTCTGGTGAAAATTTTGACCATTCATGAAACCTTGTTTTTTCCATGAAAATTTAAACAAACAAGTGGGACAATGCATGGGCATGGTAAATTGGGCCAAATTTTGCTCAGAAATGTGACAAAAAGCACTTTTCAATTTTTGACCCAAATCAGAAAAAAACGTAGACCCGCGGTATGTGATTCTGGTGAAAATTTTGACCATTCATGAAACCTTGTTTTTTCCATGAAAAATTACTCAAACGAGTGGGAAAATGCATGGGCATGGTAAATTGGGCCAAATTTTGCTCAGAAATGGGACAAAAAGCACTTTTCAATTTTTGACCCAAATCAGAAAAAAACGTAGACCCGCGGTATGTGATTCTGGTGAAAATTTTGACCATTCATGAAACCTAGTTTTTTCCATGACAAATTACTCAAACGAGTGGGAAAATGCATGGGCATGGTAAATTGGGCAAATTTTGCTCAGAAACGTGACAAAAAGCACTTTTCAATTTTTGACCCAAATCAGAAAAAAACGTAGACCCGCGGTATGTGATTCTGGTGAAAATTTTGACCATTCATGAAACCTTGTTTTTTCCATGAAAAATTACTCAAACGAGTGGGACAATGCATGTGCATGGTAAATTGTGCCAAATTTTGCTCAGAAATGTGACAAAAAGCACTTTTCAATTTTTGACCCAAATCAGAAAAAACGTAGACCCGCGGTATGTGATTCTGGTGAAAATTTTGACCATTCATGAAACCTTGTTTTTTCCATGAAAAATTACTCAAACGAGTGGGAAAATGCATGGGCATGGTAAATTGGGCCAAATTTTGCTCAGAAATGTGACAAAAAGCACTTTTCAATTTTTGACCCAAATCAGAAAAAAACGTAGACCCGCGGTATGTGATTCTGGTGAAAATTTTGACCATTCATGAAACCTTGTTTTTTCCATGACAAATTACTCAAACGAGTGGGAAAATGCATGGGCATGGTATATTGGGCCAAATTTTGCTCAGAAATGTGACAAAAAGCACTTTTCAATTTTTGACCCAAATCAGAAAAAAACGTAGACCCGCGGTATGTGATTCCGGTGAAAATTTTGACCATTCATGAAACCTTGTTTTTTCCATGAAAAATTACTCAAACAAGTGGGAAAATGCATGGGCATGGTAAATTGGGCCAAATTTTGCTCAGAAATGTGACAAAAAGCATTTTTCAATTTTTGTCCCAAATCAGAAAAAAACATAGACCCGCGGTATGTGATTCTGGTGAAAATTTTGACCATTCATGAAACCTTGTTTTTTCCATGAAAACTTAAACAAACAAGTGGGACAATGCATGGGCATGGTAAATTGGGCCAAATTTTGCTCAGAAATGTCACAAAAAGCACTTTTCAATTTTTGCCCCAAATCAGAAAAAAACTTAGACCCGCGGTATTTGATTCTGGTGAAAATTTTGACCATTCATGAAACCTTGTTTTTTCTATGAAAAATTACTCAAACGAGTGGGAAAATGCATTGGCATGGTAAATTGGGCCAAATTTTGCTCAGAAATTTGACAAAAAGCACTTTTCATTTTTTGACCCAAATCAGAAAAAAACGTAGACCCGCGGTATGTGATCCTGGTGAAAATTTTGACCATTCATGAAACCTTGCATGAAAAATTACTCAAACGAGTGGGAAAATGCATGGGCATGGTAAATTGGGCCAAATTTTGCTCAGAAATGTGACAAAAAGCACTTTTCAATTTTTGACCCAAATCAGAATAAAAACGTAGACCCGCGGTATGTGATTCTGGTGAAAATTTTGACCATTCATGAAACCTTGTTTTTTCCATGAAAAATTACTCAAACGAGTGGGAAAATGCATTGGCATGGTAAATTGGGCCAAATTTTGCTCAGAAATGTGACAAAAAGCACTTTTCAATTTTGGACCCAAATCAGAAAAAAGAACTTAGACCCGCGGTATGTGATTCTGGTGAAAATTTTGACCATTCATGAAACCTTGTTTTTTCCATGACAAATTACTCAAACGAGTGGGAAAATGCATGGGCATGGTAAATTGGGCCAAATTTTGCTCAGAAACGTGACAAAAAGCACTTTTCAATTTTTGACCCAAATCAGAAAAAAACGTAGACCCGCGGTATGTGATTCTGGTGAAAATTTTGACCATTCATGAAACCTTGTTTTTTCCATGAAAAATTACTCAAACGAGTGGGAAAATGCATGGGCATGGTAAATTGGGCCAAATTTTGCTCAGAAATGTGACAAAAAGCACTTTTCAATTTTTGACCCAAATCAGAAAAAAACGTAGACCCGCGGTATGTGATTCTGGTGAAAATTTTGACCATTCATGAAACCTTGTTTTTTCCATGACAAATTACTCAAACGAGTGGGAAAATGCATGGGCATGGTAAATTGGGCCAAATTTTGCTCAGAAACGTGACAAAAAGCACTTTTCAATTTTTGACCCAAATCAGAAAAAAAACGTAGACCCGCGGTATGTGATTCTGGTGAAAATTTTGACCATTAATGAAACCTTGTTTTTTCCATGAAAAATTACTCAAACGAGTGGAAAAATGCATGGGCATGGTAAATTGGGCCAAATTTTGCTCAGAAATGTGACAAAAAGCACTTTTCAATTTTTGACCCAAATCAGAAAAAAACGTAGACCCGTGGTATGTGATTCTGGTGAAAATTTTGACCATTCATGAAACCTAGTTTTTTCCATGACAAATTACTCAAACGAGTGGGAAAATGCATGGGCATGGTAAATTGGGCCAAATTTTGCTCAGAAATGTGACAAAAAGCACTTTTCAATTTTCGACCCAAATCAGAAAAAAACGTAGACCCGCGGTATGTGATTCTGGTGAAAATTTTGACCATTCATGAAACCTTGTTTTTTCCATGAAAACTTAAACAAACAAGTGGGACAATGCATGGGCATGGTAAATTGGGCCAAATTTTGCTCAGAAATGTGACAAAAAGCACTTTTCAATTTTTGACCCAAATCAGAAAAAAACGTAGACCCGCGGTATGTGATTCTGGTGAAAATTTTGACCATTCATTAAACCTTGTTTTTTCTATGAAAAATTACTCAAACGAGTGGGAAAATGCATTGGCATGGTAAATTGGGCCAAATTTTGCTCAGAAATTTGACAAAAAGCACTTTTCAATTTTTGACCCAAATCAGAAAAAAACGTAGACCCGCGGTATGTGATTCTGGTGACAATTTTGACCATTCATGAAACCTTGTTTTTTCCATGAAAAATTACTCAAACGAGTGGGAAAATGCATGTGCATGGTAAATTGGGCCAAATTTTGCTCAGAAATGTGACAAAAAGCACTTTTCAATTTTTGACCCAAATCAGAAAAAAACGTAGACCCGCGGTATGTGATTCTGGTGAAAATTTTGACCATTCATGAAACCTTGTTTTTTCCATGAAAAATTACTCAAACGAGTGGGAAAATGCATAGGCATGGTAAATTGGGCCAAATTTTGCTCAGAAATGTGACAAAAAGCACTTTTCAATTTTTTACCCAAATCAGAAAAAAACGTAGACCCGCGGTATGTGATTCTGGTGAAAATTTTGACCATTCATGAAACCTTGTTTTTTCCATGAAAAATTACTCAAACGAGTGGGAAAATGCATGGGCATGGTAAATTGGGCCAAATTTTGCTCAGAAATGTGACAAAAAGCACTTTTCAATTTTTGACCCAAATCAGAAAAAAACGTAGACCCGCGGTATGTGATTCTGGTGAAAATTTTACCATTCATGAAACCTTGTTTTTTCCATGAAAAATTACTCAAACGAGTGGGAAAATGCATGGGCATGGTAAATTGGGCCAAATTTTGCTCAGAAATGTGACAAAAAGCACTTTTCAATTTTTGACCCAAACCAGAAAAAAACGTAGACCCGCGGTATGTGATTCTGGTGAAAATTTTGACCATTCATGAAACCTAGTTTTTTCCATGACAAATTACTCAAACGAGTGGGAAAATGCATGGGCATGGTAAATTGGGCCAAATTTTGCTCAGAAATGTGACAAAAAGCACTTTACAATTTTTGACCCAAATCAGAAAAAAACGTAGACCCGCGGTATGTGATTCTGGTGAAAATTTTGACCATTCATGAAACCTTGTTTTTTCTATGAAAAATTACTCAAACAAGTGGGAAAATGCATGGGCATGGTAAATTGGGCCAAATTTTGCTCAGAAATGTGACAAAAAGCACTTTTCAATTTTTGTCCCAAATCAGAAAAAAACGTAGACCCGCGGTATGTGATTCTGGTGAAAATTTTGACCATTCTTGAAACCTTGTTTTTTCCATGAAAAATTACTCAAACGAGTGGGAAAATGCATGGGCATGGTAAATTGGGCCAAATTTTGCTCAGAAATGTGACAAAAAGCACTTTTCAATTTTTGACCCAAATCAGAAAAAAACGTAGACCCGCGGTATGTGATTCTGGTGAAAATTTTGACCATTCATGAAACCTTGTTTTTTCTATGAAAAATTACTCAAACGAGTGGGAAAATGCATGGGCATGGTAAATTGGGCCAAATTTTGCTCAGAAATGTGACAAAAAGCACTTTTCAATTTTTGACCCAAATCAGAAAAAAACGTAGACCCGCGGTATGTGATTCTGGTGAAAATTTTGACCATTCATGAAACCTTGTTTTTTCCATGAAAAATTACTCAAACAAGTGGGAAAATGCATGGGCATGGTAAATTGGGCCAAATTTTGCTCAGAAATGTGACAAAAAGCCCTTTTTTTAATTTTTGTCCCAAATCAGAAAAAAACGTAGACCCGCGGTATGTGATTCTGGTGAAAATTTTGACCATTCATGAAACCTTGTTTTTTCTATGAAAAATTACTCAAACGAGTGGGAAAATGCACGGGCATGGTAAATTGGGCCAAATTTTGCTCAGAAATGTGACAAAAAGCACTTTTCAATTTTTGACCCAAATCAGAAAAAAACGTAGACCCGCGGTATGTGATTCTGGTGAAAATTTTGACCATTCATGAAACCTTGTTTTTTCCATGAAAAATTATTCAAACGAGTGGGAAAATGCATGGGCATGGTAAATTGGGCCAAATTTTGCTCAGAAATGTAACAAAAAGCACTTTTCAATTTTTGACCCAAATCAGAAAAAAACGTAGACCCGCGGTATGTGATTCTGGTGAAAATTTTGACCATTCATGAAACCTTGTTTTTTCCATGAAAAATTGCTCAAACGAGTGGGAAAATGCATGGGCATGGTAAATTGGGCCAAATTTTGCTCAGAAATGTGACAAAAAGCACTTTTCAATTTTTTACCCAAATCAGAAAAAAACGTAGACCCGCGGTATGTGATTCTGGTGAAAATTTTGACCATTCATGAAACCTTGTTTTTTCCATGAAAAATTACTCACACGAGTGGGAAAATGCATCAGCATGGTAAATTGGGCCAAATTTTGCTCAGAAATGTGACAAAAAGCACTTTTCAATTTTTGACCCAAATCAGAAAAAAACGTAGACCCGCGATATGTGATTCTGGTGAAAATTTTGACCATTCATGAAACCTTGTTTTTTCCATGAAAAATTACTCAAACAAGTGGGAAAATGCATGGGCATGGTAAATTGGGCCAAATTTTGCTCAGAAATGTGACAAAAAGCACTTTTCAATTTTTGTCCCAAATCAGAAAAAAACGTAGACCCGCGGTATGTGATTCTGGTGAAAATTTTGACCATTCATGAAACCTTGTTTTTTCCATGAAAACTTAAACAAACAAGTGGGACAATGCATGGGCATGGTAAATTGGGCCAAATTTTGCTCAGAAATGTGACAAAAAGCACTTTTCAATTTTTGACCCAAATCAGAAAAAAACTTAGACCCGCGGTATGTGATTCTGGTGAAAATTTTGACCATTCATGAAACCTTGTTTTTTCTATGAAAAATTACTCAAACGAGTGGGAAAATGCACGGGCATGGTAAATTGGGCCAAATTTTGCTCAGAAATGTGACAAAAAGCACTTTTCAATTTTTGACCCAAATCAGAAAAAAACGTAGACCCGCGGTATGTGATTCTGGTGAAAATTTTGACCATTCATGAAACCTTGTTTTTTCCATGAAAAATTACTCAAACGAGTGGGAAAATGCATGGGCATGGTAAATTGGGCCAAATTTTGCTCAGAAATGTAACAAAAAGCACTTTTCAATTTTTGACCCAAATCAGAAAAAAACGTAGACCTGCGGTATGTGATTCTGGTGAAAATTTTGACCATTCATGAAACCTTGTTTTTTCCATGAAAAATTACTCAAACGAGTGGGAAAATGCATGGGCATGGTAAATTGGGCCAAATTTTGCTCAGAAATGTGACAAAAAGCACTTTTCAATTTTTGACCCAAATCAGAAAAAAATGTAGACCCGCGGTATGTGATTCTGGTGAAAATTTTGACCATTCATGAAACCTTGTTTTTTCTATGAAAAATTACTCAAACGAGTGGGAAAATGCACGGGCATGGTAAATTGGGCCAAATTTTGCTCAGAAATGTGACAAAAAGCACTTTTCAATTTTTGACCCAAATCAGAAAAAAACGTAGACCCCCGGTATGTGATTCTGGTGAAAATTTTGACCATTCATGAAACCTTGTTTTTTCCATGAAAAATTACTCAAACGAGTGGGAAAATGCATGGGCATGGTAAATTGGGCCAAATTTTGCTCAGAAATGTAACAAAAAGCACTTTTCAATTTTTGACCCAAATCAGAAAAAAACGTAGACCCGCGGTATGTGATTCTGGTGAAAATTTTGACCATTCATGAAACCTTGTTTTTTCCATGAAAAATTACTCAAACGAGTGGGAAAATGCATGGGCATGGTAAATTGGGCCAAATTTTGCTCAGAAATGTGACAAAAAGCACTTTTCAATTTTTGACCCAAATCAGAAAAAAACGTAGACCCGCGATATGTGATTCTGGTGAAAATTTTGACCATTCATGAAACCTTGTTTTTTCCATGAAAAATTACTCAAACAAGTGGGAAAATGCATGGGCATGGTAAATTGGGCCAAATTTTGCTCAGAAATGTGACAAAAAGCACTTTCCAATTTTTGACCCAAACCAGAAAAAAACATGGACCCTCGGTATGTGATTCTGGTGAAAATTTTGACCATTCATGAAACCTTGTTTTTTCTATGAAAAATTACTCAAACGAGTGGGAAAATGCATGGGCATGGTAAATTGGGCCAAATTTTGCTCAGAAATGTGACAAAAAGCACTTTTCAATTTTTGACCCAAATCAGAAAAAAACGTAGACCCGCGCTATGTGATTCTGGTGAAAATTTTGACCATTCATGAAACCTTGTTTTTTCCATGAAAAATTACTCAAACGAGTGGGAAAATGCATGGGCATGGTAAATTGGGCCAAATTTTGCTCAGAAATGTGACAAAAAGCACTTTTCAATTTTTTACCCAAATCAGAAAAAAACGTAGACCCGCGGTATGTGATTCTGGTGAAAATTTTGACCATTCATGAAACCTTGTTTTTTCCATGAAAAATTACTCAAATGAGTGGGAAAATGCATGGGCATGGTAAATTGGGCCAAATTTTGCTCAGAAATGTGACAAAAAGCACTTTTCAATTTTTTACCCAAATCAGAAAAAAACGTAGACCCGCGGTATGTGATTCTGGTGAAAATTTTGACCATTCATGAAACCTTGTTTTTTTCCATGAAAAATTACTCAAACGAGTGGGAAAATGCATGGGCATGGTAAATTGGGCCAAATTTTGCTCAGAAACGTGACAAAAAGCACTTTTCAATTTTTGACCCAAATCAGAAAAAAACGTAGACCCGCGGTATGTGATTCTGGTGAAAATTTTGACCATTCATGAAACCTTGTTTTTTTCCATGAAAAATTACTCAAACGAGTGGGAAAATGCATGGGCATGGTAAATTAGACCAAATTTTGCTCAGAAATGTGACAAAAAGCACTTTTCAATTTTTGACCCAAATCAGAAAAAAACGTAGACCCGCGGTATGTGATTCTGGTGAAAATTTTGACCATTCATGAAACCTTGTTTTTTTCATGACAAATTACTCAAACGAGTGGGAAAATGCATGGGCATGGTAAATTGGGCCAAATTTTGCTCAGAAACGTGACAAAAAGCACTTTTCAATTTTTGACCCAAATCAGAAAAAAACGTAGACCCGCGGTATGTGATTCTGGTGAAAATTTTGACCATTCATGAAACCTTGTTTTTTCCATGAAAAATTACTCAAACGAGTGGGAAAATGCATGGGCATGGTAAATTGGGCCAAATTTTGCTCAGAAATGTGACAAAAAGCACTTTTCAATTTTTGACCCAAATCAGAAAAAAATGTAGACCCGCGGTATGTGATTCTGGTGAAAATTTTGACCATTCATGAAACCTTGTTTTTTCTATGAAAAATTACTCAAACGAGTGGGAAAATGCACGGGCATGGTAAATTGGGCCAAATTTTGCTCAGAAATGTGACAAAAAGCACTTTTCAATTTTTGACCCAAATCAGAAAAAAACGTAGACCCCCGGTATGTGATTCTGGTGAAAATTTTGACCATTCATGAAACCTTGTTTTTTCCATGAAAAATTACTCAAACGAGTGGGAAAATGCATGGGCATGGTAAATTGGGCCAAATTTTGCTCAGAAATGTAACAAAAAGCACTTTTCAATTTTTGACCCAAATCAGAAAAAAACGTAGACCCGCGGTATGTGATTCTGGTGAAAATTTTGACCATTCATGAAACCTTGTTTTTTCCATGAAAAATTACTCAAACGAGTGGGAAAATGCATGGGCATGGTAAATTGGGCCAAATTTTGCTCAGAAATGTGACAAAAAGCACTTTTCAATTTTTGACCCAAATCAGAAAAAAACGTAGACCCGCGATATGTGATTCTGGTGAAAATTTTGACCATTCATGAAACCTTGTTTTTTCCATGAAAAATTACTCAAACAAGTGGGAAAATGCATGGGCATGGTAAATTGGGCCAAATTTTGCTCAGAAATGTGACAAAAAGCACTTTCCAATTTTTGACCCAAACCAGAAAAAAACATGGACCCTCGGTATGTGATTCTGGTGAAAATTTTGACCATTCATGAAACCTTGTTTTTTCTATGAAAAATTACTCAAACGAGTGGGAAAATGCATGGGCATGGTAAATTGGGCCAAATTTTGCTCAGAAATGTGACAAAAAGCACTTTTCAATTTTTGACCCAAATCAGAAAAAAACGTAGACCCGCGCTATGTGATTCTGGTGAAAATTTTGACCATTCATGAAACCTTGTTTTTTCCATGAAAAATTACTCAAACGAGTGGGAAAATGCATGGGCATGGTAAATTGGGCCAAATTTTGCTCAGAAATGTGACAAAAAGCACTTTTCAATTTTTTACCCAAATCAGAAAAAAACGTAGACCCGCGGTATGTGATTCTGGTGAAAATTTTGACCATTCATGAAACCTTGTTTTTTCCATGAAAAATTACTCAAATGAGTGGGAAAATGCATGGGCATGGTAAATTGGGCCAAATTTTGCTCAGAAATGTGACAAAAAGCACTTTTCAATTTTTTACCCAAATCAGAAAAAAACGTAGACCCGCGGTATGTGATTCTGGTGAAAATTTTGACCATTCATGAAACCTTGTTTTTTTCCATGAAAAATTACTCAAACGAGTGGGAAAATGCATGGGCATGGTAAATTGGGCCAAATTTTGCTCAGAAACGTGACAAAAAGCACTTTTCAATTTTTGACCCAAATCAGAAAAAAACGTAGACCCGCGGTATGTGATTCTGGTGAAAATTTTGACCATTCATGAAACCTTGTTTTTTTCCATGAAAAATTACTCAAACGAGTGGGAAAATGCATGGGCATGGTAAATTAGACCAAATTTTGCTCAGAAATGTGACAAAAAGCACTTTTCAATTTTTGACCCAAATCAGAAAAAAACGTAGACCCGCGGTATGTGATTCTGGTGAAAATTTTGACCATTCATGAAACCTTGTTTTTTTCATGACAAATTACTCAAACGAGTGGGAAAATGCATGGGCATGGTAAATTGGGCCAAATTTTGCTCAGAAACGTGACAAAAAGCACTTTTCAATTTTTGACCCAAATCAGAAAAAAACGTAGACCCGCGGTATGTGATTCTGGTGAAAATTTTGACCATTCATGAAACCTTGTTTTTTCCATGAAAAATTACTCAAACGAGTGGAAAAATGCATAGGCATGGTAAATTGGGCCAAATTTTGCTCAGAAATGTGACAAAAAGCACTTTTCAATTTTTGACCCAAATCAGAAAAAAATGTAGACCCGCGGTATGTGATTCTGGTGAAAATTTTGACCATTCATGAAACCTTGTTTTTTCTATGAAAAATTACTCAAACGAGTGGGAAAATGCATGGGCATGGTAAATTGGGCCAAATTTTGCTCAGAAACGTGACAAAAAGCACTTTTCAATTTTTGACCCAAATAAAAAAAAAACGTAGACCTGCGGTATGTGATTCTGGTGAAAATTTTGACCATTCATGAAACCTTGTTTTTTCCATGAAAAATTACTCAAACGAGTGGAAAAATGCATAGGCATGGTAAATTGGGCCAAATTTTGCTCAGAAATGTGACAAAAAGCACTTTTCAATTTTTGACCCAAATCAGAAAAAAACGTAGACCCGCGGTATGTGATTCTGGTGAAAATTTTGACCATTCATGAAACCTTGTTTTTTCCATGAAAAATTACTCAAACGAGTGGGAAAATGCATGGGCATGGTAAATTGGGCCAAATTTTGCTCAGAAATGTGACAAAAAGCACTTTTCAATTTTTGACCCAAACCAGAAAAAAACATAGACCTGCGGTATGTGATTCTGGTGAAAATTTTGACCATTCATGAAACCTTGTTTTTTTCATGACAAATTACTCAAACGAGTGGGAAAATGCATGGGCATGGTAAATTGGGCCAAATTTTGCTCAGAAATGTGACAAAAAGCACTTTTCAATTTTTGACCCAAATCAGAAAAAAACGTAGACCCGCGGTATGTGATTCTGGTGAAAATTTTGACCATTCATGAAACCTTGTTTTTTCCATGAAAAATTACTCAAACGAGTGGAAAAATGCATGGGCATGGTAAATTGGGGCAAATTTTGCTCAGAAACGTGACAAAAAGCACTTTTCAATTTTTGACCCAAACCAGAAAAAAACATAGACTGTGATTCTGGTGAAAATTTTGACCATTCATGAAACCTTGTTTTTTCTATGAAAAATTACTCAAACGAGTGGGAAAATGCATGGGCATGGTAAATTGGGCCAAATTTTGCTCAGAAACGTGACAAAAAGCACTTTTCAATTTTTGACCCAAATCAGAAAAAAACGTAGACCTGCGGTATGTGATTCTGGTGAAAATTTTGACCATTCATGAAACCTTGTTTTTTTCATGACAAATTACTCAAACGAGTGGGAAAATGCATGGGCATGGTAAATTGGGCCAAATTTTGCTCAGAAACGTGACAAAAAGCACTTTTCAATTTTTGACCCAAATCAGAAAAAAACGTAGACCCGCGGTATGTGATTCTGGTGAAAATTTTGACCATTCATGAAACCTTGTTTTTTCCATGAAAAATTACTCAAACGAGTGGGAAAATGCATGGGCATGGTAAATTGGGCCAAATTTTGCTCAGAAATGTGACAAAAAGCACTTTTCAATTTTTGACCCAAATCAGAAAAAAACGTAGACCCGCGGTATGTGATTCTGGTGAAAATTTTGACCATTCATGAAACCTTGTTTTTTCTATGAAAAATTACTGAAACGAGTGGGAAAATGCATGGGCATGGTAAATTGGGCCAAATTTTGCTCAGAAACGTGACAAAAAGCACTTTTCAATTTTTGACCCAAATCAGAAAAAAACGTAGACCCGCGGTATGTGATTCTGGTGAAAATTTTGACCATTAATGAAACCTTGTTTTTTCCATGAAAAATAACTCAAACGAGTGGGAAAATGCATGGGCATGGTAAATTGGGCCAAATTTTGCTCAGAAATGTGACAAAAAGCACTTTTCAATTTTTTACCCAAATCAGAAAAAAACGTAGACCCGCGGTATGTGATTCTGGTGAAAATTTTGACCATTCATGAAACCTTGTTTTTTCTATGAAAAATTACTGAAACGAGTGGGAAAATACATGGGCATGGTAAATTGGGCCAAATTTTGCTCAGAAATGTGACAAAAAGCACTTTTCAATTTTTGACCCAAATCAGAAAAAAACGTAGACCCGCGGTATGTGATTCTGGTGAAAATTTTGACCATTCATGAAACCTTGTTTTTTTCATGACAAATTACTCAAACGAGTGGGAAAATGCATGGGCATGGTAAATTGGGCCAAATTTTGCTCAGAAACGTGACAAAAAGCACTTTTCAATTGTTGACCCAAATCAGAAAAAAACGTAGACCCGCGGTATGTGATTCTGGTGAAAATTTTGACCATTCATGAAACCTTGTTTTTTCCATGAAAAATGACTCAAACGAGTGGAAAAATGCATGGGCATGGTAAATTGGGCCAAATTTTGCTCAGAAATGTGACAAAAAGCACTTTTCAATTTTTGACCCAAATCAGAAAAAAACGTAGACCCGCGGTATGTGATTCTGGTGAAAATTTTGACCATTCATGAAACCTTGTTTTTTCCATGAAAAATTACTCAAACGAGTGGGAAAATGCATGGGCATGGTAAATTGGGCCAAATTTTGCTCAGAAATGTGACAAAAAGCACTTTTCAATTTTTGACCCAAATCAGAAAAAAACGTAGACCCGCGGTGTGTGATTCTGGTGAAAATTTTGACCATTCATGAAACCTTGTTTTTTCCATGAAAAATTACTCAAACGAGTGGGAAAATGCATGGGCATGGTAAATTGGGCCAAATTTTGCTCAGAAATGTGACAAAAAGCACTTTTCAATTTTTTACCCAAATCAGAAAAAAACGTAGACCCGCGGTATGTGATTCTGGTGAAAATTTTGACCATTCATGAAACCTTGTTTTTTTCCATGAAAAATTACTCAAACGAGTGGGAAAATGCATGGGCATGGTAAATTAGACCAAATTTTGCTCAGAAATGTGACAAAAAGCACTTTTCAATTTTTGACCCAAATCAGAAAAAAACGTAGACCCGCGGTATGTGATTCTGGTGAAAATTTTGACCATTCATGAAACCTTGTTTTTTCCATGAAAAATTACTCAAACAAGTGGGAAAATGCATGGGCATGGTAAATTGGGCCAAATTTTGCTCAGAAATGTGACAAAAAGCACTTTCCAATTTTTGACCCAAACCAGAAAAAAACATGGACCCTCGGTATGTGATTCTGGTGAAAATTTTGACCATTCATGAAACCTTGTTTTTTCTATGAAAAATTACTCAAACGAGTGGGAAAATGCATGGGCATGGTAAATTGGGCCAAATTTTGCTCAGAAATGTGACAAAAAGCACTTTTCAATTTTTGACCCAAATCAGAAAAAAACGTAGACCCGCGCTATGTGATTCTGGTGAAAATTTTGACCATTCATGAAACCTTGTTTTTTCCATGAAAAATTACTCAAACGAGTGGGAAAATGCATGGGCATGGTAAATTGGGCCAAATTTTGCTCAGAAATGTGACAAAAAGCACTTTTCAATTTTTTACCCAAATCAGAAAAAAACGTAGACCCGCGGTATGTGATTCTGGTGAAAATTTTGACCATTCATGAAACCTTGTTTTTTCCATGAAAAATTACTCAAATGAGTGGGAAAATGCATGGGCATGGTAAATTGGGCCAAATTTTGCTCAGAAATGTGACAAAAAGCACTTTTCAATTTTTTACCCAAATCAGAAAAAAACGTAGACCCGCGGTATGTGATTCTGGTGAAAATTTTGACCATTCATGAAACCTTGTTTTTTTCCATGAAAAATTACTCAAACGAGTGGGAAAATGCATGGGCATGGTAAATTAGACCAAATTTTGCTCAGAAATGTGACAAAAAGCACTTTTCAATTTTTGACCCAAATCAGAAAAAAACGTAGACCCGCGGTATGTGATTCTGGTGAAAATTTTGACCATTCATGAAACCTTGTTTTTTTCATGACAAATTACTCAAACGAGTGGGAAAATGCATGGGCATGGTAAATTGGGCCAAATTTTGCTCAGAAACGTGACAAAAAGCACTTTTCAATTTTTGACCCAAATCAGAAAAAAACGTAGACCCGCGGTATGTGATTCTGGTGAAAATTTTGACCATTCATGAAACCTTGTTTTTTCCATGAAAAATTACTCAAACGAGTGGAAAAATGCATAGGCATGGTAAATTGGGCCAAATTTTGCTCAGAAATGTGACAAAAAGCACTTTTCAATTTTTGACCCAAATCAGAAAAAAATGTAGACCCGCGGTATGTGATTCTGGTGAAAATTTTGACCATTCATGAAACCTTGTTTTTTCTATGAAAAATTACTCAAACGAGTGGGAAAATGCATGGGCATGGTAAATTGGGCCAAATTTTGCTCAGAAACGTGACAAAAAGCACTTTTCAATTTTTGACCCAAATAAAAAAAAAACGTAGACCTGCGGTATGTGATTCTGGTGAAAATTTTGACCATTCATGAAACCTTGTTTTTTCCATGAAAAATTACTCAAACGAGTGGAAAAATGCATAGGCATGGTAAATTGGGCCAAATTTTGCTCAGAAATGTGACAAAAAGCACTTTTCAATTTTTGACCCAAATCAGAAAAAAACGTAGACCCGCGGTATGTGATTCTGGTGAAAATTTTGACCATTCATGAAACCTTGTTTTTTCCATGAAAAATTACTCAAACGAGTGGGAAAATGCATGGGCATGGTAAATTGGGCCAAATTTTGCTCAGAAATGTGACAAAAAGCACTTTTCAATTTTTGACCCAAACCAGAAAAAAACATAGACCTGCGGTATGTGATTCTGGTGAAAATTTTGACCATTCATGAAACCTTGTTTTTTTCATGACAAATTACTCAAACGAGTGGGAAAATGCATGGGCATGGTAAATTGGGCCAAATTTTGCTCAGAAATGTGACAAAAAGCACTTTTCAATTTTTGACCCAAATCAGAAAAAAACGTAGACCCGCGGTATGTGATTCTGGTGAAAATTTTGACCATTCATGAAACCTTGTTTTTTCCATGAAAAATTACTCAAACGAGTGGAAAAATGCATGGGCATGGTAAATTGGGGCAAATTTTGCTCAGAAACGTGACAAAAAGCACTTTTCAATTTTTGACCCAAACCAGAAAAAAACATAGACCCGCGGTATGTGATTCTGGTGAAAATTTTGACCATTCATGAAACCTTGTTTTTTCTATGAAAAATTACTCAAACGAGTGGGAAAATGCATGGGCATGGTAAATTGGGCCAAATTTTGCTCAGAAACGTGACAAAAAGCACTTTTCAATTTTTGACCCAAATCAGAAAAAAACGTAGACCTGCGGTATGTGATTCTGGTGAAAATTTTGACCATTCATGAAACCTTGTTTTTTTCATGACAAATTACTCAAACGAGTGGGAAAATGCATGGGCATGGTAAATTGGGCCAAATTTTGCTCAGAAACGTGACAAAAAGCACTTTTCAATTTTTGACCCAAATCAGAAAAAAACGTAGACCCGCGGTATGTGATTCTGGTGAAAATTTTGACCATTCATGAAACCTTGTTTTTTCCATGAAAAATTACTCAAACGAGTGGGAAAATGCATGGGCATGGTAAATTGGGCCAAATTTTGCTCAGAAATGTGACAAAAAGCACTTTTCAATTTTTGACCCAAATCAGAAAAAAACGTAGACCCGCGGTATGTGATTCTGGTGAAAATTTTGACCATTCATGAAACCTTGTTTTTTCTATGAAAAATTACTGAAACGAGTGGGAAAATGCATGGGCATGGTAAATTGGGCCAAATTTTGCTCAGAAACGTGACAAAAGCACTTTTCAATTTTTGACCCAAATCAGAAAAAAACGTAGACCCGCGGTATGTGATTCTGGTGAAAATTTTGACCATTAATGAAACCTTGTTTTTTCCATGAAAAATAACTCAAACGAGTGGGAAAATGCATGGGCATGGTAAATTGGGCCAAATTTTGCTCAGAAATGTGACAAAAAGCACTTTTCAATTTTTTACCCAAATCAGAAAAAAACGTAGACCCGCGGTATGTGATTCTGGTGAAAATTTTGACCATTCATGAAACCTTGTTTTTTCTATGAAAAATTACTGAAACGAGTGGGAAAATACATGGGCATGGTAAATTGGGCCAAATTTTGCTCAGAAATGTGACAAAAAGCACTTTTAAATTTTTGACCCAAATCAGAAAAAAACGTAGACCCGCGGTATGTGATTCTGGTGAAAATTTTGACCATTCATGAAACCTTGTTTTTTTCATGACAAATTACTCAAACGAGTGGGAAAATGCATGGGCATGGTAAATTGGGCCAAATTTTGCTCAGAAACGTGACAAAAAGCACTTTTCAATTGTTGACCCAAATCAGAAAAAAACGTAGACCCGCGGTATGTGATTCTGGTGAAAATTTTGACCATTCATGAAACCTTGTTTTTTCCATGAAAAATGACTCAAACGAGTGGAAAAATGCATGGGCATGGTAAATTGGGCCAAATTTTGCTCAGAAATGTGACAAAAAGCACTTTTCAATTTTTGACCCAAATCAGAAAAAAACGTACACCCGCGGTATGTGATTCTGGTGAAAATTTTGACCATTCATGAAACCTTGTTTTTTCCATGAAAAATTACTCAAACGAGTGGGAAAATGCATGGGCATGGTAAATTGGGCCAAATTTTGCTCAGAAATGTGACAAAAAGCACTTTTCAATTTTTGACCCAAATCAGAAAAAAACGTAGACCCGCGGTGTGTGATTCTGGTGAAAATTTTGACCATTCATGAAACCTTGTTTTTTCCATGAAAAATTACTCAAACGAGTGGGAAAATGCATGGGCATGGTAAATTGGGCCAAATTTTGCTCAGAAATGTGACAAAAAGCACTTTTCAATTTTTTACCCAAATCAGAAAAAAACGTAGACCCGCGGTATGTGATTCTGGTGAAAATTTTGACCATTCATGAAACCTTGTTTTTTTCCATGAAAAATTACTCAAACGAGTGGGAAAATGCATGGGCATGGTAAATTAGACCAAATTTTGCTCAGAAATGTGACAAAAAGCACTTTTCAATTTTTGACCCAAACCAGATAAAAACATAGACCCGCGGTATGTGATTCTGGTGAAAATTTTGACCATTCATGAAACCTTGTTTTTTCCATGAAAAATTACTCAAACGAGTGGGAAAATGCATGGGCATGGTAAATTGGGCCAAATTTTGCTCAGAAACGTGACAAAAAGCACTTTTCAATTTTTGACCCAAATCAGAAAAAAACGTAGACCCGCGGTATGTGATTCTGGTGAAAATTTTTACCATACATGAAACCTTGTTTTTTTCATGACAAATTACTCAAACAAGTGGGAAAATGCATGGGCATGGTAAATTGGGCCAAATTTTGCTCAGAAATGTGACAAAAAGCACTTTTCAATTTTTGACCCAAACCAGAAAAAAACATAGACCCGCGGTATGTGATTCTGGTGAAAATTTTGACCATTCATGAAACCTTGTTTTTTCCATGAAAAATTACTCAAACGAGTGGGAAAATGCATGGGCATGGTAAATTGGGCCAAATTTTGCTCAGAAACGTGACAAAAAGCACTTTTCAATTTTTGACCCAAATCAGAAAAAAACGTAGACCCGCGGTATGTGATTCTGGTGAAAATTTTGACCATTCATGAAACCTTGTTTTTTCCATGAAAAATTACTCAAACGAGTGGGAAAATGCATGGGCATGGTAAATTGGGCCAAATTTTGCTCAGAAATGTGACAAAAAGCACTTTTCAATTTTTGACCCAAATCAGAAAAAAACGTAGACCCGCGGTATGTGATTCTGGTGAAAATTTTGACCATTCATGAAACCTTGTTTTTTCCATGAAAAATGACTCAAACGAGTGGAAAAATGCATGGGCATGGTAAATTGGGCCAAATTTTGCTCAGAAATGTGACAAAAAGCACTTTTCAATTTTTGACCCAAATCAGAAAAAAACGTAGACCCGCGGTGTGTGATTCTGGTGAAAATTTTGACCATTCATGAAACCTTGTTTTTTTCCATGAAAAATTACTCAAACGAGTGGGAAAATGCATGGGCATGGTAAATTAGACCAAATTTTGCTCAGAAATGTGACAAAAAGCACTTTTCAATTTTTGACCCAAACCAGATAAAAACATAGACCCGCGGTATGTGATTCTGGTGAAAATTTTGACCATTCATGAAACCTTGTTTTTTCCATGAAAAATTACTCAAACGAGTGGGAAAATGCATGGGCATGGTAAATTGGGCCAAATTTTGCTCAGAAACGTGACAAAAAGCACTTTTCAATTTTTGACCCAAATCAGAAAAAAACGTAGACCCGCGGTATGTGATTCTGGTGAAAATTTTTACCATTCATGAAACCTTGTTTTTTTCATGACAAATTACTCAAACAAGTGGGAAAATGCATGGGCATGGTAAATTGGGCCAAATTTTGCTCAGAAATGTGACAAAAAGCACTTTTCAATTTTTGACCCAAACCAGAAAAAAACATAGACCCGCGGTATGTGATTCTGGTGAAAATTTTGACCATTCATGAAACCTTGTTTTTTCCATGAAAAATTACTCAAACGAGTGGGAAAATGCATGGGCATGGTAAATTGGGCCAAATTTTGCTCAGAAACGTGACAAAAAGCACTTTTCAATTTTTGACCCAAATCAGAAAAAAACGTAGACCCGCGGTATGTGATTCTGGTGAAAATTTTTACCATTCATGAAACCTTGTTTTTTTCATGAAAAAATTACTCAAACGAGTGGAAAAATGCATGGGCATGGTAAATTGGGCCAAATTTTGCTCAGAAATGTGACAAAAAGCACTTTTCAATTTTTTACCCAAATCAGAAAAAACGTAGACCCGCGGTATTTGATTCTGGTGAAAATTTTGACCATTCATGAAACCTTGTTTTTTCCATGAAAAATTACTCAAACGAGTGGGAAAATGCATGGGCATGGTAAATTGGGCCAAATTTTGCTCAGAAATGTGACAAAAAGCACTTTTCAATTTTTGACCCAAACCAGAAAAAAACATAGACCCGCGGTATGTGATTCTGGTGAAAATTTTGACCATTCATGAAACCTTGTTTTTTCTATGAAAAATTACTCAAACGAGTGGGAAAATGCATGGGCATGGTAAATTGGGCCAAATTTTGCTCAGAAATGTGACAAAAAGCACTTTTCAATTTTTGACCCAAATCAGAAAAAAACGTAGACCCGCGGTATGTGATTCTGGTGAAAATTTTGACCATTCATGAAACCTTGTTTTTTCCATGAAAAATTACTCAAACGAGTGGAAAAATGCATGGGCATGGTAAATTGGGCCAAATTTTGCTCAGAAATGTGACAAAAAGCACTTTTCAATTTTTTACCCAAATCGGAAAAAAACGTAGACCCGCGGTATGTGATTCTGGTGAAAATTTTGACCATTCATGAAACCTTGTTTTTTCCATGAAAAATTACTCAAACGAGTGGGAAAATGCATGGGCATGGTAAATTGGGCCAAATTTTGCTCAGAAATGTGACAAAAAGCACTTTTCAATTTTTGACCCAAATCAGAAAAAAACGTAGACCCGCGGTATGTGATTCTGGTGAAAATTTTGACCATTCATGAAACCTTGTTTTTTCCATGAAAAATGACTCAAACGAGTGGAAAAATGCATGGGCATGGTAAATTGGGCCAAATTTTGCTCAGAAATGTGACAAAAAGCACTTTTCAATTTTTGACCCAAATCAGAAAAAAACGTAGACCCGCGGTGTGTGATTCTGGTGAAAATTTTGACCATTCATGAAACCTTGTTTTTTCCATGAAAAATTACTCAAACGAGTGGGAAAATGCATGGGCATGGTAAATTGGGCCAAATTTTGCTCAGAAATGTGACAAAAAGCACTTTTCAATTTTTTACCCAAATCAGAAAAAAACGTAGACCCGCGGTATGTGATTCTGGTGAAAATTTTGACCATTCATGAAACCTTGTTTTTTTCCATGAAAAATTACTCAAACGAGTGGGAAAATGCATGGGCATGGTAAATTAGACCAAATTTTGCTCAGAAATGTGACAAAAAGCACTTTTCAATTTTTGACCCAAACCAGATAAAAACATAGACCCGCGGTATGTGATTCTGGTGAAAATTTTGACCATTCATGAAACCTTGTTTTTTCCATGAAAAATTACTCAAACGAGTGGGAAAATGCATGGGCATGGTAAATTGGGCCAAATTTTGCTCAGAAACGTGACAAAAAGCACTTTTCAATTTTTGACCCAAATCAGAAAAAAACGTAGACCCGCGGTATGTGATTCTGGTGAAAATTTTTACCATTCATGAAACCTTGTTTTTTTCATGAAAAAATTACTCAAACGAGTGGAAAAATGCATGGGCATGGTAAATTGGGCCAAATTTTGCTCAGAAATGTGACAAAAAGCACTTTTCAATTTTTTACCCAAATCAGAAAAAACGTAGACCCGCGGTATTTGATTCTGGTGAAAATTTTGACCATTCATGAAACCTTGTTTTTTCCATGAAAAATTACTCAAACGAGTGGGAAAATGCATGGGCATGGTAAATTGGGCCAAATTTTGCTCAGAAATGTGACAAAAAGCACTTTTCAATTTTTGACCCAAACCAGAAAAAAACATAGACCCGCGGTATGTGATTCTGGTGAAAATTTTGACCATTCATGAAACCTTGTTTTTTCTATGAAAAATTACTCAAACGAGTGGGAAAATGCATGGGCATGGTAAATTGGGCCAAATTTTGCTCAGAAATGTGACAAAAAGCACTTTTCAATTTTTGACCCAAATCAGAAAAAAACGTAGACCCGCGGTATGTGATTCTGGTGAAAATTTTGACCATTCATGAAACCTTGTTTTTTCCATGAAAAATTACTCAAACGAGTGGAAAAATGCATGGGCATGGTAAATTGGGCCAAATTTTGCTCAGAAATGTGACAAAAAGCACTTTTCAATTTTTTACCCAAATCGGAAAAAAACGTAGACCCGCGGTATGTGATTCTGGTGAAAATTTTGACCATTCATGAAACCTTGTTTTTTCCATGAAAAATTACTCAAACGAGTGGGAAAATGCATGGGCATGGTAAATTGGGCCAAATTTTGCTCAGAAATGTGACAAAAAGCACTTTTCAATTTTTGACCCAAATCAGAAAAAAACGTAGACCCGCGGTATGTGATTCTGGTGAAAATTTTGACCATTCATGAAACCTTGTTTTTTCCATGAAAAATGACTCAAACGAGTGGAAAAATGCATGGGCATGGTAAATTGGGCCAAATTTTGCTCAGAAATGTGACAAAAAGCACTTTTCAATTTTTGACCCAAATCAGAAAAAAACGTAGACCCGCGGTGTGTGATTCTGGTGAAAATTTTGACCATTCATGAAACCTTGTTTTTTCCATGAAAAATTACTCAAACGAGTGGGAAAATGCATGGGCATGGTAAATTGGGCCAAATTTTGCTCAGAAATGTGACAAAAAGCACTTTTCAATTTTTTACCCAAATCAGAAAAAAACGTAGACCCGCGGTATGTGATTCTGGTGAAAATTTTGACCATTCATGAAACCTTGTTTTTTTCCATGAAAAATTACTCAAACGAGTGGGAAAATGCATGGGCATGGTAAATTAGACCAAATTTTGCTCAGAAATGTGACAAAAAGCACTTTTCAATTTTTGACCCAAACCAGATAAAAACATAGACCCGCGGTATGTGATTCTGGTGAAAATTTTGACCATTCATGAAACCTTGTTTTTTCCATGAAAAATTACTCAAACGAGTGGGAAAATGCATGGGCATGGTAAATTGGGCCAAATTTTGCTCAGAAACGTGACAAAAAGCACTTTTCAATTTTTGACCCAAATCAGAAAAAAACGTAGACCCGCGGTATGTGATTCTGGTGAAAATTTTTACCATTCATGAAACCTTGTTTTTTTCATGAAAAAATTACTCAAACGAGTGGAAAAATGCATGGGCATGGTAAATTGGGCCAAATTTTGCTCAGAAATGTGACAAAAAGCACTTTTCAATTTTTTACCCAAATCAGAAAAAACGTAGACCCGCGGTATTTGATTCTGGTGAAAATTTTGACCATTCATGAAACCTTGTTTTTTCCATGAAAAATTACTCAAACGAGTGGGAAAATGCATGGGCATGGTAAATTGGGCCAAATTTTGCTCAGAAATGTGACAAAAAGCACTTTTCAATTTTTGACCCAAACCAGAAAAAAACATAGACCCGCGGTATGTGATTCTGGTGAAAATTTTGACCATTCATGAAACCTTGTTTTTTCTATGAAAAATTACTCAAACGAGTGGGAAAATGCATGGGCATGGTAAATTGGGCCAAATTTTGCTCAGAAATGTGACAAAAAGCACTTTTCAATTTTTGACCCAAATCAGAAAAAAACGTAGACCCGCGGTATGTGATTCTGGTGAAAATTTTGACCATTCATGAAACCTTGTTTTTTCCATGAAAAATTACTCAAACGAGTGGAAAAATGCATGGGCATGGTAAATTGGGCCAAATTTTGCTCAGAAATGTGACAAAAAGCACTTTTCAATTTTTTACCCAAATCGGAAAAAAACGTAGACCCGCGGTATGTGATTCTGGTGAAAATTTTGACCATTCATGAAACCTTGTTTTTTCCATGAAAAATTACTCAAACGAGTGGGAAAATGCATGGGCATGGTAAATTGGGCCAAATTTTGCTCAGAAATGTGACAAAAAGCACTTTTCAATTTTTGACCCAAATCAGAAAAAAACGTAGACCCGCGGTATGTGATTCTGGTGAAAATTTTGACCATTCATGAAACCTTGTTTTTTCCATGAAAAATTACTCAAACGAGTGGGAAAATGCATGGGCATGGTAAATTGGGCCAAATTTTGCTCAGAAATGTGACAAAAAGCACTTTTCAATTTTTGACCCAAACCAGAAAAAATATAGACCCGCGGTATGTGATTCTGGTGAAAATTTTGACCATTCATGAAACCTTGTTTTTTCTATGAAAAATTACTCAAACGAGTGGGAAAATGCATGGGCATGGTAAATTGGGCCAAATTTTGCTCAGAAATGTGACAAAAAGCACTTTTCAATTTTTGACCCAAATCAGAAAAAAAACGTAGACCCGCGGTATGTGATTCTGGTGAAAATTTTGACCATTCATGAAACCTTGTTTTTTCCATGAAAAATTACTCAAACGAGTGGGAAAATGCATGGGCATGGTAAATTGGGCCAAATTTTGCTCAGAAATGTGACAAAAAGCACTTTCCAATTTTTGACCCAAACCAGAAAAAAACATAGACCCGCGGTATGTGATTCTGGTGAAAATTTTGACCATTCATGAAACCTTGTTTTTTCTATGAAAAATTACTCAAACGAGTGGGAAAATGCATGGGCATGGTAAATTGGGCCAAATTTTGCTCAGAAATGTGACAAAAAGCACTTTTCAATTTTTGACCCAAATCAGAAAAAAACGTAGACCCGCGCTATGTGATTCTGGTGAAAATTTTGACCATTCATGAAACCTTGTTTTTTCCATGAAAAATTACTCAAACGAGTGGGAAAATGCATGGGCATGGTAAATTGGGCCAAATTTTGCTCAGAAATGTGACAAAAAGCACTTTTCAATTTTTTACCCAAATCAGAAAAAAACGTAGACCCGCGGTATGTGATTCTGGTGAAAATTTTGACCATTCATGAAACCTTGTTTTTTTCCATGAAAAATTACTCAAACGAGTGGGAAAATGCATGGGCATGGTAAATTAGACCAAATTTTGCTCAGAAATGTGACAAAAAGCACTTTTCAATTTTTGACCCAAATCAGAAAAAAACGTAGACCCGCGGTATGTGATTCTGGTGAAAATTTTGACCATTCATGAAACCTTGTTTTTTTCATGACAAATTACTCAAACGAGTGGGAAAATGCATGGGCATGGTAAATTGGGCCAAATTTTGCTCAGAAACGTGACAAAAAGCACTTTTCAATTTTTGACCCAAATCAGAAAAAAACGTAGACCCGCGGTATGTGATTCTGGTGAAAATTTTGACCATTCATGAAACCTTGTTTTTTCTATGAAAAATTACTCAAACGAGTGGGAAAATGCATGGGCATGGTAAATTGGGCCAAATTTTGCTCAGAAATGTGACAAAAAGCACTTGTCAATTTTTGACCCAAATCAGAAAAAAACGTAGACCCGCGGTATGTGATTCTGGTGAAAATTTTGACCATTCATGAAACCTTGTTTTTTCCATGAAAAATTACTCAAACGAGTGGGAAAATGCATGGGCATGGTAAATTGGGCCAAATTTTGCTCAGAAATGTGACAAAAAGCACTTTTCAATTTTTTACCCAAATCAGAAAAAAACGTAGACCCGCGGTATGTGATTCTGGTGAAAATTTTGACCATTCATGAAACCTTGTTTTTTCCATGAAAAATTACTCAAATGAGTGGGAAAATGCATGGGCATGGTAAATTGGGCCAAATTTTGCTCAGAAATGTGACAAAAAGCACTTTTCAATTTTTTACCCAAATCAGAAAAAAACGTAGACCCGCGGTATGTGATTCTGGTGAAAATTTTGACCATTCATGAAACCTTGTTTGTTTCCATGAAAAATTACTCAAACGAGTGGGAAAATGCATGGGCATGGTAAATTAGACCAAATTTTGCTCAGAAATGTGACAAAAAGCACTTTTCAATTTTTGACCCAAATCAGAAAAAAACGTAGACCCGCGGTATGTGATTCTGGTGAAAATTTTGACCATTCATGAAACCTTGTTTTTTTCATGACAAATTACTCAAACGAGTGGGAAAATGCATGGGCATGGTAAATTGGGCCAAATTTTGCTCAGAAACGTGACAAAAAGCACTTTTCTATTTTTGACCCAAATCAGAAAAAAACGTAGACCCGCGGTATGTGATTCTGGTGAAAATTTTGACCATTCATGAAACCTTGTTTTTTCCATGAAAAATTACTCAAACGAGTGGAAAAATGCATAGGCATGGTAAATTGGGCCAAATTTTGCTCAGAAATGTGACAAAAAGCACTTTTCAATTTTTGACCCAAATCAGAAAAAAATGTAGACCCGCGGTATGTGATTCTGGTGAAAATTTTGACCATTCATGAAACCTTGTTTTTTCTATGAAAAATTACTCAAACGAGTGGGAAAATGCATGGGCATGGTAAATTGGGCCAAATTTTGCTCAGAAATGTGACAAAAAAGCACTTTTCAATTTTTGACCCAAACCAGAAAAAAACATAGACCCGCGGTATGTGATTCTGGTGAAAATTTTGACCATTCATGAAACCTTGTTTTTTCTATGAAAAATTACTCAAACGAGTGGGAAAATGCATGGGCATGGTAAATTGGGCCAAATTTTGCTCAGAAACGTGACAAAAAGCACTTTTCAATTTTTGACCCAAATAAAAAAAAAACGTAGACCCGCGGTATGTGATTCTGGTGAAAATTTTGACCATTCATGAAACCTTGTTTTTTCCATGAAAAATTACTCAAACGAGTGGGAAAATGCATGGGCATGGTAAATTGGGCCAAATTTTGCTCAGAAATGTGACAAAAAGCACTTTTCAATTTTTGACCCAAACCAGAAAAAAACATAGACCTGCGGTATGTGATTCTGGTGAAAATTTTGACCATTCATGAAACCTTGTTTTTTTCATGACAAATTACTCAAACGAGTGGGAAAATGCATGGGCATGGTAAATTGGGCCAAATTTTGCTCAGAAATGTGACAAAAAGCACTTTTCAATTTTTGACCCAAATCAGAAAAAAACATAGACCCGCGGTATGTGATTCTGGTGAAAATTTTGACCATTCATGAAACCTTGTTTTTTCCATGAAAAATTACTCAAACGAGTGGAAAAATGCATGGGCATGGTAAATTGGGGCAAATTTTGCTCAGAAACGTGACAAAAAGCACTTTTCAATTTTTGACCCAAACCAGAAAAAAACATAGACCCGCGGTATGTGATTCTGGTGAAAATTTTGACCATTCATGAAACCTTGTTTTTTCTATGAAAAATTACTCAAACGAGTGGGAAAATGCATGGGCATGGTAAATTGGGCCAAATTTTGCTCAGAAATGTGACAAAAAGCACTTTTCAATTTATGACCCAAACCAGAAAAAAACGTAGACCCGCGGTATGTGATTCTGGTGAAAATTTTGACCATTCATGAAACCTTGTTTTTTCTATGAAAAATTACTCAAACGAGTGGGAAAATGCATGGGCATGGTAAATTGGGCCAAATTTTGCTCAGAAATGTGACAAAAAGCACTTTTCAATTTTTTACCCAAACCAGAAAAAAACGTAGACCCGCGGTATGTGATTCTGGTGAAAATTTTGACCATTCATGAAACCTTGTTTTTTCTATGAAAAATTACTCAAACGAGTGGGAAAATGCATGGGCATGGTAAATTGGGCCAAATTTTGCTCAGAAACGTGACAAAAAGCACTTTTCAATTTTTGACCCAAATAAAAAAAAAACGTAGACCCTGCGGTATGTGATTCTGGTGAAAATTTTGACCATTCATGAAACCTTGTTTTTTCCATGAAAAATTACTCAAACGAGTGGGAAAATGCATGGGCATGGTAAATTGGGCCAAATTTTGCTCAGAAATGTGACAAAAAGCACTTTTCAATTTTTGACCCAAACCAGAAAAAAACATAGACCCGCGGTATGTGATTCTGGTGAAAATTTTGACCATTCATGAAACCTTGTTTTTTCTATGAAAAATTACTCAAACGAGTGGGAAAATGCATGGGCATGGTAAATTGGGCCAAATTTTGCTCAGAAACGTGACACAAAGCACTTTTCAATTTTTGACCCAAATCAGAAAAAAAATTAGACCTGCGGTATGTGATTCTGGTGAAAATTTTGACCATTCATGAAACCTTGTTTTTTTCATGACAAATTACTCAAACGAGTGGGAAAATGCATGGGCATGGTAAATTGGGCCAAATTTTGCTCAGAAATGTGACAGAAAGCACTTTTCAATTTTTGACCCAAATCAGAAAAAAACGTAGACCCGCGGTATGTGATTCTGGTGAAAATTTTGACCATTCATGAAACCTTGTTTTTTCCATGAAAAATTACTCAAACGAGTGGAAAAATGCATGGGCATGGTAAATTGGGGCAAATTTTGCTCAGAAACGTGACAAAAAGCACTTTTCAATTTTTGACCCAAACCAGAAAAAAACATAGACCCGCGGTATGTGATTCTGGTGAAAATTTTGACCATTCATGAAACCTTGTTTTTTCTATGAAAAATTACTCAAACGAGTGGGAAAATGCATGGGCATGGTAAATTGGGCCAACTTTTGCTCAGAAACGTGACAAAAAGCACTTTTCAATTTTTGACCCAAATCAGAAAAAAACGTAGACCTGCGGTATGTGATTCTGGTGAAAATTTTGACCATTCATGAAACCTTGTTTTTTTCATGACAAATTACTCAAACGAGTGGGAAAATGCATGGGCATGGTAAATTGGGCCAAATTTTGCTCAGAAACGTGACAAAAAGCACTTTTCAATTTTTGACCCAAATCAGAAAAAAACGTAGACCCGCGGTATGTGATTCTGGTGAAAATTTTGACCATTCATGAAACCTTGTTTTTTCCATGAAAAATTACTCAAACGAGTGGGAAAATGCATGGGCATGGTAAATTGGGCCAAATTTTGCTCAGAAATGTGACAAAAAGCACTTTTCAATTTTTGACCCAAACCAGAAAAAAACATAGACCCGCGGTATGTGATTCTGGTGAAAATTTTGACCATTCATGAAACCTTGTTTATTCTATGAAAAATTACTCAAACGAGTGGGAAAATGCATGGGCATGGTAAATTGGGCCAAATTTTGCTCAGAAACGTGACAAAAAGCACTTTTCAATTTTTGACCCAAATCAGAAAAAAACATAGACCCGCGGTATGTGATTCTGGTGAAAATTTTGACCATTCATGAAACCTTGTTTTTTCCATGAAAAATTACTCAAACGAGTGGGAAAATGCATGGGCATGGTAAATTGGGCCAAATTTTGCTCAGAAATGTGACAAAAAGCACTTTTCAATTTTTGACCCAAACCAGAAAAAAACATAGACCCGCGGTATGTGATTCTGGTGAAAATTTTGACCATTCATGAAACCTTGTTTATTCTATGAAAAATTACTCAAACGAGTGGAAAAATGCATGGGCATGGTAAATTGGGCCAAATTTTGCTCAGAAATGTGACAAAAAGCACTTTTCAATTTTTGACCCAAACCAGAAAAAAACATAGACCCGCGGTATGTGATTCTGGTGAAAATTTTGACCATTCATGAAACCTTGTTTTTTCTATGAAAAATTACTCAAACGAGTGGGAAAATGCATGGGCATGGTAAATTGGGCCAAATTTTGCTCAGAAATGTGACAAAAAGCACTTTTCAATTTTTGACCCAAACCAGAAAAAAACATAGACCCGCGGTATGTGATTCTGGTGAAAATTTTGACCATTCATGAAACCTTGTTTTTTCTATGAAAAATTACTCAAACGAGTGGGAAAATGCATGGGCATGGTAAATTGGGCCAAATTTTGCTCAGAAACGTGACAAAAAGCACTTTTCAATTTTTGACCCAAATAAAAAAAAAACGTAGACCCGCGGTATGTGATTCTGGTGAAAATTTTGACCATTCATGAAACCTTGTTTTTTCCATGAAAAATTACTCAAACGAGTGGAAAAATGCATGGGCATGGTAAATTGGGGCAAATTTTGCTCAGAAACGTGACAAAAAGCACTTTTCAATTTTTGACCCAAACCAGAAAAAAACATAGACCTGCGGTATGTGATTCTGGTGAAAATTTTGACCATTCATGAAACCTTGTTTTTTCTATGAAAAATTACTCAAACGAGTGGGAAAATGCATGGGCATGGTAAATTGGGCCAAATTTTGCTCAGAAACGTGACAAAAAGCACTTTTCAATTTTTGACCCAAATCAGAAAAAAACGTAGACCTGCGGTATGTGATTCTGGTGAAAATTTTGACCATTCATGAAACCTTGTTTTTTTCATGACAAATTACTCAAACGAGTGGGAAAATGCATGGGCATGGTAAATTGGGCCAAATTTTGCTCAGAAACGTGACAAAAAGCACTTTTCAATTTTTGACCCAAATCAGAAAAAAACGTAGACCCGCGGTATGTGATTCTGGTGAAAATTTTGACCATTCATGAAACCTTGTTTTTTCCATGAAAAATTACTCAAACGAGTGGGAAAATGCATGGGCATGGTAAATTGGGCCAAATTTTGCTCAGAAATGTGACAAAAAGCACTTTTCAATTTTTGACCCAAACCAGAAAAAAACATAGACCCGCGGTATGTGATTCTGGTGAAAATTTTGACCATTCATGAAACCTTGTTTATTCTATGAAAAATTACTCAAACGAGTGGGAAAATGCATGGGCATGGTAAATTGGGCCAAATTTTGCTCAGAAACGTGACAAAAAGCACTTTTCAATTTTTGACCCAAATCAGAAAAAAACGTAGACCCGCGGTATGTGATTCTGGTGAAAATTTTGACCATTCATGAAACCTTGTTTTTTCCATGAAAAATTACTCAAACGAGTGGAAAAATGCATGGGCATGGTAAATTGGGCCAAATTTTGCTCAGAAACGTGACAAAAAGCACTTTTCAATTTTTGACCCAAACCAGAAAAAAACATAGACCCGCGGTATGTGATTCTGGTGAAAATTTTGACCATTCATGAAACCTTGTTTTTTCTATGAAAAATTACTCAAACGAGTGGGAAAATGCATGGGCATGGTAAATTGGGCCAAATTTTGCTCAGAAACGTGACAAAAAGCACTTTTCAATTTTTGACCCAAATCAGAAAAAAACGTAGACCTGCGGTATGTGATTCTGGTGAAAATTTTGACCATTCAAGAAACCTTGTTTTTTTCATGACAAATTACTCAAACGAGTGGGAAAATGCATGGGCATGGTAAATTGGGCCAAATTTTGCTCAGAAACGTGACAAAAAGCACTTTTCAATTTTTGACCCAAATCAGAAAAAAAACATAGACCCGCGGTATGTGATTCTGGTGAAAATTTTGACCATTCATGAAACCTTGTTTTTTCCATGAAAAATTACTCAAACGAGTGGGAAAATGCATGGGCATGGTAAATTGGGCCAAATTTTGCTCAGAAATGTGACAAAAAGCACTTTTCAATTTTTGACCCAAATCAGAAAAAAACGTAGACCCGCGGTATGTGATTCTGGTGAAAATTTTGACCATTAATGAAACCTTGTTTTTTCCATGAAAAATAACTCAAACGAGTGGGAAAATGCATGGGCATGGTAAATTGGGCCAAATTTTGCTCAGAAATGTGACAAAAAGCACTTTTCAATTTTTGACCCAAATCAGAAAAAAACGTAGACCCGCGGTATGTGATTCTGGTGAAAATTTTGACCATTCATGAAACCTTGTTTTTTCCATGAAAAATAACTCAAACGAGTGGGAAAATGCATGGGCATGGTAAATTGGGCCAAATTTTGCTCAGAAAAGTGACAAAAAGCACTTTTCAATTTTTGACCCAAATCAGAAAAAAACGTAGACCCGCGGTATGTGATTCTGGTGAAAATTTTGACCATTCATGAAACCTTGTTTTTTCCATGAAAAATTACTCAAACGAGTGGGAAAATGCATGGGCATGGTAAATTGGGCCAAATTTTGCTCAGAAATGTGACAAAAACCACTTTTAAATTTTTGACCCAAATCAGAAAAAAACGTAGACCCGCAGTATGTGATTCTGGTGAAAATTTTGACCATTCATGAAACCTTGTTTTTTCCATGACAAATTACTCAAACGAGTGGAAAAATGCATGGGCATGGTAAATTGGGCCAAATTTTGCTCAGAAACGTGACAAAAAGCACTTTTCAATTTTTGACCCAAATCAGAAAAAAACGTAGACCCGCGGTATGTGATTCTGGTGAAAATTTTGACCATTCATGAAACCTTGTTTTTTCCATGAAAAATTACTGAAACGAGTGGGAAAATGCATGGGCATGGTAAATTGGGCCAAATTTTGCTCAGAAACGTGACAAAAAGCACTTTTCAATTTTTGACCCAAATCAGAAAAAAACGTAGACCCGCGGTATGTGATTCTGGTGAAAATTTTGACCATTCATGAAACCTTGTTTTTTCCATGAAAAATTACTCAAACGAGTGGGAAAATGCATGGGCATGGTAAATTGGGCCAAATTTTGCTCAGAAATGTGACAAAAAGCACTTTTCAATTTTTGACCCAAATCAGAAAAAAACGTAGACCTGCGGTATGTGATTCTGGTGAAAATTTTGACCATTCATGAAACCTTGTTTTTTTCATGACAAATTACTCAAACGAGTGGGAAAATGCATGGGCATGGTAAATTGGGCCAAATTTTGCTCAGAAACGTGACAAAAAGCACTTTTCAATTTTTGACCCAAATCAGAAAAAAACGTAGACCCGCGGTATGTGATTCTGGTGAAAATTTTGACCATTAATGAAACCTTGTTTTTTCCATGAAAAATTACTCAAACGAGTGGGAAAATGCATGGGCATGGTAAATTGGGCCAAATTTTGCTCAGAAACTTGACAAAAAGCACTTTTCAATTTTTGACCCAAATCAGAAAAAAAACATAGACCCGCGGTATGTGATTCTGGTGAAAATTTTGACCATTCATGAAACCTTGTTTTTTCCATGAAAAATTACTCAAACGAGTGGGAAAATGCATGGGCATGGTAAATTGGGCCAAATTTTGCTCAGAAATGTGACAAAAAGCACTTTTCAATTTACGACCCAAACCAGAAAAAAACGTAGACCCGCGGTATGTGATTCTGGTGAAAATTTTGACCATTAATGAAACCTTGTTTTTTCTATGAAAAATTACTGAAACGAGAAGGAAAATGCATGGGCATGGTAAATTGGGCCAAATTTTGCTCAGAAATGTGACAAAAAGCACTTTTCAATTTTTGACCCAAATCAGAAAAAAACGTAGACCCGCGGTATGTGATTCTGGTGAAAATTTTGACCATTAATGAAACCTTGTTTTTTCCATGAAAAATAACTCAAACGAGGGGGAAAATGCATGGGCATGGTAAATTGGGCCAAATTTTGCTCAGAAATGTGACAAAAAGCACTTTTCAATTTTTTACCCAAATCAGAAAAAAACGTAGACCCGCGGTATGTGATTCTGGTGAAAATTTTGACCATTCATGAAACCTTGTTTTTTCCATGAAAAATTACTCAAACGAGTGGGAAAATGCATGGGCATGGTAAATTGGGCCAAATTTTGCTCAGAAATGTGACAAAAAGCACTTTAAAATTTTTGACCCAAATCAGAAAAAAACGTAGACCCGCGGTATGTGATTCTGGTGAAAATTTTGACCATTCATGAAACCTTGTTTTTTCTATGAAAAATTACTGAAACGAGTGGGAAAATACATGGGCATGGTAAATTGGGCCAAATTTTGCTCAGAAATGTGACAAAAAGCACTTTTCAATTTTTGACCCAAATCAGAAAAAAACGTAGACCTGCGGTATGTGATTCTGGTGAAAATTTTGACCATTCATGAAACCTTGTTTTTTTCATGACAAATTACTCAAACGAGTGGGAAAATGCATGGGCATGGTAAATTGGGCCAAATTTTGCTCAGAAACGTGACAAAAAGCACTTTTCAATTTTTGACCCAAATCAGAAAAAAACGTAGACCCGCGGTATGTGATTCTGGTGAAAATTTTGACCATTAATGAAACCTTGTTTTTTCCATGAAAAATTACTCAAACGAGTGGGAAAATGCATGGGCATGGTAAATTGGGCCAAATTTTGCTCAGAAACGTGACAAAAAGCACTTTTCAATTTTTGACCCAAATCAGAAAAAAAACATAGACCCGCGGTATGTGATTCTGGTGAAAATTTTGACCATTCATGAAACCTTGTTTTTTCCATGAAAAATTACTCAAACGAGTGGGAAAATGCATGGGCATGGTAAATTGGGCCAAATTTTGCTCAGAAATGTGACAAAAAGCACTTTTCAATTTACGACCCAAACCAGAAAAAAACATAGACCCGCGGTATGTGATTCTGGTGAAAATTTTGACCATTCATGAAACCTTGTTTCTTCTATGAAAAATTACTGAAACGAGTGGGAAAATGCATGGGCATGGTAAATTGGGCCAAATTTTGCTCAGAAATGTGACAAAAAGCACTTTTCAATTTTTGACCCAAATCAGAAAAAAAACATAGACCCGCGGTATGTGATTCTGGTGAAAATTTTGACCATTCATGAAACCTTGTTTTTTCCATGAAAAATTACTCAAACGAGTGGGAAAATGCATGGGCATGGTAAATTGGGCCAAATTTTGCTCAGAAATGTGACAAAAAGCACTTTTCAATTTACGACCCAAACCAGAAAAAAACGTAGACCCGCGGTATGTGATTCTGGTGAAAATTTTGACCATTAATGAAACCTTGTTTTTTCTATGAAAAATTACTGAAACGAGAAGGAAAATGCATGGGCATGGTAAATTGGGCCAAATTTTGCTCAGAAATGTGACAAAAAGCACTTTTCAATTTTTGACCCAAATCAGAAAAAAACGTAGACCCGCGGTATGTGATTCTGGTGAAAATTTTGACCATTAATGAAACCTTGTTTTTTCCATGAAAAATAACTCAAACGAGGGGGAAAATGCATGGGCATGGTAAATTGGGCCAAATTTTGCTCAGAAATGTGACAAAAAGCACTTTAAAATTTTTGACCCAAATCAGAAAAAAACGTAGACCCGCGGTATGTGATTCTGGTGAAAATTTTGACCATTCATGAAACCTTGTTTTTTCTATGAAAAATTACTGAAACGAGTGGGAAAATACATGGGCATGGTAAATTGGGCCAAATTTTGCTCAGAAATGTGACAAAAAGCACTTTTCAATTTTTGACCCAAATCAGAAAAAAACGTAGACCTGCGGTATGTGATTCTGGTGAAAATTTTGACCATTCATGAAACCTTGTTTTTTTCATGACAAATTACTCAAACGAGTGGGAAAATGCATGGGCATGGTAAATTGGGCCAAATTTTGCTCAGAAACGTGACAAAAAGCACTTTTCAATTTTTGACCCAAATCAGAAAAAAACGTAGACCCGCGGTATGTGATTCTGGTGAAAATTTTGACCATTAATGAAACCTTGTTTTTTCCATGAAAAATTACTCAAACGAGTGGGAAAATGCATGGGCATGGTAAATTGGGCCAAATTTTGCTCAGAAACGTGACAAAAAGCACTTTTCAATTTTTGACCCAAATCAGAAAAAAAACATAGACCCGCGGTATGTGATTCTGGTGAAAATTTTGACCATTCATGAAACCTTGTTTTTTCCATGAAAAATTACTCAAACGAGTGGGAAAATGCATGGGCATGGTAAATTGGGCCAAATTTTGCTCAGAAATGTGACAAAAAGCACTTTTCAATTTACGACCCAAACCAGAAAAAAACATAGACCCGCGGTATGTGATTCTGGTGAAAATTTTGACCATTCATGAAACCTTGTTTCTTCTATGAAAAATTACTGAAACGAGTGGGAAAATGCATGGGCATGGTAAATTGGGCCAAATTTTGCTCAGAAATGTGACAAAAAGCACTTTTCAATTTTTGACCCAAATCAGAAAAAAACGTAGACCCGCGGTATGTGATTCTGGTGAAAATTTTGACCATTCATGAAACCTTGTTTTTTCCATGAAAAATTACTCAAACGAGTGGAAAAATGCATGGGCATGGTAAATTGGGCCAAATTTTGCTCAGAAATGTGACAAAAAGCACTTTTCAATTTTTGACCCAAATCAGAAAAAAACGTAGACCCGCGGTATGTGATTCTGGTGAAAATTTTGACCATTCATGAAACCTTGTTTTTTCCATGAAAAATTACTCAAACAAGTGGGAAAATGCATGGGCATGGTAAATTGGGCCAACTTTTGCTCAGAAATGTGACAAAAAGCACTTTTAAATTTTTGACCCAAATCAGAAAAAAACGTAGACCCGCGGTATGTGATTCTGGTGAAAATTTTGACCATTCATGAAACCTTGTTTTTTCTATGAAAAATTACTGAAACGAGTGGGAAAATACATGGGCATGGTAAATTGGGCCAAATTTTGCTCAGAAATGTGACAAAAAGCACTTTTCAATTTTTGACCCAAATCAGAAAAAAAGTAGACCCGCGGTATGTGATTCTGGTGAAAATTTTGACCATTAATGAAACCTTGTTTTTTCCATGAAAAATAACTCAAACGAGTGGGAAAATGCATGGGCATGGTAAATTGGGCCAAATTTTGCTCAGAAATGTGACAAAAAGCACTTTTCAATTTTTTACCCAAATCAGAAAAAAACGTAGACCCGCGGTATGTGATTCTGGTGAAAATTTTGACCATTCATGAAACCTTGTTTTTTCCATGACAAATTACTCAAACGAGTGGAAAAATGCATGGGCATGGTAAATTGGGCCAAATTTTGCTCAGAAAAGTGACAAAAAGCACTTTTCAATTTTTGACCCAAATCAGAAAAAAACGTAGACCCGCGGTATGTGATTCTGGTGAAAATTTTGACCATTCATGAAACCTTGTTTTTTCCATGAAAAATTACTCAAACGAGTGGGAAAATGCATGGGCATGGTAAATTGGGCCAAATTTTGCTCAGAAATGTGACAAAAAGCACTTTTCAATTTATGACCCAAACCAGAAAAAAACATAGACCCGCGGTATGTGATTCTGGTGAAAATTTTGACCATTCATGAAACCTTGTTTTTTCTATGAAAAATTACTGAAACGAGAAGGAAAATGCATGGGCATGGTAAATTGGGCCAAATTTTGCTCAGAAATGTGACAAAAAGCACTTTTCAATTTTTGACCCAAATCAGAAAAAAACGTAGACCCGCGGTATGTGATTCTGGTGAAAATTTTGACCATTAATGAAACCTTGTTTTTTCCATGAAAAATAACTCAAACAAGGGGGAAAATGCATGGGCATGGTAAATTGGGCCAAATTTTGCTCAGAAATGTGACAAAAAGCACTTTTCAATTTTTTACCCAAATCAGAAAAAAACGTAGACCCGCGGTATGTGATTCTGGTGAAAATTTTGACCATTCATGAAACCTTGTTTTTTCCATGAAAAATTACTCAAACGAGTGGGAAAATGCATGGGCATGGTAAATTGGGCCAAATTTTGCTCAGAAATGTGACAAAAAGCACTTTTAAATTTTTGACCCAAATCAGAAAAAAACGTAGACCCGCGGTATGTGATTCTGGTGAAAATTTTGACCATTCATGAAACCTTGTTTTTTCCATGACAAATTACTCAAAAGAGTGGAAAAATGCATGGGCATGGTAAATTGGGCCAAATTTTGCTCAGAAACGTGACAAAAAGCACTTTTCAATTTTTGACCCAAATCAGAAAAAAACGTAGACCCGCGGTATGTGATTCTGGTGAAAATTTTGACCATTCATGAAACCTTGTTTTTTCCATGAAAAATTACTCAAACGAGTGGGAAAATGCATGGGCATGGTAAATTGGGCCAAATTTTGCTCAGAAATGTGACAAAAAGCACTTTTCAATTTTTGACCCAAATCAGAAAAAAACGTAGACCCGCGGTATGTGATTCTGGTGAAAATTTTGACCATTCATGAAACCTTGTTTTTTCCATGAAAAATTACTCAA
Organism: Astyanax mexicanus; assembly: GCF_023375975.1. Taxonomy (NCBI): domain Eukaryota; kingdom Metazoa; phylum Chordata; class Actinopteri; order Characiformes; family Acestrorhamphidae; genus Astyanax; species Astyanax mexicanus. Next base: position 20,787,261 of record NC_064413.1, read on the forward strand.
ACGAGTGGGAAAATGCATGGGCATGATAAATTGGGCAAAATTTTGCTCAGAAATGTGACAAAAAGCACTTTTCAATTTTTGACCCAAATAAAAAAAAACGTAGACCCGCGGTATGTGATTCTGGTGAAAATTTTGACCATTCATGAAACCTTGTTTTTTCCATGACAAATTACTCAAACGAGTGGGAAAATGCATGGGCATGGTAAATTGGGCCAAATTTTGCTCAGAAACGTGACAAAAAGCACTTTTCAATTTTTGACCCAAATCAAAAAAAAACGTAGACCCGCGGTATGTGATTCTGGTGAAAATTTTGACCATTCATGAAACCTTGTTTTTTCCATGAAAAATTACTCAAACGAGTGGGAAAATGCATGGGCATGGTAAATTGGGCCAAATTTTGCTCAGAAATGTGACAAAAAGCACTTTTCAATTTTTGACCCAAATCAGAAAAAAACGTAGACCCGCGGTATGTGATTCTGGTGAAAATTTTGACCATTCATGAAACCTTGTTTTTTCCATGAAAAATTACTCAAACGAGTGGGAAAATGCATGGGCATGATAAATTGGGCAAAATTTTGCTCAGAAATGTGACAAAAAGCACTTTTCAATTTTTGACCCAAATAAAAAAAAACATAGACCCGCGGTATGTGATTCTGGTGAAAATTTTGACCATTCATGAAACCTTGTTTTTTCCATGAACAATTACTCAAACGAGTGGGAAAATGCATGGGCATGGTAAATTGGGCCAAATTTTGCTCAGAAATTTGACAAAAAGCACTTTTCAATTTTTGACCCAAATCAGAAAAAAACGTAGACCCGCGGTATGTGATTCTGGTGAAAATTTTGACCATTCATGAAACCTTGTTTTTTCCATGAAAAATTACTCAAACGAGTGGGAAAATGCATGGGCATGGTAAATTGGGCCAAATTTTGCTCAGAAATGTGACAAAAAGCACTTTTCAATTTTTGACCCAAATCAGAAAAAAACGTAGACCCTGCGGTATGTGATTCTGGTGAAAATTTTGACCATTCATGAAACCTTGTTTTTTCCATAAAAATTACTCAAACCAGTGGGAAAATGCATGGGCATGTTAAATTGGGCCAAATTTTGCTCAGAAATGTGACAAAAAGCACTTTTCAATTTTTGACCCAAATCAGAAAAAAACGTAGACCCGCGGTATGTGATTCTGGTGAAAATTTTGACCATTCATGAAACCTTGTTTTTTCCATGAAAAATTACTCAAACGAGTGGGAAAATGCATGGGCATGATAAATTGGGCAACATTTTGCTCAGAAATGTGACAAAAAGCACTTTTCAATTTTTGACCCAAATCAAAAAAAAAAAAACCTGCGGTATGTGATTCTGGTGAAAATTTTGACCATTCATGAAACCTTGTTTTTTCCATGAACAATTACTCAAACGAGTGGGAAAATGCATGGGCATGGTAAATTGGGCCAAATTTTGCTCAGAAATTTGACAAAAAGCACTTTTCAATTTTTGACGCAAATCAGAAAAAAACGTAGACCCGCGGTATGTGATTCTGGTGAAAATTTTGACCATTCATGAAACCTTGTTTTTTCCATGAAAAATTACTCAAACGAGTGGGAAAATGCATGGGCATGGTAAATTGGGCCAAATTTTGCTCAGAAATGTGACAAAAAGCACTTTTCAATTTTTTACCCAAATCAGAAAAAAACGTAGACCCGCGGTATGTGATTCTGGTGAAAATTTTGACCATTCATGAAACCTTGTTTTTTCCATGAAAAATTACTCAAACGAGTGGGAAAATGCATGGGCATGGTAAATTGGGCCAAATTTTGCTCAGAAATGTGACAAAAAGCACTTTTCAATTTTTTTGCCAAATCAGAAAAAAACGTAGACCCTGCGGTATGTGATTCTGGTGAAAATTTTGACCATTCATGAAACCTTGTTTTTTCCATGAAAAATTACTCACACGAGTGGGAAAATGCATGGGCATGGTAAATTGGGCCAAATTTTGCTCAGAAATGTGACAAAAAGCACTTTTCAATTTTTGACCCAAATCAGAAAAAAACGTAGACCCGCGGTATGTGATTCTGGTGAAAATTTTGACCATTCATGAAACCTTGTTTTTTCCATGAAAAATTACTCAAACGAGTGGGAAAATGCATGGGCATGGTAAATTGGGCCAAATTTTGCTCAGAAATGTGACAAAAAGCACTTTTAAATTTTTGACCCAAATCAGAAAAAAACGTAGACCCGCGGTATGTGATGCTGGTGAAAATTTTGACCATTCATGAAACCTTGTTTTTTCCATGAAAAATTACTCAAACGAGTGGGAAAATGCATGGGCATGGTAAATTGGGCCAAATTTTGCTCAGAAATGTGACAAAAAGCACTTTTCAATTTTTTACCCAAATCAGAAAAAAACGTAGACCCGCGGTATGTGATTCTGGTGAAAATTTTGACCATTCATGAAACCTTGTTTTTTCCATGAAAAATTACTCAAACGAGTGGGAAAATGCATGGGCATGGTAAATTGGGCCAAATTTTGCTCAGAAATGTGACAAAAAGCACTTTTCAATTTTTGACCCAAATCAGAAAAAAACGTAGACCCGCGGTATGTGATTCTGGTGAAAATTTTGACCATTCATGAAACCTTGTTTTTTCCATGAAAAATTACTCAAACGAGTGGGAAAATGCATGGGCATGGTAAATTGGGCCAAAATTTGCTCAGAAATGTGACAAAAAGCACTTTTCAATTTTTGACCCAAATCAGAAAAAAACGTAGACCCGCGCTATGTGATGCTGGTGAAAATTTTGACCATTCATGAAACCTTGTTTTTTCCATGAAAAATTACTCAAACGAGTGGGAAAATGCATGGGCATGGTAAATTGGGCCAAATTTTGCTCAGAAATGTGACAAAAAGCACTTTTCAATTTTTTACCCAAATCAGAAAAAAACGTAGACCCGCGGTATGTGATTCTGGTGAAAATTTTGAGCATTCATGAAACCTTGTTTTTTCCATGAAAAATTACTCAAACGAGTGGGAAAATGCATGGGCATGGTAAATTGGGCCAAATTTTGCTCAGAAACGTGACAAAAAGCACTTTTCAATTTTTGACCCAAATCAGAAAAAAACGTAGACCCCGCGGTATGTGATTCTGGTGAAAATTTTGACCATTCATGAAACCTTGTTTTTTCCATGAACAATTACTCAAACGAGTGGGAAAATGCATGGGCATGGTAAATTGGGCCAAATTTTGCTCAGAAATTTGACAAAAAGCACTTTTCAATTTTTGACCCAAATCAGAAAAAAACGTAGACCCGCGGTATGTGATTCTGGTGAAAATTTTGACCATTCATGAAACCTTGTTTTTTCCATGAAAAATTACTCAAACGAGTGGGAAAATGCATGGGCATGGTAAATTGGGCCAAATTTTGCTCAGAAATGTGACAAAAAGCACTTTTCAATTTTTGACCAAAATCAGAAAAAAACGTAGACCCGCGGTATGTGATTCTGGTGAAAATTTTGACCATTCATGAAACCTTGTTTTTTCCATGAAAAATTACTCAAACGAGTGGGAAAATGCATGGGCATGGTAAATTTGGCCAAATTTTGCTCAGAAATGTGACAAAAAGCACTTTTCAATTTTTGACCCAAATCAGAAAAAAACGTAGACCCGCGGTATGTGATTCTGGTGAAAATTTTGACCATTCATGAAACCTTGTTTTTTCCATGAAAAATTACTCAAACGAGTGGGAAAATGCATGGGCATGGTAAATTGGGCCAAATTTTGCTCAGAAATGTGACAAGAAGCACTTTTCAATTTTTGACCCAAATCAGAAAAAAACGTAGACCCGCGGTATGTGATTCTGGTGAAAATTTTGACCATTCAAGAAACCTTGTTTTTTCCATGAAAAATTACTCAAACGAGTGGGAAAATGCATGGGCATGGTAAATTGGGCCAAAATTTGCTCAGAAATGTGACAAAAAGCACTTTTCAATTTTTGACCCAAATCAGAAAAAAACGTAGACCCGCGCTATGTGATGCTGGTGAAAATTTTGACCATTCATGAAACCTTGTTTTTTCCATGAAAAATTACTCAAACGAGTGGGAAAATGCATGGGCATGGTAAATTGGGCCAAATTTTGCTCAGAAATGTGACAAAAAGCACTTTTCAATTTTTTACCCAAATCAGAAAAAAACGTAGACCCGCGGTATGTGATTCTGGTGAAAATTTTGAGCATTCATGAAACCTTGTTTTTTCCATGAAAAATTACTCAAACGAGTGGGAAAATGCATGGGCATGGTAAATTGGGCCAAATTTTGCTCAGAAACGTGACAAAAAGCACTTTTCAATTTTTGACCCAAATCAGAAAAAAACGTAGACCCCGCGGTATGTGATTCTGGTGAAAATTTTGACCATTCATGAAACCTTGTTTTTTCCATGAAAAATTACTCAAACGAGTGGGAAAATGCATGGGCATGGTAAATTGGGCCAAATTTTGCTCAGAAATTTGACAAAAAGCACTTTTCAATTTTTGACCCAAATCGGAAAAAAACGTAGACCCGCGGTATGTGATTCTGGTGAAAATTTTGACCATTCATGAAACCTTGTTTTTTCCATGAAAAATTACTCAAACGAGTGGGAAAATGCATGGGCATGGTAAATTGGGCCAAATTTTGCTCAGAAATGTGACAAAAAGCACTTTTCAATTTTTTACCCAAATCAGAAAAAAACGTTGACCCGCGGTATGTGATTCTGGTGAAAATTTTGACCATTCATGAAACCTTGTTTTTTCCATGAAAAATTACTCAAACGAGTGGGAAAATGCATGGGCATGGTAAATTGGGCCAAATTTTGCTCAGAAATGTGACAAAAAGCGCATTTCAATTTTTTACCCAAATCAGAAAAAAACGTAGACCCGCGGTATGTGATTCTGGTGAAAATTTTGACTATTCATGAAACCTTGTTTTTTCCATGAAAAATTACTCACACGAGTGGGAAAATGCATGGGCATGGTAAATTGGGCCAAATTTTGCTCAGAAATGTGACAAAAAGCACTTTTCAATTTTTGACCCAAATCAGAAAAAAACGTAGACCCGCGGTATGTGATTCTGGTGAAAATTTTGACCATTCATGAAACCTTGTTTTTTCCATGAAAAATTACTCAAACGAGTGGGAAAATGCATGGGCATGGTAAATTGGGCCAAATTTTGCTCAGAAATGTGACAAAAAGCACTTTTCAATTTTTGACCCAAATCAGAAAAAAACGTAGACCCGCGGTATGTGATTCTGGTGAAAATTTTGACCATTCATGAAACCTTGTTTTTTCCATGAAAAATTACTCAAACGAGTGGGAAAATGCATGGGCATGGTAAATTGGGCCAAATTTTGCTCAGAAATGTGACAAAAAGCACTTTTCAATTTATGACCCAAACCAGAAAAAAACATAGACCCGCGGTATGTGATTCTGGTGAAAATTTTGACCATTCATGAAACCTTGTTTTTTCCATGAAAAATTACTGAAACGAGTGGGAAAATTCATGGGCATGGTAAATTGGGCCAAATTTTGCTCAGAAATGTGACAAAAAGCACTTTTCAATTTTTGACCCAAATCAGAAAAAAACGTAGACCCGCGGTATGTGATTCTGGTGAAAATTTTGACCATTCATGAAACCTTGTTTTTTCCATGAAAAATTACTCAAACGAGTGGGAAAATGCATGGGCATGGTAAATTGGGCCAAATTTTGCTCAGAAATGTGACAAAAAGCACTTTTCAATTTTTTACCCAAATCAGAAAAAAACGTAGACCCGCGGTATGTGATTCTGGTGAAAATTTTGACCATTCATGAAACCTTGTTTTTTCCATGAAAAATTACTCAAACGAGTGGGAAAATGCATGGGCATGGTAAATTGGGCCAAATTTTGCTCAGAAATGTGACAAAAAGCACTTTTCAATTTATGACCCAAACCAGAAAAAAACATAGACCCGCGGTATGTGATTCTGGTGAAAATTTTGACCATTCATGAAACCTTGTTTTTTCCATGAAAAATTACTGAAACGAGTGGGAAAATTCATGGGCATGGTAAATTGGGCCAAATTTTGCTCAGAAATGTGACAAAAAGCACTTTTCAATTTTTGACCCAAATCAGAAAAAAACGTAGACCCGCGGTATGTGATTCTGGTGAAAATTTTGACCATTAATGAAACCTTGTTTTTTCCATGAAAAATAACTCAAACGAGTGGGAAAATGCATGGGCATGGTAAATTGGGCCAAATTTTGCTCAGAAATGTGACAAAAAGCACTTTTCAATTTTTTACCCAAATCAGAAAAAAACGTAGACCCGCGGTATGTGATTCTGGTGAAAATTTTGACCATTAATGAAACCTTGTTTTTTCTATGAAAAATTACTCAAACGAGTGGGAAAATGCATGGGCATGGTAAATTGGGCCAAATTTTGCTCAGAAATGTGACAAAAAGCACTTTTCAATTTTTTACCCAAATCAGAAAAAAACGTAGACCCGCGGTATGTGATTCTGGTGAAAATTTTGACCATTCATGAAACCTTGTTTTTTCCATGAAAAATTACTCAAACGAGTGGGAAAATGCATGGGCATGGTAAATTGGGCCAAATTTTGCTCAGAAATGTGACAAAAAGCACTTTTCAATTTTTGACCCAAATCAGAAAAAAACGTAGACCCGCAGTATGTGATTCTGGTGAAAATTTTGACCATTCATGAAACCTTGTTTTTTCCATGACAAATTACTCAAACGAGTGGAAAAATGCATGGGCATGGTAAATTGGGCCAAATTTTGCTCAGAAACGTGACAAAAAGCACTTTTCAATTTTTGACCCAAATCAGAAAAAAACGTAGACCCGCGGTATGTGATTCTGGTGAAAATTTTGACCATTCATGAAACCTTGTTTTTTCCATGAAAAATTACTCAAACGAGTGGGAAAATGCATGGGCATGGCAAATTGGGCCAAATTTTGCTCAGAAATGTGACAAAAAGCACTTTTCAATTTTTGACCCAAATCAGAAAAAAACGTAGACCCGCGGTATGTGATTCTGGTGAAAATTTTGACCATTCATGAAACCTTGTTTTTTCCATGAAAAATTACTCAAACGAGTGGGAAAATGCATGGGCATGGTAAATTGGGCCAAATTTTGCTCAGAAATGTGACAAAAAGCACTTTTCAATTTTTGACCCAAATCAGAAAAAAACGTAGACCCGCGGTATGTGATTCTGGTGAAAATTTTGACCATTCATGAAACCTTGTTTTTTCCATGAAAAATTACTCAAACGAGTGGGAAAATGCATGGGCATGGTAAATTGGGCCAAATTTTGCTCAGAAATTTGACAAAAAGCACTTTTCAATTTTTGACCCAAATCGGAAAAAACGTAGACCCGTGGTATGTGATTCTGGTGAAAATTTTGACCATTCATGAAACCTTGTTTTTTCCATGAAAAATTACTCAAACGAGTGGGAAAATGCATGGGCATGGTAAATTGGGCCAAATTTTGCTCAGAAATTTGACAAAAAGCACTTTTCAATTTTTGACCCAAATCGGAAAAAACGTAGACCCGCGGTATGTGATTCTGGTGAAAATTTTGACCATTCATGAAACCTTGTTTTTTCCATGAAAAATTACTCAAACGAGTGGGAAAATGCATGGGCATGGTAAATTGGGCCAAATTTTGCTCAGAAATGTGACAAAAAGCACTTTTCAATTTTTGACCCAAATCAGAAAAAAACGTAGACCCGCGGTATGTGATTCTGGTGAAAATTTTGACCATTCATGAAACCTTGTTTTTTCCATGAAAAATTACTCAAACGAGTGGGAAAATGCATGGGCATGGTAAATTGGGCCAAATTTTGCTCAGAAATGTGACAAAAAGCACTTTTCAATTTTTGACCCAAATCAGAAAAAAACGTAGACCCGCGGTATGTGATTCTGGTGAAAATTTTGACCATTCATGAAACCTTGTTTTTTCCATGAAAAATTACTCACATGAGTGGGAAAATGCATGGGCATGGTAAATTGGGCCAAATTTTGCTCAGAAATGTGACAAAAAGCACTTTTCAATTTTTGACCCAAATCAGAAAAAAACGTAGACCCGCGGTATGTGATTCTGGTGAAAATTTTGACCATTCATGAAACCTTGTTTTTTCCATGAAAAATTACTCAAACGAGTGGGAAAATGCATGGGCATGGTAAATTGGGCCAAATTTTGCTCAGAAATGTGACAAAAAGCACTTTTCAATTTATGACCCAAACCAGAAAAAAACATAGACCCGCGGTATGTGATTCTGGTGAAAATTTTGACCATTCATGAAACCTTGTTTTTTCCATGAAAAATTACTCAAACGAGTGGGAAAATGCATGGGCATTGTAAATTGGGCCAAATTTTGCTCAGAAATGTGACAAAAAGCACTTTTCAATTTTTGACCCAAATCAGAAAAAAACGTAGACCCGCGGTATGTGATTCTGGTGAAAATTTTGACCATTCATGAAACCTTGTTTTTTCCATGAAAAATTACTCAAACGAGTGGGAAAATGCATGGGCATGGTAAATTGGGCCACATTTTGCTCAGAAATGTGACAAAAAGCGCATTTCAATTTTTTACCCAAATCAGAAAAAAACGTAGACCCGCGGTATGTGATTCTGGTGAAAATTTTGACCATTCATGAAACCTTGTTTTTTCCATGAAAAATTACTCAAACGAGTGGGAAAATGCATGGGCATGGTAAATTGGGCCAAATTTTGCTCAGAAATGTGACAAAAAGCACTTTTAAATATTTGACCCAAATCAGAAAAAAACGTAGACCCGCGGTATGTGATTCTGGTGAAAATTTTGACCATTCATGAAACCTTGTTTTTTCTATGAAAAATTACTGAAACGAGTGGGAAAATGCATGGGCATGGTAAATTGGGGCAAATTTTGCTCAGAAATGTGACAAAAAGCACTTTTCAATTTTTTACCCAAATCAGAAAAAAACGTAGACCCGCGGTATGTGATTCTGGTGAAAATTTTGACCATTCATGAAACCTTGTTTTTTCCATGAAAAATTACTCAAACGAGTGGGAAAATGCATGGGCATGGTAAATTGGGCCAAATTTTGCTCAGAAACGTGACAAAAAGCACTTTTCAATTTTTGACCCAAATCAGAAAAAAAACGTAGACCCCGCGGTATGTGATTCTGGTGAAAATTTTTGACCATTCATGAAACCTTGTTTTTTCCATGAAAAATTACTCAAACGAGTGGGAAAATGCATGGGCATGATAAATTGGGCAAAATTTTGCTCAGAAATGTGACAAAAAGCACTTTTCAATTTTTGACCCAAATCAGAAAAAAACGTAGACCCGCGGTATGTGATTCTGGTGAAAATTTTGACCATTCATGAAACCTTGTTTTTTTCCATGAAAAATTACTCAAACGAGTGGGAAAATGCATGGGCATGGTAAATTGGGCCAAATTTTGCTCAGAAATGTGACAAAAAGCACTTTTCAATTTTTTACCCAAATCAGAAAAAAACGTAGACCCGCGGTATGTGATTCTGGTGAAAATTTTGACCATTCATGAAACCTTGTTTTTTCCATGAAAAATTACTCAAACGAGTGGGAAAATGCATGGGCATGGTAAATTGGGCCAAATTTTGCTCAGAAATGTGACAAAAAGCACTTTTCAATTTTTGACCCAAATCAGAAAAAAACGTAGACCCGCGGTATGTGATTCTGGTGAAAATTTTGACCATTCATGAAACCTTGTTTTTTCCATGAAAAATTACTCAAACGAGTGGGAAAATGCATGGGCATGGTAAATTGGGCCAAATTTTGCTCAGAAATGTGACAAAAAGCACTTTTCAATTTTTTACCCAAATCAGAAAAAAACGTAGACCCGCGGTATGTGATTCTGGTGAAAATTTTGACCATTCATGAAACCTTGTTTTTTCCATGAAAAATTACTCAAACGAGTGGGAAAATGCATGGGCATGGTAAATTGGGCCAAATTTTGCTCAGAAATGTGACAAAAAGCACTTTTAAATTTTTGACCCAAATCAGAAAAAAACGTAGACCCGCGGTATGTGATTCTGGTGAAAATTTTGACCATTCATGAAACCTTGTTTTTTCTATGAAAAATTACTGAAACGAGTGGGAAAATGCATGGGCATGGTAAATTGGGCCAAATTTTGCTCAGAAATGTGACAAAAAGCACTTTTCAATTTTTTACCTAAATCAGAAAAAAACGTAGACCCGCGGTATGTGATTCTGGTGAAAATTTTGACCATTCATGAAACCTTGTTTTTTCCATGAAAAATTACTCAAACGAGTGGGAAAATGCATGGGCATGGTAAATTGGGCCAAATTTTGCTCAGAAACGTGACAAAAAGCACTTTTCAATTTTTGACCCAAATCAGAAAAAAAACGTAGACCCCGCGGTATGTGATTCTGGTGAAAATTTTTGACCATTCATGAAACCTTGTTTTTTCCATGAAAAATTACTCAAACGAGTGGGAAAATGCATGGGCATGATAAATTGGGCAAAATTTTGCTCAGAAATGTGACAAAAAGCACTTTTCAATTTTTGACCCAAATCAAAAAAAAACATAGACCCGCGGTATGTGATTCTGGTGAAAATTTTGACCATTCATGAAACCTTGTTTTTTCCATGTAAAATTACTCACACGAGTGGGAAAATGCATGGGCATGGTAAATTGGGCCAAATTTTGCTCAGAAATGTGACAAAAAGCACTTTTCAATTTTTGACCCAAATCAGAAAAAAACGTAGACCCGCGGTATGTGATTCTGGTGAAAATTTTGACCATTCATGAAACCTTGTTTTTTCCATGAAAAATTACTCAAACGAGTGGGAAAATGCATGGGCATGGTAAATTGGGCCAAATTTTGCTCAGAAATGTGACAAAAAGCACTTTTCAATTTTTGACCCAAATCAGAAAAAAACGTAGACCTGCGGTTTGTGATTCTGGTGAAAATTTTGACCATTCATGAAACCTTGTTTTTTCCATGAAAAATTACTCAAACGAGTGGGAAAATGCATGGGCATGGTAAATTGGGCCAAATTTTGCTCAGAAATGTGACAAAAAGCACTTTTCAATTTATGACCCAAACCAGAAAAAAACATAGACCCGCGGTATGTGATTCTGGTGAAAATTTTGACCATTCATGAAACCTTGTTTTTTCCATGAAAAATTACTCACACGAGTGGGAAAATGCATGGGCATGGTAAATTGGGCCAAATTTTGCTCAGAAATGTGACAAAAAGCACTTTTCAATTTTTGACCCAAATCAGAAAAAAACGTAGACCCGCGGTATGTGATTCTGGTGAAAATTTTGACCATTCATGAAACCTTGTTTTTTCCATGAAAAATTACTCAAACGAGTGGGAAAATGCATGGGCATGGTAAATTGGGCCAAATTTTGCTCAGAAATGTGACAAAAAGCACTTTTCAATTTATGACCCAAACCAGAAAAAAACATAGACCCGCGGTATGTGATTCTGGTGAAAATTTTGACCATTCATGAAACCTTGTTTTTTCTATGAAAAATTACTGAAACGAGTGGGAAAATGCATGGGCATGGTAAATTGGGCCAAATTTTGCTCAGAAATGTGACAAAAAGCACTTTTCAATTTTTGACCCAAATCAGAAAAAAACGTAGACCCGCGGTATGTGATTCTGGTGAAAATTTTGACCATTAATGAAACCTTGTTTTTTCCATGAAAAATTACTCAAACGAGTGGGAAAATGCATGGGCATGGTAAATTGGGCCAAATTTTGCTCAGAAATGTGACAAAAAGCACTTTTCAATTTTTGACCCAAATCAGAAAAAAACGTAGACCCGCGGTATGTGATTCTGGTGAAAATTTTGACCATTCATGAAACCTTGTTTTTTCTATGAAAAATTACTGAAACGAGTGGGAAAATGCATGGGCATGGTAAATTGGGCCAAATTTTGCTCAGAAATGTGACAAAAAGCACTTTTCAATTTTTGACCCAAATCAGAAAAAAACGTAGACCCGCGGTATGTGATTCTGGTGAAAATTTTGACCATTAATGAAACCTTGTTTTTTCCATGAAAAATAACTCAAACGAGTGGGAAAATGCATGGGCATGGTAAATTGGGCCAAATTTTGCTCAGAAATGTGACAAAAAGCACTTTTCAATTTTTTACCCAAATCAGAAAAAAACGTAGACCCGCGGTATGTGATTCTGGTGAAAATTTTGACCATTCATGAAACCTTGTTTTTTCCATGAAAAATTACTCAAACGAGTGGGAAAATGAAGGGGCATGGTAAATTGGGCCAAATTTTGCTCAGAAAAGTGACAAAAAGCACTTTTCAATTTTTGACCCAAATCAGAAAAAAACGTAGACCCGCGGTATGTGATTCTGGTGAAAATTTTGACCATTAATGAAACCTTGTTTTTTCCATGAAAAATAACTCAAACGAGTGGGAAAATGCATGGGCATGGTAAATTGGGCCAAATTTTGCTCAGAAATGTGACAAAAAGCACTTTTTCAATTTTTTACCCAAATCAGAAAAAAACGTAGACCCGCGGTATGTGATTCTGGTGAAAATTTTGACCATTCATGAAACCTTGTTTTTTCCATGAAAAATTACTCAAACGAGTGGGAAAATGAAGGGGCATGGTAAATTGGGCCAAATTTTGCTCAGAAAAGTGACAAAAAGCACTTTTCAATTTTTTACCCAAGTCAGAAAAAAACGTAGACCCGCGGTATGTGATTCTGGTGAAAATTTTGACCATTCATGAAACCTTGTTTTTTCCATGAAAAATTACTCAAACGAGTGGGAAAATGCATGGGCATGGTAAATTGGGCCAAATTTTGCTCAGAAACGTGACAAAAAGCACTTTTCAATTTTTGACCCAAATCAGAAAAAAAAACGTAGACCCCGCGGTATGTGATTCTGGTGAAAATTTTGACCATTCATGAAACCTTGTTTTTTCCATGAAAAATTACTCAAACAAGTGGGAAAATGCATGGGCATGATAAATTGGGCAAAATTTTGCTCAGAAATGTGACAAAAAGCACTTTTCAATTTTTGACCCAAATCAGAAAAAAACATAGACCCGCGGTATGTGATTCTGGTGAAAATTTTGACCATTCATGAAACCTTGTTTTTTCCATGAAAAATTACTCAAACGAGTGGGGAAATGCATGGGCATTGTATATTGGGCCAAATTTTGCTCAGAAATGTGACAAAAAGCACTTTTCAATTTTTGACCCAAATCAGAAAAAAACGTAGACCCGCGGTATGTGATTCTGGTGAAAATTTTGACCATTCATGAAACCTTGTTTTTTCCATGAAAAATTACTCAAACGAGTGGGAAAATGCATGGGCATGGTAAATTGGGCAACATTTTGCTCAGAAATGTGACAAAAAGCGCATTTCAATTTTTTACCCAAATCAGAAAAAAACGTAGACCCGCGGTATGTGATTCTGGTGAAAATTTTGACCATTCATGAAACCTTGTTTTTTCCATGAAAAATTACTCACACGAGTGGGAAAATGCATGGGCATGGTAAATTGGGCCAAATTTTGCTCAGAAATGTGACAAAAAGCACTTTTCAATTTTTGACCCAAATCAGAAAAAAACGTAGACCCGCGGTATGTGATTCTGGTGAAAATTTTGACCATTCATGAAACCTTGTTTTTTCCATGAAAAATTACTCAAACGAGTGGGAAAATGCATGGGCATGGTAAATTGGGCCAAATTTTGCTCAGAAATGTGACAAAAAGCACTTTTCAATTTTTGACCCAAATCAGAAAAAAACGTAGACCCGCGGTATGTGATTCTGGTGAAAATTTTGACCATTCATGAAACCTTGTTTTTTCCATGAACAATTACTCAAACGAGTGGGAAAATGCATGGGCATGGTAAATTGGGCCAAATTTTGCTCAGAAATTTGACAAAAAGCACTTTTCAATTTTTGACCCAAATCAGAAAAAAACGTAGACCCGCGGTATGTGATTCTGGTGAAAATTTTGACCATTCATGAAACCTTGTTTTTTCCATGAAAAATTACTCAAACGAGTGGGAAAATGCATGGGCATGGTAAATTGGGCCAAATTTTGCTCAGAAATGTGACAAAAAGCACTTTTCAATTTTTTTGCCAAATCAGAAAAAAACGTAGACCCTGCGGTATGTGATTCTGGTGAAAATTTTGACCATTCATGAAACCTTGTTTTTTCCATAAAAATTACTCAAACCAGTGGGAAAATGCATGGGCATGGTAAATTGGGCCAAATTTTGCTCAGAAATGTGACAAAAAGCACTTTTCAATTTTTGACCCAAATCAGAAAAAAACGTAGACCCGCGGTATGTGATTCTGGTGAAAATTTTGACCATTCATGAAACCTTGTTTTTTCCATGAAAAATTACTCAAACGAGTGGGAAAATGCATGGGCATGATAAATTGGGCAAAATTTTGCTCAGAAATGTGACAAAAAGCACTTTTCAATTTTTGACCCAAATCAAAAAAAACATAGACCCGCGGTATGTGATTCTGGTGAAAATTTTGACCATTCATGAAACCTTGTTTTTTCCATGAACAATTACTCAAACGAGTGGGAAAATGCATGGGCATGGTAAATTGGGCCAAATTTTGCTCAGAAATTTGACAAAAAGCACTTTTCAATTTTTGACCCAAATCAGAAAAAAACGTAGACCCGCGGTATGTGATTCTGGTGAAAATTTTGACCATTCATGAAACCTTGTTTTTTCCATGAAAAATTACTCAAACGAGTGGGAAAATGCATGGGCATGGTAAATTGGGCCAAATTTTGCTCAGAAATGTGACAAAAAGCACTTTTCAATTTTTGACCCAAATCAGAAAAAAACGTAGACCCGCGGTATGTGATTCTGGTGAAAATTTTGACCATTCATGAAACCTTGTTTTTTCCATGAAAAATTACTCAAACGAGTGGGAAAATGCATGGGCATGGTAAATTGGGCCAAATTTTGCTCAGAAATGTGACAAAAAGCACTTTTCAATTTTTGACCCAAATCAGAAAAAAACGTAGACCCGCGGTATGTGATTCTGGTGAAAATTTTGACCATTCATGAAACCTTGTTTTTTCCATGAAAAATTACTCAAACGAGTGGGAAAATGCATGGGCATGGTAAATTGGGCCAAATTTTGCTCAGAAATGTGACAAAAAGCACTTTTAAATTTTTGACCCAAATCAGAAAAAAACGTAGACCCGCGGTATGTGATTCTGGTGAAAATTTTGACCATTCATGAAACCTTGTTTTTTCCATGAAAAATTACTCAAACGAGTGGGAAAATGCATGGGCATGGTAAATTGGGCCAAATTTTGCTCAGAAACGTGACAAAAAGCACTTTTCAATTTTTGACCCAAATCAGAAAAAAAACATAGACCCGCGGTATGTGATTCTGGTGAAAATTTTGACCATTCATGAAACCTTGTTTTTTCCATGAAAAATTACTCAAACGAGTGGGAAAATGCATGGGCATGGTAAATTGGGCCAAATTTTGCTCAGAAATGTGACAAAAAGCACTTTTCAATTTATGACCCAAACCAGAAAAAAACATAGACCCGCGGTATGTGATTCTGGTGAAAATTTTGACCATTCATGAAACCTTGTTTTTTCCATGAAAAATTACTCAAACGAGTGGGAAAATGCATGGGCATGGTAAATTGGGCCAAATTTTGCTCAGAAATGTGACAAAAAGCACTTTTCAATTTTTGACCCAAATCAGAAAAAAACGTAGACCCGCGCTATGTGATGCTGGTGAAAATTTTGACCATTCATGAAACCTTGTTTTTTCCATGAAAAATTACTCAAACGAGTGGGAAAATTCATGGGCATGGTAAATTGGGCCAAATTTTGCTCAGAAATGTGACAAAAAGCACTTTTCAATTTTTTACCCAAATCAGAAAAAAACGTAGACCCGCGGTATGTGATTCTGGTGAAAATTTTGACCATTCATGAAACCTTGTTTTTTCCATGAAAAATTACTCAAACGAGTGGGAAAATGCATGGGCATGGTAAATTGGGCCAAATTTTGCTCAGAAACGTGACAAAAAGCACTTTTCAATTTTTGACCCAAATCAGAAAAAAACGTAGACCCCGCGGTATGTGATTCTGGTGAACATTTTGACCATTCATGAAACCTTGTTTTTTCCATGAAAAATTACTCAAACGAGTGGGAAAATGCATGGGCATGATAAATTGGGCAAAATTTTGCTCAGAAATGTGACAAAAAGCACTTTTCAATTTTTGACCCAAATAAAAAAAAAACATAGACCCGCGGTATGTGATTCTGGTGAAAATTTTGACCATTCATGAAACCTTGTTTCTTCTATGAAAAATTACTGAAACGAGTGGGAAAATGCATGGGCATGGTAAATTGGGCCAAATTTTGCTCAGAAATGTGACAAAAAGCACTTTTCAATTTTTGACCCAAATCAGAAAAAAACGTAGACCCGCGGTATGTGATTCTGGTGAAAATTTTGACCATTAATGAAACCTTGTTTTTTCCATGAAAAATAACTCAAACGAGTGGGAAAATGCATGGGCATGGTAAATTGGGCCAAATTTTGCTCAGAAATGTGACAAAAAGCACTTTTCAATTTTTGACAAAATCAGAAAAAAACGTAGACCCGCGGTATGTGATTCTGGTGAAAATTTTGACCATTCATGAAACCTTGTTTTTTCCATGAAAAATTACTCAAACGAGTGGAAAAATGCATGGGCATGGTAAATTGGGCCAAATTTTGCTCAGAAATGTGACAAAAAGCACTTTTCAATTTTTGACCCAAATCAGAAAAAAAACATAGACGCGCGGTATGTGATTCTGGTGAAAATTTTGACCATTCATGAAACCTTGTTTTTTCCATGAAAAATTACTCAAACGAGTGGGAAAATGCATGGGCATGGTAAATTGGGCCAAATTTTGCTCAGAAATTTGACAAAAAGCACTTTTCAATTTTTGACCCAAACCAGAAAAAAACATAGACCCGCGGTATGTGATTCTGGTGAAAATTTTGACCATTCATGAAACCTTGTTTTTTCTATGAAAAATTACTCAAACGAGTGGGAAAATGCATGGGCATGGTAAATTGGGCCAAATTTTGCTCAGAAACGTGACAAAAAGCACTTTTCAATTTTTGACCCAAATCAGAAAAAAACGTAGACCTGCGGTATGTGATTCTGGTGAAAATTTTGACCATTCATGAAACCTTGTTTTTTCCATGAAAAATTACTCAAACGAGTGGAAAAATGCATGGGCATGGTAAATTGGGCCAAATTTTGCTCAGAAATGTGACAAAAAGCACTTTTCAATTTTTGACCCAAATCAGAAAAAAAACATAGACGCGCGGTATGTGATTCTGGTGAAAATTTTGACCATTCATGAAACCTTGTTTTTTCCATGAAAAATTACTCAAACGAGTGGGAAAATGCATGGGCATGGTAAATTGGGCCAAATTTTGCTCAGAAACGTGACAAAAAGCACTTTTCAATTTTTGACCCAAATCAGAAAAAAAACATAGACCCGCGGTATGTGATTCTGGTGAAAATTTTGACCATTCATGAAACCTTGTTTTTTCCATGAAAAATTACTCAAACGAGTGGGAAAATGCATGGGCATGGTAAATTGGGCCAAATTTTGCTCAGAAATGTGACAGAAAGCACTTTTCAATTTATGACCCAAACCAGAAAAAAACATAGACCCGCGGTATGTGATTCTGGTGAAAATTTTGACCATTCATGAAACCTTGTTTTTTCTATGAAAAATTACTCAAACGAGTGGGAAAATGCATGGGCATGGTAAATTGGGCCAAATTTTGCTCAGAAATGTGACAAAAAGCACTTTTCAATTTTTGACCCAAATCAGAAAAAAACGTAGACCCGCGGTATGTGATTCTGGTGAAAATTTTGACCATTAATGAAACCTTGTTTTTTCCATGAAAAATAACTCAAACGAGTGGGAAAATGCATGGGCATGGTAAATTGGGCCAAATTTTGCTCAGAAATGTGACAAAAAGCACTTTTCAATTTTTGTCCCAAATCAGAAAAAAACGTAGACCCGCGGTATTTGATTCTGGTGAAAATTTTGACCATTCATGAAACGTTGTTTTTTCCATGAAAAATTACTCAAACAAGTGGGAAAATGCATGGGCATGGTAAATTGGGCCAAATTTTGCTCAGAAATGTGACAAAAAGCACTTTTCAATTTTTGACCCAAATCAGAAAAAAACGTAGACCCGCGGTATGTGATTCTGGTGAAAATTTTGACCATTCATGAAACCTTGTTTTTTCCATGACAAATTACTCAAACGAGTGGGAAAATGCATGGGCATGGTAAATTGGGCCAAATTTTGCTCAGAAACGTGACAAAAAGCACTTTTCAATTTTTGACCCAAATCAGAAAAAAACGTAGACCCGCGGTATGTGATTCTGGTGAAAATTTTGACCATTCATGAAACCTTGTTTTTTCCATGAAAAATTACTCAAACGAGTGGGAAAATGCATGGGCATGGTAAATTGGGCCAAATTTTGCTCAGAAATGTGAAAAAAACACTTTTCAATTTTTGACCCAAATCAGAAAAAAACGTAGACCCGCGGTATGTGATTCTGGTGAAAATTTTGACCATTCATGAAACCTTGTTTTTTCCATGAAAAATTACTCAAACGAGTGGGAAAATGCATGGGCATGATAAATTGGGCAAAATTTTGCTCAGAAATGTGACAAAAAGCACTTTTCAATTTTTGACCCAAATCAAAAAAAACATAGACCCGCGGTATGTGATTCTGGTGAAAATTTTGACCATTCATGAAACCTTGTTTTTTCCATGAACAATTACTCAAACGAGTGGGAAAATGCATGGGCATGGTAAATTGGGCCAAATTTTGCTCAGAAATGTGACAAAAAGCACTTTTCAATTTTTGACCCAAATCAGAAAAAAACGTAGACCCGCGGTATGTGATTCTGGTGAAAATTTTGACCATTCATGAAACCTTGTTTTTTCCATGAAAAATTACTCAAACCAGTGGGAAAATGCATGGGCATGGTAAATTGGGCCAAATTTTGCTCAGAAATGTGACAAAAAGCACTTTTCAATTTTTGACCCAAATCAGAAAAAAACGTAGACCCGCGGTATGTGATTCTGGTGAAAATTTTGACCATTCATGAAACCTTGTTTTTTCCATGACAAATTACTCAAACGAGTGGGAAAATGCATGGGCATGGTAAATTGGGCCAAATTTTGCTCAGAAACGTGACAAAAAGCACTTTTCAATTTTTTACCCAAATCAGAAAAAAACGTAGACCCGCGGTATGTGATTCTGGTGAAAATTTTGACCATTCATGAAACCTTGTTTTTTCCATGAAAAATTACTCAAACGAGTGGGAAAATGCATGGGCATGGTAAATTGGGCCAAATTTTGCTCAGAAATGTGACAAAAAGCACTTTTCAATTTTTTTGCCAAATCAGAAAAAAACGTAGACCCTGCGGTATGTGATTCTGGTGAAAATTTTGACCATTCATGAAACCTTGTTTTTTCCATAAAAATTACTCAAACCAGTGGGAAAATGCATGGGCATGGTAAATTGGGCCAAATTTTGCTCAGAAATGTGACAAAAAGCACTTTTCAATTTTTGACCCAAATCAGAAAAAAACGTAGACCCGCGGTATGTGATTCTGGTGAAAATTTTGACCATTCATGAAACCTTGTTTTTTCCATGAAAAATTACTCAAACGAGTGGGAAAATGCATGGGCATGATAAATTGGGCAAAATTTTGCTCAGAAATGTGACAAAAAGCACTTTTCAATTTTTGACCCAAATCAAAAAAAACATAGACCCGCGGTATGTGATTCTGGTGAAAATTTTGACCATTCATGAAACCTTGTTTTTTCCATGAACAATTACTCAAACGAGTGGGAAAATGCATGGGCATGGTAAATTGGGCCAAATTTTGCTCAGAAATTTGACAAAAAGCACTTTTCAATTTTTGACCCAAATCAGAAAAAAACGTAGACCCGCGGTATGTGATTCTGGTGAAAATTTTGACCATTCATGAAACCTTGTTTTTTCCATGAAAAATTACTCAAACGAGTGGGAAAATGCATGGGCATGGTAAATTGGGCCAAATTTTGCTCAGAAATGTGACAAAAAGCACTTTTCAATTTTTGACCCAAATCAGAAAAAAACGTAGACCCGCGGTATGTGATTCTGGTGAAAATTTTGACCATTCATGAAACCTTGTTTTTTCTATGAAAAATTACTGAAACGAGTGGGAAAATACATGGGCATGGTAAATTGGGCCAAATTTTGCTCAGAAATGTGACAAAAAGCACTTTTCAATTTTTGACCCAAATCAGAAAAAAAGTAGACCCGCGGTATGTGATTCTGGTGAAAATTTTGACCATTAATGAAACCTTGTTTTTTCCATGAAAAATAACTCAAACGAGTGGGAAAATGCATGGGCATGGTAAATTGGGCCAAATTTTGCTCAGAAATGTGACAAAAAGCACTTTTCAATTTTTTACCCAAATCAGAAAAAAACGTAGACCCGCGGTATGTGATTCTGGTGAAAATTTTGACCATTCATGAAACCTTGTTTTTTCCATGAAAAATTACTCAAACGAGTGGGAAAATGCATGGGCATGGTAAATTGGGCCAAATTTTGCTCAGAAATGTGACAAAAAGCACTTTTCAATTTATGACCCAAACCAGAAAAAAACATAGACCCGCGGTATGTGATTCTGGTGAAAATTTTGACCATTCATGAAACCTTGTTTTTTCCATTAAAAAATTACTCAAACGAGTGGGAAAATGCATGGGCATGGTAAATTGGGCCAAATTTTGCTCAGAAATGTGACAAAAAGCACTTTTCAATTTTTGACCCAAATCAGAAAAAAACGTAGACCCGCGCTATGTGATGCTGGTGAAAATTTTGACCATTCATGAAACCTTGTTTTTTCCATGAAAAATTACTCAAACGAGTGGGAAAATGCATGGGCATGGTAAATTGGGCCAAATTTTGCTCAGAAATGTGACAAAAAGCACTTTTCAATTTTTTACCCAAATCAGAAAAAAACGTAGACCCGCGGTATGTGATTCTGGTGAAAATTTTGACCATTCATGAAACCTTGTTTTTTCCATGAAAAATTACTCAAACGAGTGGGAAAATGCATGGGCATGGTAAATTGGGCCAAATTTTGCTCAGAAACGTGACAAAAAGCACTTTTCAATTTTTGACCCAAATCAGAAAAAAACGTAGACCCCGCGGTATGTGATTCTGGTGAACATTTTGACCATTCATGAAACCTTGTTTTTTCCATGAAAAATTACTCAAACGAGTGGGAAAATGCATGGGCATGATAAATTGGGCAAAATTTTGCTCAGAAATGTGACAAAAAGCACTTTTCAATTTTTGACCCAAATCAAAAAAAAACATAGACCCGCGGTATGTGATTCTGGTGAAAATTTTGACCATTCATGAAACCTTGTTTTTTCCATGAAAAATTACTCAAACGAGTGGGAAAATGCATGGGCATGGTAAATTGGGCCAAATTTTGCTCAGAAATTTGACAAAAAGCACTTTTCAATTTTTGACCCAAACCAGAAAAAAACATAGACCCGCGGTATGTGATTCTGGTGAAAATTTTGACCATTCATGAAACCTTGTTTTTTTCATGACAAATTACTCAAACGAGTGGGAAAATGCATGGGCATGGTAAATTGGGCCAAATTTTGCTCAGAAACGTGACAAAAAGCACTTTTCAATTTTTGACCCAAATCAGAAAAAAACGTAGACCCGCGGTATGTGATTCTGGTGAAAATTTTGACCATTCATGAAACCTTGTTTTTTCCATGAAAAATTACTCAAACGAGTGGGAAAATGCATGGGCATGGTAAATTGGGCCAAATTTTGCTCAGAAATGTGACAAAAAGCACTTTTCAATTTACGACCCAAACCAGAAAAAAACATAGACCCGCGGTATGTGATTCTGGTGAAAATTTTGACCATTCATGAAACCTTGTTTCTTCTATGAAAAATTACTGAAACGAGTGGGAAAATGCATGGGCATGGTAAATTGGGCCAAATTTTGCTCAGAAATGTGACAAAAAGCACTTTTCAATTTTTGACCCAAATCAGAAAAAAACGTAGACCCGCGGTATGTGATTCTGGTGAAAATTTTGACCATTAATGAAACCTTGTTTTTTCCATGAAAAATAACTCAAACGAGTGGGAAAATGCATGGGCATGGTAAATTGGGCCAAATTTTGCTCAGAAATGTGACAAAAAGCACTTTTCAATTTTTGACAAAATCAGAAAAAAACGTAGACCCGCGGTATGTGATTCTGGTGAAAATTTTGACCATTCATGAAACCTTGTTTTTTCCATGAAAAATTACTCAAACGAGTGGAAAAATGCATGGGCATGGTAAATTGGGCCAAATTTTGCTCAGAAATGTGACAAAAAGCACTTTTCAATTTTTGACCCAAATCAGAAAAAAAACATAGACGCGCGGTATGTGATTCTGGTGAAAATTTTGACCATTCATGAAACCTTGTTTTTTCCATGAAAAATTACTCAAACGAGTGGGAAAATGCATGGGCATGGTAAATTGGGCCAAATTTTGCTCAGAAATTTGACAAAAAGCACTTTTCAATTTTTGACCCAAACCAGAAAAAAACATAGACCCGCGGTATGTGATTCTGGTGAAAATTTTGACCATTCATGAAACCTTGTTTTTTCTATGAAAAATTACTCAAACGAGTGGGAAAATGCATGGGCATGGTAAATTGGGCCAAATTTTGCTCAGAAACGTGACAAAAAGCACTTTTCAATTTTTGACCCAAATCAGAAAAAAACGTAGACCTGCGGTATGTGATTCTGGTGAAAATTTTGACCATTCATGAAACCTTGTTTTTTTCATGACAAATTACTCAAACGAGTGGGAAAATGCATGGGCATGGTAAATTGGGCCAAATTTTGCTCAGAAACGTGACAAAAAGCACTTTTCAATTTTTGACCCAAATCAGAAAAAAACGTAGACCCGCGGTATGTGATTCTGGTGAAAATTTTGACCATTCATGAAACCTTGTTTTTTCCATGAAAAATTACTCAAACGAGTGGGAAAATGCATGGCATGGTAAATTGGGCCAAATTTTGCTCAGAAACGTGACAAAAAGCACTTTTCAATTTTTGACCCAAATCAGAAAAAAAACATAGACCCGCGGTATGTGATTCTGGTGAAAATTTTGACCATTCATGAAACCTTGTTTCTTCTATGAAAAATTACTGAAACGAGTGGGAAAATGCATGGGCATGGTAAATTGGGCCAAATTTTGCTCAGAAATGTGACAAAAAGCACTTTTCAATTTTTGACCCAAATCAGAAAAAAACGTAGACCCGCGGTATGTGATTCTGGTGAAAATTTTGACCATTAATTAAACCTTGTTTTTTCCATGAAAAATAACTCAAACGAGTGGGAAAATGCATGGGCATGGTAAATTGGGCCAAATTTTGCTCAGAAATGTGACAAAAAGCACTTTTCAATTTTTGACAAAATCAGAAAAAAACGTAGACCCGCGGTATGTGATTCTGGTGAAAATTTTGACCATTCATGAAACCTTGTTTTTTCCATGAAAAATTACTCAAACGAGTGGAAAAATGCATGGGCATGGTAAATTGGGCCAAATTTTGCTCAGAAATGTGACAAAAAGCACTTTTCAATTTTTGACCCAAATCAGAAAAAAACGTAGACCCGCGGTATGTGATTCTGGTGAAAATTTTGACCATTCATGAAACCTTGTTTTTTCCATGAAAAATTACTCAAACGAGTGGGAAAATGCATGGGCATGGTAAATTGGGCCAAATTTTGCTCAGAAACGTGACAAAAAGCACTTTTCAATTTTTGACCCAAATCAGAAAAAAAACATAGA
Organism: Astyanax mexicanus; assembly: GCF_023375975.1. NCBI lineage: Eukaryota > Metazoa > Chordata > Actinopteri > Characiformes > Acestrorhamphidae > Astyanax > Astyanax mexicanus. The sequence continues at coordinate 20,811,227 of NC_064413.1, forward strand.
CGCGCGGTATGTGATTCTGGTGAAAATTTTGACCATTCATGAAACCTTGTTTTTTCCATGAAAAATTACTCAAACGAGTGGGAAAATGCATGGGCATGGTAAATTGGGCCAAATTTTGCTCAGAAATGTGACAAAAAGCACTTTTCAATTTATGACCCAAACCAGAAAAAAACATAGACCCGCGGTATGTGATTCTGGTGAAAATTTTGACCATTCATGAAACCTTGTTTTTTCTATGAAAAATTACTGAAACGAGAAGGAAAATGCATGGGCATGGTAAATTGGGCCAAATTTTGCTCAGAAATGTGACAAAAAGCACTTTTCAATTTTTGACCCAAATCAGAAAAAAACGTAGACCCGTGGTATGTGATTCTGGTGAAAATTTTGACCATTAATGAAACCTTGTTTTTTCCATGAAAAATAACTCAAACGAGTGGGAAAATGCATGGGCATGGTAAATTGGGCCAAATTTTGCTCAGAAATGTGACAAAAAGCACTTTTAAATTTTTGACCCAAATCAGAAAAAAAGTAGACCCGCGGTATGTGATTCTGGTGAAAATTTTGACCATTCATGAAAAATTGTTTTTTCCATGAAAAATTACTCAAACGAGTGGGAAAATGCATGGGCATGGTAAATTGGGCCAAATTTTGCTCAGAAATGTGACAAAAAGCACTTTTAAATTTTTGACCCAAATCAGAAAAAAACGTAGACCCACGGTATGTGATTCTGGTGAAAATTTTGACCATTCATGAAACCTTGTTTTTTCTATGAAAAATTACTGAAACGAGTGGGAAAATACATGGGCATGGTAAATTGGGCCAAATTTTGCTCAGAAATGTGACAAAAAGCACTTTTCAATTTTTGACCCAAATCAGAAAAAAAGTAGACCCGCGGTATGTGATTCTGGTGAAAATTTTGACCATTAATGAAACCTTGTTTTTTCCATGAAAAATAACTCAAACGAGTGGGAAAATGCATGGGCATGGTAAATTGGGCCAAATTTTGCTCAGAAATGTGACAAAAAGCACTTTTCAATTTTTTACCCAAATCAGAAAAAAACGTAGACCCGCGGTATGTGATTCTGGTGAAAATTTTGACCATTCATGAAACCTTGTTTTTTCCATGAAAAATTACTCAAACGAGTGGGAAAATGCATGGGCATGGTAAATTGGGCCAAATTTTGCTCAGAAATGTGACAAAAAGCACTTTTAAATTTTTGACCCAAATCAGAAAAAAACGTAGACCCGCGGTATGTGATTCTGGTGAAAATTTTGACCATTCATGAAACCTTGTTTTTTCCATGAAAAATTACTCAAACGAGTGGGAAAATGCATGGGCATGGTAAATTGGGCCAAATTTTGCTCAGAAATGTGACAAAAAGCACTTTTAAATTTTTGACCCAAATCAGAAAAAAACGTAGACCCGCGGTATGTGATTCTGGTGAAAATTTTGACCATTCATGAAACCTTGTTTTTTCCATGAAAAATTACTCAAACGAGTGGGAAAATGCATGGGCATGGTAAATTGGGCCAAATTTTGCTCAGAAACGTGACAAAAAGCACTTTTCAATTTTTGACCCAAATCAGAAAAAAAACATAGACCCGCGGTATGTGATTCTGGTGAAAATTTTGACCATTCATGAAACCTTGTTTTTTCCATGAAAAATTACTCAAACGAGTGGGAAAATGCATGGGCATGGTAAATTGGGCCAAATTTTGCTCAGAAATGTGACAAAAAGCACTTTTCAATTTATGACCCAAACCAGAAAAAAACATAGACCCGCGGTATGTGATTCTGGTGAAAATTTTGACCATTCATGAAACCTTGTTTTTTCTATGAAAAATTACTCAAACGAGTGGGAAAATGCATGGGCATGGTAAATTGGGCCAAATTTTGCTCAGAAATGTGACAAAAAGCACTTTTCAATTTTTGACCCAAATCAGAAAAAAACGTAGACCCGCGGTATGTGATTCTGGTGAAAATTTTGACCATTAATGAAACCTTGTTTTTTCCATGAAAAATAACTCAAACGAGTGTGAAAATGCATGGGCATGGTAAATTGGGCCAAATTTTGCTCAGAAATGTGACAAAAAGCACTTTTCAATTTTTTACCCAAATCAGAAAAAAACGTAGACCCGCGGTATGTGATTCTGGTGAAAATTTTGACCATTCATGAAACCTTGTTTTTTCCATGAAAAATTACTCAAACGAGTGGGAAAATGCATGGGCATGGTAAATTGGGCCAAATTTTGCTCAGAAACGTGACAAAAAGCACTTTTCAATTTTTGACCCAAATCAGAAAAAAACGTAGACCCGCGGTATGTGATTCTGGTGAAAATTTTGACCATTCATGAAACCTTGTTTTTTCCATGAAAAATTACTCAAACGAGTGGGAAAATGCATGGGCATGGTAAATTGGGCCAAATTTTGCTCAGAAATGTGACAAAAAGCACTTTTCAATTTTTTTGCCAAATCAGAAAAAAACATAGACCCTGCGGTATGTGATTCTGGTGAAAATTTTGACCATTCATGAAACCTTGTTTTTTCCATAAAAATTACTCAAACCAGTGGGAAAATGCATGGGCATGGTAAATTGGGCCAAATTTTGCTCAGAAATGTGACAAAAAGCACTTTTCAATTTTTTACCCAAATCAGAAAAAAACGTAGACCCGCGGTATGTGATTCTGGTGAAAATTTTGACCATTCATGAAACCTTGTTTTTTCCATGACAAATTACTCAAACGAGTGGGAAAATGCATGGGCATGGTAAATTGGGCCAAATTTTGCTCAGAAACGTGACAAAAAGCACTTTTCAATTTTTGACCCAAATCAGAAAAAAACGTAGACCCGCGGTATGTGATTCTGGTGAAAATTTTGACCATTCATGAAACCTTGTTTTTTCCATGAAAAATTACTCAAACGAGTGGGAAAATGCATGGGCATGGTAAATTGGGCCAAATTTTGCTCAGAAATGTGACAAAAAGCACTTTTCAATTTTTGAAACAAATAAAAAAAAAACATAGACCCGCGGTATGTGATTCTGGTGAAAATTTTGACCATTCATGAAACCTTGTTTTTTCCATGAAAAATTACTCAAACGAGTGGGAAAATGCATGGGCATGGTAAATTGGGCCAAATTTTGCTCAGAAATTTGACAAAAAGCACTTTTCAATTTTTGACCCAAATCGGAAAAAAACGTAGACCCGCGGTATGTGATTCTGGTGAAAATTTTGACCATTCATGAAACCTTGTTTTTTCCATGAAAAATTACTCAAACGAGTGGGAAAATGCATGGGCATGGTAAATTGGGCCAAATTTTGCTCAGAAATGTGACAAAAAGCACTTTTCAATTTTTGACCCAAATAAAAAAAAAAACGTAGACCCGCGGTATGTGATTCTGGTGAAAATTTTGACCATTCATGAAACCTTGTTTTTTCCATGAAAAATTACTCAAACGAGTAGGAAAATGCATGGGCATGGTAAATTGGGCCAAATTTTGCTCAGAAATGTGACAAAAAGCGCATTTCAATTTTTTACCCAAATCAGAAAAAACGTAGACCCGCGGTATGTGATTCTGGTGAAAATTTTGACCATTCATGAAACCTTGTTTTTTCCATGAAAAATTACTCACACGAGTGGGAAAATGCATGGGCATGGTAAATTGGGCCAAATTTTGCTCAGAAATGTGACAAAAAGCACTTTTCAATGTTTTACCCAAATCAGAAAAAAACGTAGACCCGCGGTATGTGATTCTGGTGAAAATTTTGACCATTCATGAAACCTTGTTTTTTCCATGACAAATTACTCAAACGAGTGGGAAAATGCATGGGCATGGTAAATTGGGCCAAATTTTGCTCAGAAACGTGACAAAAAGCACTTTTCAATTTTTGACCCAAATCAGAAAAAAACGTAGACCCGCGGTATGTGATTCTGGTGAAAATTTTGACCATTCATGAAACCTTGTTTTTTCCATGAAAAATTACTCAAACGAGTGGGAAAATGCATGGGCATGGTAAATTGGGCCAAATTTTGCTCAGAAACGTGACAAAAAGCACTTTTCAATTTTTGACCCAAATCAGAAAAAAACGTAGACCCGCGGTATGTGATTCTGGTGAAAATTTTGACCATTCATGAAACCTTGTTTTTTCCATGAAAAATTACTCAAACGAGTGGGAAAATGCATGGGCATGGTAAATTGGGCCAAATTTTGCTCAGAAATGTGACAAAAAGCACTTTTCAATTTTTTTGCCAAATCAGAAAAAAACGTAGACCCTGCGGTATGTGATTCTGGTGAAAATTTTGACCATTCATGAAACCTTGTTTTTTCCATAAAAATTACTCAAACCAGTGGGAAAATGCATGGGCATGGTAAATTGGGCCAAATTTTGCTCAGAAATGTGACAAAAAGCACTTTTCAATTTTTGACCCAAATCAGAAAAAAACGTAGACCCGCGGTATGTGATTCTGGTGAAAATTTTGACCATTCATGAAACCTTGTTTTTTCCATGAAAAATTACTCAAACGAGTGGGAAAATGCATGGGCATGATAAATTGGGCAAAATTTTGCTCAGAAATGTGACAAAAAGCACTTTTCAATTTTTGACCCAAATAAAAAAAAACATAGACCCGCGGTATGTGATTCTGGTGAAAATTTTGACCATTCATGAAACCTTGTTTTTTCCATGAACAATTACTCAAACGAGTGGGAAAATGCATGGGCATGGTAAATTGGGCCAAATTTTGCTCAGAAATTTGACAAAAAGCACTTTTCAATTTTTGACCCAAATCAGAAAAAAACGTAGACCCGCGGTATGTGATTCTGGTGAAAATTTTGACCATTCATGAAACCTTGTTTTTTCCATTAAAAATTACTCAAACGAGTGGGAAAATGCATGGGCATGGTAAATTGGGCCAAATTTTGCTCAGAAATGTGACAAAAAGCACTTTTCAATTTTTTACCCAAATCAGAAAAAAAACGTAGACCCGCGGTATGTGATTCTGGTGAAAATTTTGACCATTCATGAAACCTTGTTTTTTCCATGAAAAATTACTCAAACGAGTGGGAAAATGCATGGGCATGGTAAATTGGGCCAAATTTTGCTCAGAAATGTGACAAAAAGCACTTTTAAATTTTTGACCCAAATCAGAAAAAAACGTAGACCCGCGGTATGTGATTCTGGTGAAAATTTTGACCATTCATGAAACCTTGTTTTTTCTATGAAAAATTACTGAAACGAGTGGGAAAATACATGGGCATGGTAAATTGGGCCAAATTTTGCTCAGAAATGTGACAAAAAGCACTTTTCAATTTTTGACCCAAATCAGAAAAAAAGTAGACCCGCGGTATGTGATTCTGGTGAAAATTTTGACCATTCATGAAACCTTGTTTTTTCCATGAAAAATTACTCAAACGAGTGGGAAAATGCATGGGCATGGTAAATTGGGCCAAATTTTGCTCAGAAATGTGACAGAAAGCACTTTTCAATTTATGACCCAAACCAGAAAAAAACATAGACCCGCGGTATGTGATTCTGGTGAAAATTTTGACCATTCATGAAACCTTGTTTTTTCTATGAAAAATTACTCAAACGAGTGGGAAAATGCATGGGCATGGTAAATTGGGCCAAATTTTGCTCAGAAATGTGACAAAAAGCACTTTTCAATTTTTGACCCAAATCAGAAAAAAACGTAGACCCGCGGTATGTGATTCTGGTGAAAATTTTGACCATTAATGAAACCTTGTTTTTTCCATGAAAAATAACTCAAACGAGTGGGAAAATGCATGGGCATGGTAAATTGGGCCAAATTTTGCTCAGAAATGTGACAAAAAGCACTTTTCAATTTTTGTCCCAAATCAGAAAAAAACGTAGACCCGCGGTATTTGATTCTGGTGAAAATTTTGACCATTCATGAAACGTTGTTTTTTCCATGAAAAATTACTCAAACAAGTGGGAAAATGCATGGGCATGGTAAATTGGGCCAAATTTTGCTCAGAAATGTGACAAAAAGCACTTTTCAATTTTTGACCCAAATCAGAAAAAAACGTAGACCCGCGGTATGTGATTCTGGTGAAAATTTTGACCATTCATGAAACCTTGTTTTTTCCATGACAAATTACTCAAACGAGTGGGAAAATGCATGGGCATGGTAAATTGGGCCAAATTTTGCTCAGAAACGTGACAAAAAGCACTTTTCAATTTTTGACCCAAATCAGAAAAAAACGTAGACCCGCGGTATGTGATTCTGGTGAAAATTTTGACCATTCATGAAACCTTGTTTTTTCCATGAAAAATTACTCAAACGAGTGGGAAAATGCATGGGCATGGTAAATTGGGCCAAATTTTGCTCAGAAATGTGACAAAAAGCACTTTTCAATTTTTTTGCCAAATCAGAAAAAAACGTAGACCCTGCGGTATGTGATTCTGGTGAAAATTTTGACCATTCATGAAACCTTGTTTTTTCCATAAAAATTACTCAAACCAGTGGGAAAATGCATGGGCATGGTAAATTGGGCCAAATTTTGCTCAGAAATGTGAAAAAAACACTTTTCAATTTTTGACCCAAATCAGAAAAAAACGTAGACCCGCGGTATGTGATTCTGGTGAAAATTTTGACCATTCATGAAACCTTGTTTTTTCCATGAAAAATTACTCAAACGAGTGGGAAAATGCATGGGCATGATAAATTGGGCAAAATTTTGCTCAGAAATGTGACAAAAAGCACTTTTCAATTTTTGACCCAAATCAAAAAAAACATAGACCCGCGGTATGTGATTCTGGTGAAAATTTTGACCATTCATGAAACCTTGTTTTTTCCATGAACAATTACTCAAACGAGTGGGAAAATGCATGGGCATGGTAAATTGGGCCAAATTTTGCTCAGAAATGTGACAAAAAGCACTTTTCAATTTTTGACCCAAATCAGAAAAAAACGTAGACCCGCGGTATGTGATTCTGGTGAAAATTTTGACCATTCATGAAACCTTGTTTTTTCCATGAAAAATTACTCAAACGAGTGGGAAAATGCATGGGCATGGTAAATTGGGCCAAATTTTGCTCAGAAATGTGACAAAAAGCACTTTTCAATTTTTTTGCCAAATCAGAAAAAAACGTAGACCCTGCGGTATGTGATTCTGGTGAAAATTTTGACCATTCATGAAACCTTGTTTTTTCCATAAAAATTACTCAAACCAGTGGGAAAATGCATGGGCATGGTAAATTGGGCCAAATTTTGCTCAGAAATGTGACAAAAAGCACTTTTCAATTTTTGACCCAAATCAGAAAAAAACGTAGACCCGCGGTATGTGATTCTGGTGAAAATTTTGACCATTCATGAAACCTTGTTTTTTCCATGAAAAATTACTCAAACAAGTGGGAAAATGCATGGGCATGATAAATTGGGCAAAATTTTGCTCAGAAATGTGACAAAAAGCACTTTTCAATTTTTGACCCAAATCAAAAAAAACATAGACCCGCGGTATGTGATTCTGGTGAAAATTTTGACCATTCATGAAACCTTGTTTTTTCCATGAACAATTACTCAAACGAGTGGGAAAATGCATGGGCATGGTAAATTGGGCCAAATTTTGCTCAGAAATTTGACAAAAAGCACTTTTCAATTTTTGACCCAAATCAGAAAAAAACGTAGACCCGCGGTATGTGATTCTGGTGAAAATTTTGACCATTCATGAAACCTTGTTTTTTCCATGAAAAATTACTCAAACGAGTGGGAAAATGCATGGGCATGGTAAATTGGGCCAAATTTTGCTCAGAAATGTGACAAAAAGCACTTTTCAATTTTTGACCCAAATCAGAAAAAAACGTAGACCCGCGGTATGTGATTCTGGTGAAAATTTTGACCATTCATGAAACCTTGTTTTTTCTATGAAAAATTACTGAAACGAGTGGGAAAATACATGGGCATGGTAAATTGGGCCAAATTTTGCTCAGAAATGTGACAAAAAGCACTTTTCAATTTTTGACCCAAATCAGAAAAAAAGTAGACCCGCGGTATGTGATTCTGGTGAAAATTTTGACCATTAATGAAACCTTGTTTTTTCCATGAAAAATAACTCAAACGAGTGGGAAAATGCATGGGCATGGTAAATTGGGCCAAATTTTGCTCAGAAATGTGACAAAAAGCACTTTTCAATTTTTGACCCAAATCAGAAAAAAACGTAGACCCGCGGTATGTGATTCTGGTGAAAATTTTGACCATTCATGAAACCTTGTTTTTTCCATGAAAAATTACTCAAACGAGTGGGAAAATGCATGGGCATGGTAAATTGGGCCAAATTTTGCTCAGAAATGTGACAAAAAGCACTTTTAAATTTTTGACCCAAATCAGAAAAAAACGTAGACCCGCGGTATGTGATTCTGGTGAAAATTTTGACCATTCATGAAACCTTGTTTTTTCCATGAAAAATTACTCAAACGAGTGGGAAAATGCATGGGCATGGTAAATTGGGCCAAATTTTGCTCAGAAATGTGACAAAAAGCACTTTTCAATTTTTGACCCAAATCAGAAAAAAACGTAGACCCGGTATGTGATTCTGGTGAAAATTTTGACCATTCATGAAACCTTGTTTTTTCCATGAAAAATTACTCAAACGAGTGGGAAAATGCATGGGCATGGTAAATTGGGCCAAATTTTGCTCAGAAACGTGACAAAAAGCACTTTTCAATTTTTGACCCAAATCAGAAAAAAAACATAGACCCGCGGTATGTGATTCTGGTGAAAATTTTGACCATTCATGAAACCTTGTTTTTTCCATGAAAAATTACTCAAACGAGTGGGAAAATGCATGGGCATGGTAAATTGGGCCAAATTTTGCTCAGAAATGTGACAAAAAGCACTTTTCAATTTATGACCCAAACCAGAAAAAAACATAGACCCGCGGTATGTGATTCTGGTGAAAATTTTGACCATTCATGAAACCTTGTTTTTTCCATAAAAATTACTCAAACCAGTGGGAAAATGCATGGGCATGGTAAATTGGGCCAAATTTTGCTCAGAAACGTGACAAAAAGCACTTTTCAATTTTTGACCCAAATCAGAAAAAAAACATAGACCCGCGGTATGTGATTCTGGTGAAAATTTTGACCATTCATGAAACCTTGTTTTTTCCATGAAAAATTACTCAAACGAGTGGGAAAATGCATGGGCATGGTAAATTGGGCCAAATTTTGCTCAGAAATGTGACAAAAAGCACTTTTAAATTTTTGACCCAAATCAGAAAAAAACGTAGACCCGCGGTATGTGATTCTGGTGAAAATTTTGACCATTCATGAAACCTTGTTTTTTCCATGAAAAATTACTCAAACGAGTGGGAAAATGCATGGGCATGGTAAATTGGGCCAAATTTTGCTCAGAAATGTGACAAAAAGCACTTTTCAATTTTTGACCCAAATCAGAAAAAAACGTAGACCCGGTATGTGATTCTGGTGAAAATTTTGACCATTCATGAAACCTTGTTTTTTCCATGAAAAATTACTCAAACGAGTGGGAAAATGCATGGGCATGGTAAATTGGGCCAAATTTTGCTCAGAAACGTGACAAAAAGCACTTTTCAATTTTTGACCCAAATCAGAAAAAAAACATAGACCCGCGGTATGTGATTCTGGTGAAAATTTTGACCATTCATGAAACCTTGTTTTTTCCATGAAAAATTACTCAAACGAGTGGGAAAATGCATGGGCATGGTAAATTGGGCCAAATTTTGCTCAGAAATGTGACAAAAAGCACTTTTCAATTTATGACCCAAACCAGAAAAAAACATAGACCCGCGGTATGTGATTCTGGTGAAAATTTTGACCATTCATGAAACCTTGTTTTTTCCATAAAAATTACTCAAACCAGTGGGAAAATGCATGGGCATGGTAAATTGGGCCAAATTTTGCTCAGAAACGTGACAAAAAGCACTTTTCAATTTTTGACCCAAATCAGAAAAAAAACATAGACCCGCGGTATGTGATTCTGGTGAAAATTTTGACCATTCATGAAACCTTGTTTTTTCCATGAAAAATTACTCAAACGAGTGGGAAAATGCATGGGCATGGTAAATTGGGCCAAATTTTGCTCAGAAATGTGACAAAAAGCACTTTTCAATTTTTTTGCCAAATCAGAAAAAAACGTAGACCCTGCGGTATGTGATTCTGGTGAAAATTTTGACCATTCATGAAACCTTGTTTTTTCCATAAAAATTACTCAAACCAGTGGGAAAATGCATGGGCATGGTAAATTGGGCCAAATTTTGCTCAGAAATGTGACAAAAAGCACTTTTCAATTTTTGACCCAAATCAGAAAAAAACGTAGACCCGCGGTATGTGATTCTGGTGAAAATTTTGACCATTCATGAAACCTTGTTTTTTCCATGAAAAATTACTCAAACGAGTGGGAAAATGCATGGGCATGATAAATTGGGCAAAATTTTGCTCAGAAATGTGACAAAAAGCACTTTTCAATTTTTGACCCAAATCAAAAAAAACATAGACCCGCGGTATGTGATTCTGGTGAAAATTTTGACCATTCATGAAACCTTGTTTTTTCCATGAACAATTACTCAAACGAGTGGGAAAATGCATGGGCATGGTAAATTGGGCCAAATTTTGCTCAGAAATTTGACAAAAAGCACTTTTCAATTTTTGACCCAAATCAGAAAAAAACGTAGACCCGCGGTATGTGATTCTGGTGAAAATTTTGACCATTCATGAAACCTTGTTTTTTCCATGAAAAATTACTCAAACGAGTGGGAAAATGCATGGGCATGGTAAATTGGGCCAAATTTTGCTCAGAAATGTGACAAAAAGCACTTTTCAATTTTTGACCCAAATCAGAAAAAAACGTAGACCCGCGGTATGTGATTCTGGTGAAAATTTTGACCATTCATGAAACCTTGTTTTTTCTATGAAAAATTACTGAAACGAGTGGGAAAATACATGGGCATGGTAAATTGGGCCAAATTTTGCTCAGAAATGTGACAAAAAGCACTTTTCAATTTTTGACCCAAATCAGAAAAAAACGTAGACCCGCGGTATGTGATTCTGGTGAAAATTTTGACCATTAATGAAACCTTGTTTTTTCCATGAAAAATAACTCAAACGAGTGGGAAAATGCATGGGCATGGTAAATTGGGCCAAATTTTGCTCAGAAATGTGACAAAAAGCACTTTTCAATTTTTTACCCAAATCAGAAAAAAACGTAGACCCGCGGTATGTGATTCTGGTGAAAATTTTGACCATTCATGAAACCTTGTTTTTTCCATGAAAAATTACTCAAACGAGTGGGAAAATGCATGGGCATGGTAAATTGGGCCAAATTTTGCTCAGAAATGTGACAAAAAGCACTTTTAAATTTTTGACCCAAATCAGAAAAAAACGTAGACCCGCGGTATGTGATTCTGGTGAAAATTTTGACCATTCATGAAACCTTGTTTTTTCCATGAAAAATTACTCAAACGAGTGGGAAAATGCATGGGCATGGTAAATTGGGCCAAATTTTGCTCAGAAACGTGACAAAAAGCACTTTTCAATTTTTGACCCAAATCAGAAAAAAAACATAGACCCGCGGTATGTGATTCTGGTGAAAATTTTGACCATTCATGAAACCTTGTTTTTTCCATGAAAAATTACTCAAACGAGTGGGAAAATGCATGGGCATGGTAAATTGGGCCAAATTTTGCTCAGAAATGTGACAAAAAGCACTTTTCAATTTATGACCCAAACCAGAAAAAAACATAGACCCGCGGTATGTGATTCTGGTGAAAATTTTGACCATTCATGAAACCTTGTTTTTTCTATGAAAAATTACTCAAACGAGTGGGAAAATGCATGGGCATGGTAAATTGGGCCAAATTTTGCTCAGAAATGTGACAAAAAGCACTTTTAAATTTTTGACCCAAATCAGAAAAAAACGTAGACCCGCGGTATGTGATTCTGGTGAAAATTTTGACCATTAATGAAACCTTGTTTTTTCCATGAAAAATAACTCAAACGAGTGGGAAAATGCATGGGCATGGTAAATTGGGCCAAATTTTGCTCAGAAATGTGACAAAAAGCACTTTTCAATTTTTGTCCCAAATCAGAAAAAAACGTAGACCCGCGGTATTTGATTCTGGTGAAAATTTTGACCATTCATGAAACGTTGTTTTTTCCATGAAAAATTACTCAAACAAGTGGGAAAATGCATGGGCATGGTAAATTGGGCCAAATTTTGCTCAGAAATGTGACAAAAAGCACTTTTCAATTTTTGACCCAAATCAGAAAAAACCGTAGACCCGCGGTATGTGATTCTGGTGAAAATTTTGACCATTCATGAAACCTTGTTTTTTCCATGAAAAATTACTCAAACGAGTGGGAAAATGCATGGGCATGGTAAATTGGGCCAAATTTTGCTCAGAAATGTGACAAAAAGCACTTTTCAATTTTTTACCCAAATCAGAAAAAAACGTAGACCTGCGGTATGTGATTCTGGTGAAAATTTTGACCATTCATGAAACCTTGTTTTTTCCATGAAAAATTACTCAAACGAGTGGGAAAATGCATGGGCATGGTAAATTGGGCCAAATTTTGCTCAGAAATGTGACAAAAAGCACTTTTCAATTTTTTTGCCAAATCAGAAAAAAACGTAGACCCTGCGGTATGTGATTCTGGTGAAAATTTTGACCATTCATGAAACCTTGTTTTTTCCATGAACAATTACTCAAACGAATGGGAAAATGCATGGGCATGGTAAATTGGGCCAAATTTTGCTCAGAAATGTGACAAAAAGCACTTTTCAATTTTTTTGCCAAATCAGAAAAAAACGTAGACCCTGCGGTATGTGATTCTGGTGAAAATTTTGACCATTCATGAAACCTTGTTTTTTCCATAAAAATTACTCAAACCAGTGGGAAAATGCATGGGCATGGTAAATTGGGCCAAATTTTGCTCAGAAATGTGACAAAAAGCACTTTTCAATTTTTGACCCAAATCAGAAAAAAACGTAGACCCGCGGTATGTGATTCTGGTGAAAATTTTGACCATTCATGAAACCTTGTTTTTTCCATGAAAAATTACTCAAACGAGTGGGAAAATGCATGGGCATGATAAATTGGGCCAAATTTTGCTCAGAAATGTGACAAAAAGCACTTTTCAATTTTTGACCCAAATCAGAAAAAAACGTAGACCCGCGGTATGTGATTCTGGTGAAAATTTTGACCATTCATGAAACCTTGTTTTTTCCATGAAAAATTACTCAAACGAGTGGGAAAATGCATGGGCATGGTAAATTGGGCCAAATTTTGCTCAGAAATGTGACAAAAAGCACTTTTCAATTTTTTACCCAAATCAGAAAAAAACGTAGACCCGCGGTATGTGATTCTGGTGAAAATTTTGACCATTCATGAAACCTTGTATTTTCCATGAAAAATTACTCAAACGAGTGGGAAAATGCATGGGCATGGTAAATTGGGCCAAATTTTGCTCAGAAATGTGACAAAAAGCACTTTTCAATTTTTGACCCAAATCAGAAAAAAACGTAGACCCGCGGTATGTGATTCTGGTGAAAATTTTGACCATTCATGAAACCTTGTTTTTTCCATGAAAAATAACTCAAACGAGTGGGAAAATGCATGGGCATGGTAAATTGGGCCAAATTTTGCTCAGAAATGTGACAAAAAGCACTTTTCAATTTTTTACCCAAATCAGAAAAAAACGTAGACCCGCGGTATGTGATTCTGGTGAAAATTTTGACCATTCATGAAACCTTGTTTTTTCCATGAACAATTACTCAAACGAGTGGGAAAATGCATGGGCATGGTAAATTGGGCCAAATTTTGCTCAGAAATTTGACAAAAAGCACTTTTCAATTTTTGACCCAAATCAGAAAAAAACGTAGACCCGCGGTATGTGATTCTGGTGAAAATTTTGACCATTCATGAAACCTTGTTTTTTCCATGAAAAATTACTCAAACGAGTGGGAAAATGCATGGGCATGGTAAATTGGGCCAAATTTTGCTCAGAAATGTGACAAAAAGCACTTTTCAATTTTTGACCCAAATCAGAAAAAAACGTAGACCCGCGGTATGTGATTCTGGTGAAAATTTTGACCATTCATGAAACCTTGTTTTTTCCATGAAAAATTACTCAAACGAGTGGGAAAATGCATGGGCATGGTAAATTGGGCCAAATTTTGCTCAGAAATGTGACAAAAAGCACTTTTCAATTTTTGACCCAAATCAGAAAAAAACGTAGACCCGCGGTATGTGATTCTGGTGAAAATTTTGACCATTCATGAAACCTTGTTTTTTCCATGAAAAATTACTCACACGAGTGGGAAAATGCATGGGCATGGTAAATTGGGCCAAATTTTGCTCAGAAATGTGACAAAAAGCACTTTTCAATTTTTGACCCAAATCAGAAAAAAACGTAGACCCGTGCTATGTGATGCTGGTGAAAATTTTGACCATTCATGAAACCTTGTTTTTTCCATGAAAAATTACTCAAACGAGTGGGAAAATGCATGGGCATGGTAAATTGGGCCAAATTTTGCTCAGAAATGTGACAAAAAGCACTTTTCAATTTTTGACCCAAATCAGAAAAAAACGTAGACCCGCGGTATGTGATTCTGGTGAAAATTTTGACCATTCATGAAACCTTGTTTTTTCCATGAAAAATTACTCACACGAGTGGGAAAATGCATGGGCATGGTAAATTGGGCCAAATTTTGCTCAGAAATGTGACAAAAAGCACTTTTCAATTTTTTACCCAAATCAGAAAAAAACGTAGACCCGCAGTATGTGATTCTGGTGAAAATTTTGACCATTCATGAAACCTTGTTTTTTCCATGAAAAATTACTCAAACGAGTGGGAAAATGCATGGGCATGGTAAATTGGGCCAAATTTTGCTCAGAAATGTGACAAAAAGCACTTTTCAATTTTTGTCCCAAATCAGAAAAAAACGTAGACCCGCGGTATTTGATTCTGGTGAAAATTTTGACCATTCATGAAATGTTGTTTTTTCCATGAAAAATTACTCAAACAAGTGGGAAAATGCATGGGCATGGTAAATTGGGCCAAATTTTGCTCAGAAATGTGACAAAAAGCACTTTTCAATTTTTGACCCAAATCAGAAAAAAACGTAGACCCGCGGTATGTGATTCTGGTGAAAATTTTGACCATTCATGAAACCTTGTTTTTTCCATGACAAATTACTCAAACGAGTGGGAAAATGCATGGGCATGGTAAATTGGGCCAAATTTTGCTCAGAAACGTGACAAAAAGCACTTTTCAATTTTTGACCCAAATCAGAAAAAAATGTAGACCCGCGGTATGTGATTCTGGTGAAAATTTTGACCATTCATGAAACCTTGTTTTTTCCATGAAAAATTACTCAAACGAGTGGGAAAATGCATGGGCATGGTAAATTGGGCCAAATTTTGCTCAGAAATGTGACAAAAAGCACTTTTCAATTTTTTTGCCAAATCAGAAAAAAACGTAGACCCTGCGGTATGTGATTCTGGTGAAAATTTTGACCATTCATGAAACCTTGTTTTTTCCATAAAAATTACTCAAACCAGTGGGAAAATGCATGGGCATGGTAAATTGGGCCAAATTTTGCTCAGATATGTGACAAAAAGCACTTTTCAATTTTTGACCCAAATCAGAAAAAAATGTAGACCCGCGGTATGTGATTCTGGTGAAAATTTTGACCATTCATGAAACCTTGTTTTTTCCATGAAAAATTACTCAAACGAGTGGGAAAATGCATGGGCATGATAAATTGGGCAAAATTTTGCTCAGAAATGTGACAAAAAGCACTTTTCAATTTTTGACCCAAATCAAAAAAAACATAGACCCGCGGTATGTGATTCTGGTGAAAATTTTGACCATTCATGAAACCTTGTTTTTTCCATGAACAATTACTCAAACGAGTGGGAAAATGCATGGGCATGGTAAATTGGGCCAAATTTTGCTCAGAAATGTGACAAAAAGCACTTTTCAATTTTTGACCCAAATCAGAAAAAAACGTAGACCCGCGGTATGTGATTCTGGTGAAAATTTTGACCATTCATGAAACCTTGTTTTTTCCATGAAAAATTACTCAAACGAGTGGGAAAATGCATGGGCATGGTAAATTGGGCCAAATTTTGCTCAGAAATGTGACAAAAAGCACTTTTCAATTTTTTACCCAAATCAGAAAAAAACGTAGACCCGCGGTATGTGATTCTGGTGAAAATTTTGACCATTCATGAAACCTTGTTTTTTCCATGAAAAATTACTCAAACGAGTGGGAAAATGCATGGGCATGGTAAATTGGGCCAAATTTTGCTCAGAAATGTGACAAAAAGCACTTTTCAATTTTTTACCCAAATCAGAAAAAAACGTAGACCCGCGGTATGTGATTCTGGTGAAAATTTTGACCATTCATGAAACCTTGTTTTTTCCATGAAAAATTACTCAAACGAGTGGGAAAATGCATGGGCATGGTAAATTGGGCCAAATTTTGCTCAGAAATGTGACAAAAAGCACTTTTCAATTTTTTTGCCAAATCAGAAAAAAACGTAGACCCTGCGGTATGTGATTCTGGTGAAAATTTTGACCATTCATGAAACCTTGTTTTTTCCATAAAAATTACTCAAACCAGTGGGAAAATGCATGGGCATGGAAAATTGGGCCAAATTTTGCTCAGAAATGTGACAAAAAGCACTTTTCAATTTTTGACCCAAATCAGAAAAAAACGTAGACCCGCGGTATGTGATTCTGGTGAAAATTTTGACCATTCATGAAACCTTGTTTTTTCCATGAACAATTACTCAAACGAGTGGGAAAATGCATGGGCATGGTAAATTGGGCCAAATTTTGCTCAGAAATTTGACAAAAAGCACTTTTCAATTTTTGACCCAAATCAGAAAAAAACGTAGACCCGCGGTATGTGATTCTGGTGAAAATTTTGACCATTCATGAAACCTTGTTTTTTCCATGAAAAATTACTCAAACGAGTGGGAAAATGCATGGGCATGGTAAATTGGGCCAAATTTTGCTCAGAAATGTGACAAAAAGCACTTTTCAATTTTTTACCCAAATCAGAAAAAAACGTAGACCCGCGGTATGTGATTCTGGTGAAAATTTTGACCATTCATGAAACCTTGTTTTTTCCATGAAAAATTACTCAAACGAGTGGGAAAATGCATGGGCATGGTAAATTGGGCCAAATTTTGCTCAGAAATGTGACAAAAAGCACTTTTCAATTTTTTTGCCAAATCAGAAAAAAACGTAGACCCTGCGGTATGTGATTCTGGTGAAAATTTTGACCATTCATGAAACCTTGTTTTTTCCATGAAAAATTACTCAAACGAGTGGGAAAATGCATGGGCATGGTAAATTGGGCCAAATTTTGCTCAGAAATTTGACAAAAAGCACTTTTCAATTTTTGACCCAAATCAGAAAAAAACGTAGACCCGCGGTATGTGATTCTGGTGAAAATTTTGACCATTCATGAAACCTTGTTTTTTCCATGAAAAATTACTCAAACGAGTGGGAAAATGCATGGGCATGGTAAATTGGGCCAAATTTTGCTCAGAAATGTGACAAAAAGCACTTTTCAATTTTTTACCCAAATCAGAAAAAAACGTAGACCCGCGGTATGTGATTCTGGTGAAAATTTTGACCATTCATGAAACCTTGTTTTTTCCATGAAAAATTACTCAAACGAGTGGGAAAATGCATGGGCATGGTAAATTGGGCCAAACTTTGCTCAGAAATGTGACAAAAAGCACTTTTCAATTTTTTTGCCAAATCAGAAAAAAACGTAGACCCTGCGGTATGTGATTCTGGTGAAAATTTTGACCATTCATGAAACCTTGTTTTTTCCATGAAAAATTACTCACACGAGTGGGAAAATGCATGGGCATGGTAAATTGGGCCAAATTTTGCTCAGAAATGTGACAAAAAGCACTTTTCAATTTTTTTGCCAAATCAGAAAAAAACGTAGACCCTGCGGTATGTGATTCTGGTGAAAATTTTGACCATTCATGAAACCTTGTTTTTTCCATGAAAAATTACTCAAACGAGTGGGAAAATGCATGGGCATGATAAATTGGGCAAAATTTTGCTCAGAAATGTGACAAAAAGCACTTTTCAATTTTTGACCCAAATCAAAAAAAACATAGACCCGCGGTATGTGATTCTGGTGAAAATTTTGACCATTCATGAAACCTTGTTTTTTCCATGAACAATTACTCAAACGAGTGGGAAAATGCATGGGCATGGTAAATTGGGCCAAATTTTGCTCATAAATTTGACAAAAAGCACTTTTCAATTTTTGACCCAAATCAGAAAAAAACGTAGACCCGTGGTATGTGATTCTGGTGAAAATTTTGACCATTCATGAAACCTTGTTTTTTCCATGAAAAATTACTCAAACGAGTGGGAAAATGCATGGGCATGGTAAATTGGGCCAAATTTTGCTCAGAAATGTGACAAAAAGCACTTTTCAATTTTTTACCCAAATCAGAAAAAAACGTAGACCCGCGGTATGTGATTCTGGTGAAAATTTTGACCATTCATGAAACCTTGTTTTTTCCATGAAAAATTACTCACACGAGTGGGAAAATGCATGGGCATGGTAAATTGGGCCAAATTTTGCTCAGAAATGTGACAAAAAGCACTTTTCAATTTTTGACCCAAATCAGAAAAAAACGTAGACCTGCGGTATGTGATTCTGGTGAAAATTTTGACCATTCATGAAACCTTGTTTTTTCCATGAAAAATTACTCAAACGAGTGGGAAAATGCATGGGCATGGTAAATTGGGCCAAATTTTGCTCAGAAATGTGACAAAAAGCACTTTTCAATTTTTGACCCAAATCAGAAAAAAACGTAGACCTGCGGTATGTGATTCTGGTGAAAATTTTGACCATTCATGAAACCTTGTTTTTTCCATGAAAAATTACTCAAACGAGTGGGAAAATGCATGGGCATGGTAAATTGGGCCAAATTTTGCTCAGAAATGTGACAAAAAGCACTTTTCAATTTTTGACCCAAATCAGAAAAAAACGTAGACCCGCGGTATGTGATTCTGGTGAAAATTTTGACCATTCATGAAACCTTGTTTTTTCCATGAAAAATTACTCAAACGAGTGGGAAAATGCATGGGCATGGTAAATTGGGCCAAAATTTGCTCAGAAATGTGACAAAAAGCACTTTTCAATTTTTGACCCAAATCAGAAAAAAACGTAGACCCGCGCTATGTGATGCTGGTGAAAATTTTGACCATTCATGAAACCTTGTTTTTTCCATGAAAAATTACTCACACGAGTGGGAAAATGCATGGGCATGGTAAATTGGGCCAAATTTTGCTCAGAAATGTGACAAAAAGCACTTTTCAATTTTTGACCCAAATCAGAAAAAAACGTAGACCCGTGCTATGTGATGCTGGTGAAAATTTTGACCATTCATGAAACCTTGTTTTTTCCATGAAAAATTACTCAAACGAGTGGGAAAATGCATGGGCATGGTAAATTGGGCCAAATTTTGCTCAGAAATGTGACAAAAAGCACTTTTCAATTTTTGACCCAAATCAGAAAAAAACGTAGACCCGCGGTATGTGATTCTGGTGAAAATTTTGACCATTCATGAAACCTTGTTTTTTCCATGAAAAATTACTCACACGAGTGGGAAAATGCATGGGCATGGTAAATTGGGCCAAATTTTGCTCAGAAATGTGACAAAAAGCACTTTTCAATTTTTTACCCAAATCAGAAAAAAACGTAGACCCGCAGTATGTGATTCTGGTGAAAATTTTGACCATTCATGAAACCTTGTTTTTTCCATGAAAAATTACTCAAACGAGTGGGAAAATGCATGGGCATGGTAAATTGGGCCAAATTTTGCTCAGAAATGTGACAAAAAGCACTTTTCAATTTTTGTCCCAAATCAGAAAAAAACGTAGACCCGCGGTATTTGATTCTGGTGAAAATTTTGACCATTCATGAAATGTTGTTTTTTCCATGAAAAATTACTCAAACAAGTGGGAAAATGCATGGGCATGGTAAATTGGGCCAAATTTTGCTCAGAAATGTGACAAAAAGCACTTTTCAATTTTTGACCCAAATCAGAAAAAAACGTAGACCCGCGGTATGTGATTCTGGTGAAAATTTTGACCATTCATGAAACCTTGTTTTTTCCATGACAAATTACTCAAACGAGTGGGAAAATGCATGGGCATGGTAAATTGGGCCAAATTTTGCTCAGAAACGTGACAAAAAGCACTTTTCAATTTTTGACCCAAATCAGAAAAAAATGTAGACCCGCGGTATGTGATTCTGGTGAAAATTTTGACCATTCATGAAACCTTGTTTTTTCCATGAAAAATTACTCAAACGAGTGGGAAAATGCATGGGCATGGTAAATTGGGCCAAATTTTGCTCAGAAATGTGACAAAAAGCACTTTTCAATTTTTTTGCCAAATCAGAAAAAAACGTAGACCCTGCGGTATGTGATTCTGGTGAAAATTTTGACCATTCATGAAACCTTGTTTTTTCCATAAAAATTACTCAAACCAGTGGGAAAATGCATGGGCATGGTAAATTGGGCCAAATTTTGCTCAGATATGTGACAAAAAGCACTTTTCCATTTTTGACCCAAATCAGAAAAAAATGTAGACCCGCGGTATGTGATTCTGGTGAAAATTTTGACCATTCATGAAACCTTGTTTTTTCCATGAAAAATTACTCAAACGAGTGGGAAAATGCATGGGCATGATAAATTGGGCAAAATTTTGCTCAGAAATGTGACAAAAAGCACTTTTCAATTTTTGACCCAAATCAAAAAAAACATAGACCCGCGGTATGTGATTCTGGTGAAAATTTTGACCATTCATGAAACCTTGTTTTTTCCATGAACAATTACTCAAACGAGTGGGAAAATGCATGGGCATGGTAAATTGGGCCAAATTTTGCTCAGAAATTTGACAAAAAGCACTTTTCAATTTTTGACCCAAATCAGAAAAAAACGTAGACCCGCGGTATGTGATTCTGGTGAAAATTTTGACCATTCATGAAACCTTGTTTTTTCCATGAAAAATTACTCAAACGAGTGGGAAAATGCATGGGCATGGTAAATTGGGCCAAATTTTGCTCAGAAATGTGACAAAAAGCACTTTTCAATTTTTTACCCAAATCAGAAAAAAACGTAGACCCGCGGTATGTGATTCTGGTGAAAATTTTGACCATTCATGAAACCTTGTTTTTTCCATGAAAAATTACTCAAACGAGTGGGAAAATGCATGGGCATGGTAAATTGGGCCAAATTTTGCTCAGAAATGTGACAAAAAGCACTTTTCAATTTTTTTGCCAAATCAGAAAAAAACGTAGACCCTGCGGTATGTGATTCTGGTGAAAATTTTGACCATTCATGAAACCTTGTTTTTTCCATAAAAATTACTCAAACCAGTGGGAAAATGCATGGGCATGGTAAATTGGGCCAAATTTTGCTCAGAAATGTGACAAAAAGCACTTTTCAATTTTTGACCCAAATCAGAAAAAAACGTAGACCCGCGGTATGTGATTCTGGTGAAAATTTTGACCATTCATGAAACCTTGTTTTTTCCATGAACAATTACTCAAACGAGTGGGAAAATGCATGGGCATGGTAAATTGGGCCAAATTTTGCTCAGAAATTTGACAAAAAGCACTTTTCAATTTTTGACCCAAATCAGAAAAAAACGTAGACCCGCGGTATGTGATTCTGGTGAAAATTTTGACCATTCATGAAACCTTGTTTTTTCCATGAAAAATTACTCAAACGAGTGGGAAAATGCATGGGCATGGTAAATTGGGCCAAATTTTGCTCAGAAATGTGACAAAAAGCACTTTTCAATTTTTTACCCAAATCAGAAAAAAACGTAGACCCGCGGTATGTGATTCTGGTGAAAATTTTGACCATTCATGAAACCTTGTTTTTTCCATGAAAAATTACTCAAACGAGTGGGAAAATGCATGGGCATGGTAAATTGGGCCAAATTTTGCTCAGAAATGTGACAAAAAGCACTTTTCAATTTTTTTGCCAAATCAGAAAAAAACGTAGACCCCGCGGTATGTGATTCTGGTGAAAATTTTGACCATTCATGAAACCTTGTTTTTTCCATGAAAAATTACTCACACGAGTGGGAAAATGCATGGGCATGGTAAATTGGGCCAAATTTTGCTCAGAAATTTGACAAAAAGCACTTTTCAATTTTTGACCCAAATCAGAAAAAAACGTAGACCCGCGGTATGTGATTCTGGTGAAAATTTTGACCATTCATGAAACCTTGTTTTTTCCATGAAAAATTACTCAAACGAGTGGGAAAATGCATGGGCATGGTAAATTGGGCCAAATTTTGCTCAGAAATGTGACAAAAAGCACTTTTCAATTTTTTACCCAAATCAGAAAAAAACGTAGACTCGCGGTATGTGATTCTGGTGAAAATTTTGACCATTCATGAAACCTTGTTTTTTCCATGAAAAATTACTCAAACGAGTGGGAAAATGCATGGGCATGGTAAATTGGGCCAAACTTTGCTCAGAAATGTGACAAAAAGCACTTTTCAATTTTTTTGCCAAATCAGAAAAAAACGTAGACCCTGCGGTATGTGATTCTGGTGAAAATTTTGACCATTCATGAAACCTTGTTTTTTCCATGAAAAATTACTCACACGAGTGGGAAAATGCATGGGCATGGTAAATTGGGCCAAATTTTGCTCAGAAATGTGACAAAAAGCACTTTTCAATTTTTTTGCCAAATCAGAAAAAAACGTAGACCCTGCGGTATGTGATTCTGGTGAAAATTTTGACCATTCATGAAACCTTGTTTTTTCCATGAAAAATTACTCAAACGAGTGGGAAAATGCATGGGCATGATAAATTGGGCAAAATTTTGCTCAGAAATGTGACAAAAAGCACTTTTCAATTTTTGACCCAAATCAAAAAAAACATAGACCCGCGGTATGTGATTCTGGTGAAAATTTTGACCATTCATGAAACCTTGTTTTTTCCATGAACAATTACTCAAACGAGTGGGAAAATGCATGGGCATGGTAAATTGGGCCAAATTTTGCTCATAAATTTGACAAAAAGCACTTTTCAATTTTTGACCCAAATCAGAAAAAAACGTAGACCCGTGGTATGTGATTCTGGTGAAAATTTTGACCATTCATGAAACCTTGTTTTTTCCATGAAAAATTACTCAAACGAGTGGGAAAATGCATGGGCATGGTAAATTGGGCCAAATTTTGCTCAGAAATGTGACAAAAAGCACTTTTCAATTTTTTACCCAAATCAGAAAAAAACGTAGACCCGCGGTATGTGATTCTGGTGAAAATTTTGACCATTCATGAAACCTTGTTTTTTCCATGAAAAATTACTCACACGAGTGGGAAAATGCATGGGCATGGTAAATTGGGCCAAATTTTGCTCAGAAATGTGACAAAAAGCACTTTTCAATTTTTGACCCAAATCAGAAAAAAACGTAGACCCGCGGTATGTGATTCTGGTGAAAATTTTGACCATTCATGAAACCTTGTTTTTTCCATGAAAAATTACTCAAACGAGTGGGAAAATGCATGGGCATGGTAAATTGGGCCAAATTTTGCTCAGAAATGTGACAAAAAGCACTTTTAAATTTTTGACCCAAATCAGAAAAAAACGTAGACCCGCGGTATGTGATTCTGGTGAAAATTTTGACCATTCATGAAACCTTGTTTTTTCCATGAAAAATTACTCAAACGAGTGGGAAAATGCATGGGCATGGTAAATTGGGCCAAAATTTGCTCAGAAATGTGACAAAAAGCACTTTTCAATTTTTGACCCAAATCAGAAAAAAACGTAGACCCGCGCTATGTGATGCTGGTGAAAATTTTGACCATTCATGAAACCTTGTTTTTTCCATGAAAAATTACTCAAACGAGTGGGAAAATGCATGGGCATGGTAAATTGGGCCAAATTTTGCTCAGAAATGTGACAAAAAGCACTTTTCAATTTTTTACCCAAATCAGAAAAAAACGTAGACCCGCGGTATGTGATTCTGGTGAAAATTTTGACCGTTCATGAAACCTTGTTTTTTCCATGAAAAATTACTCAAACGAGTGGGAAAATGCATGGGCATGGTAAATTGGGCCAAATTTTGCTCAGAAACGTGACAAAAAGCACTTTTCAATTTTTGACCCAAATCAGAAAAAAACGTAGACCCCGCGGTATGTGATTCTGGTGAAAATTTTGACCATTCATGAAACCTTGTTTTTTCCATGAAAAATTACTCAAACGAGTGGGAAAATGCATGGGCATGGTAAATTGGGCCAAATTTTGCTCAGAAATTTGACAAAAAGCACTTTTCAATTTTTGACCCAAATCAGAAAAAAACGTAGACCCGCGGTATGTGATTCTGTTGAAAATTTTGACCATTCATGAAACCTTGTTTTTTCCATGAAAAATTACTCAAACGAGTGGGAAAATGCATGGGCATGGTAAATTGGGCCAAATTTTGCTCAGAAATGTGACAAAAAGCACTTTTCAATTTTTGACCCAAATCAGAAAAAAACGTAGACCCGCGGTATGTGATTCTGGTGAAAATTTTGACCATTCATGAAACCTTGTTTTTTCCATGAAAAATTACTCAAACGAGTGGGAAAATGCATGGGCATGGTAAATTGGGCCAAAATTTGCTCAAAAATGTGACAAAAAGCACTTTTCAATTTTTGACCCAAATCAGAAAAAAACGTAGACCCGCGCTATGTGATGCTGGTGAAAATTTTGACCATTCATGAAACCTTGTTTTTTCCATGAAAAATTACTCAAACGAGTGGGAAAATGCATGGGCATGGTAAATTGGGCCAAATTTTGCTCAGAAATGTGACAAAAAGCACTTTTCAATTTTTTACCCAAATCAGAAAAAAACGTAGACCCGCGGTATGTGATTCTGGTGAAAATTTTGACCATTCATGAAACCTTGTTTTTTCCATGAAAAATTACTCAAACGAGTGGGAAAATGCATGGGCATGGTAAATTGGGCCAAATTTTGCTCAGAAACGTGACAAAAAGCACTTTTCAATTTTTGACCCAAATCAGAAAAAAACGTAGACCCCGCGGTATGTGATTCTGGTGAAAATTTTGACCATTCATGAAACCTTGTTTTTTCCATGAAAAATTACTCAAACGAGTGGGAAAATGCATGGGCATGGTAAATTGGGCCAAATTTTGCTCAGAAATTTGACAAAAAGCACTTTTCAATTTTTGACCCAAATCGGAAAAAAACGTAGACCCGCGGTATGTGATTCTGGTGAAAATTTTGACCATTCATGAAACCTTGTTTTTTCCATGAAAAATTACTCAAACGAGTGGGAAAATGCATGGGCATGGTAAATTGGGCCAAATTTTGCTCAGAAATGTGACAAAAAGCACTTTTCAATTTTTGACCCAAATCAGAAAAAAACGTAGACCCGCGGTATGTGATTCTGGTGAAAATTTTGACCATTCATGAAACCTTGTTTTTTCCATGAAAAATTACTCAAACGAGTGGGAAAATGCATGGGCATGGTAAATTGGGCCAAATTTTGCTCAGAAATGTGACAAAAAGCGCATTTCAATTTTTTACCCAAATCAGAAAAAAACGTAGACCCGCGGTATGTGATTCTGGTGAAAATTTTGACTATTCATGAAACCTTGTTTTTTCCATGAAAAATTACTCAAACGAGTGGGAAAATGCATGGGCATGGTAAATTGGGCCAAATTTTGCTCAGAAATGTGACAAAAAGCACTTTTCAATTTTTGACCCAAATCAGAAAAAAACGTAGACCCGCGGTATGTGATTCTGGTGAAAATTTTGACCATTCATGAAACCTTGTTTTTTCCATGAAAAATTACTCAAACGAGTGGGAAAATGCATGGGCATGGTAAATTGGGCCAAATTTTGCTCAGAAATGTGACAAAAAGCACTTTTCAATTTTTGACCCAAATCAGAAAAAAACGTAGACCCGCGGTATGTGATTCTGGTGAAAATTTTGACCATTCATGAAACCTTGTTTTTTCCATGAAAAATTACTCAAACGAGTGGGAAAATGCATGGGCATGGTAAATTGGGCCAAATTTTGCTCAGAAATGTGACAAAAAGCACTTTTCAATTTTTGACCCAAATCAGAAAAAAACGTACACCCGCGGTATGTGATTCTGGTGAAAATTTTGACCATTCATGAAACCTTGTTTTTTTCATGACAAATTACTCAAACGAGTGGGAAAATGCATGGGCATGGTAAATTGGGCCAAATTTTGCTCATAAATGTGACAAAAAGCACTTTTCAATTTTGGACCCAAATCAGAAAAAAACGTAGACCCCCGGTGTGTGATTCTGGTGAAAATTTTGACCATTCATGAAACCTTGTTTTTTCCATGAAAAATTACTCAAACGAGTGGGAAAATGCATGGGAATGGTAAATTGGGCCAAATTTTGCTCAGAAACGTGACAAAAAGCACTTTTCAATTTTTGACCCAAATCAGAAAAAAACGTAGACCCGCGGTATGTGATTCTGGTGAAAATTTTGACCATTCATGAAACCTTGTTTTTTCCATGAAAAATTACTCAAACGAGTGGGAAAATGCATGGGCATGGTAAATTGGGCCAAATTTTGCTCAGAAATGTGACAAAAAGCACTTTTCAATTTTTGACCCAAATCAGAAAAAAATGTAGACCCGCGGTATGTGATTCTGGTGAAAATTTTGACCATTCATGAAACCTTGTTTTTTCCATGAAAAATTACTGAAACGAGTGGGAAAATGCATGGGCATGGTAAATTGGGCCAAATTTTGCTCAGAAATGTGACAAAAAGCACTTTTCAATTTTTGACCCAAATCAGAAAAAAAGTAGACCCGCGGTATGTGATTCTGGTGAAAATTTTGACCATTAATGAAACCTTGTTTTTTCCATGAAAAATAACTCAAACGAGTGGGAAAATGCATGGGCATGGTAAATTGGGCCAAATTTTGCTCAGAAATGTGACAAAAAGCACTTTTCAATTTTTTACCCAAATCAGAAAAAAACGTAGACCCGCGGTTTGTGATTCTGGTGAAAATTTTGACCATTCATGAAACCTTGTTTTTTCCATGAAAAATTACTCAAACGAGTGGGAAAATGCATGGGCATGGTAAATTGGGCCAAATTTTGCTCAGAAATGTGACAAAAAGCACTTTTCAATTTTTGACCCAAATCAGAAAAAAACGTAGACCCGCAGTATGTGATTCTGGTGAAAATTTTGACCATTCATGAAACCTTGTTTTTTCCATGACAAATTACTCAAACGAGTGGAAAAATGCATGGGCATGGTAAATTGGGCCAAATTTTGCTCAGAAACGTGACAAAAAGCACTTTTCAATTTTTGACCCAAATCAGAAAAAAACGTAGACCCGCGGTATGTGATTCTGGTGAAAATTTTGACCATTCATGAAACCTTGTTTTTTCCATGAAAAATTACTCAAACGAGTGGGAAAATGCATGGGCATGGCAAATTGGGCCAAATTTTGCTCAGAAATGTGACAAAAAGCACTTTTAAATTTTTGTCCCAAATCAGAAAAAAACGTAGACCCGCGGTATTTGATTCTGGTGAAAATTTTGACCATTCATGAAACGTTGTTTTTTCCATGAAAAATTACTCAAACAAGTGGGAAAATGCATGGGCATGGTAAATTGGGCCAAATTTTGCTCAGAAATGTGACAAAAAGCACTTTTCAATTTTTGACCCAAATCAGAAAAAAACGTAGACCCGCGGTATGTGATTCTGGTGAAAATTTTGACCATTCATGAAACCTTGTTTTTTCCATGACAAATTACTCAAACAAGTGGGAAAATGCATGGGCATGGTAAATTGGGCCAAATTTTGCTCAGAAACGTGACAAAAAGCACTTTTCAATTTTTGACCCAAATCAGAAAAAAACGTAGACCCGCGGTATGTGATTCTGGTGAAAATTTTGACCATTCATGAAACCTTGTTTTTTCCATGAAAAATTACTCAAACAAGTGGGAAAATGCATGGGCATGGTAAATTGGGCCAAATTTTGCTCTGAAATCTGACAAAAAGCACTTTTCAATTTTTTTGCCAAATCAGAAAAACACGTAGACCCCGCGGTATGTGATTCTGGTGAAAATTTTGACCATTCATGAAACCTTGTTTTTTCCATAAAAATTACTCAAACCAGTGGGAAAATGCATGGGCATGGTAAATTGGGCCAAATTTTGCTCAGAAATGTGACAAAAAGCACTTTTCAATTTTTGACCCAAATCAGAAAAAAAGTAGACCCGCGGTATGTGATTCTGGTGAAAATTTTGACCATTAATGAAACCTTGTTTTTTCCATGAAAAATTACTCAAACGAGTGGGAAAATGCATGGGCATGGTAAATTGGGCCAAATTTTGCTCAGAAATGTGACAAAAAGCACTTTTCAATTTTTTACCCAAATCAGAAAAAAACGTAGACCCGCGGTTTGTGATTCTGGTGAAAATTTTGACCATTCATGAAACCTTGTTTTTTCCATGACAAATTACTCAAACGAGTGGAAAAATGCATGGGCATGGTAAATTGGGCCAAATTTTGCTCAGAAACGTGACAAAAAGCACTTTTCAATTTTTGACCCAAATCAGAAAAAAACGTAGACCCGCGGTATGTGATTCTGGTGAAAATTTTGACCATTCATGAAACCTTGTTTTTTCCATGAAAAATTACTCAAACGAGTGGGAAAATGCATGGGCATGGCAAATTGGGCCAAATTTTGCTCAGAAATGTGACAAAAAGCACTTTTAAATTTTTGTCCCAAATCAGAAAAAAACGTAGACCCGCGGTATTTGATTCTGGTGAAAATTTTGACCATTCATGAAACGTTGTTTTTTCCATGAAAAATTACTCAAACAAGTGGGAAAATGCATGGGCATGGTAAATTGGGCCAAATTTTGCTCAGAAATGTGACAAAAAGCACTTTTCAATTTTTGACCCAAATCAGAAAAAAACGTAGACCCGCGGTATGTGATTCTGGTGAAAATTTTGACCATTCATGAAACCTTGTTTTTTCCATGACAAATTACTCAAACGAGTGGGAAAATGCATGGGCATGGTAAATTGGGCCAAATTTTGCTCAGAAACGTGACAAAAAGCACTTTTCAATTTTTGACCCAAATCAGAAAAAAACGTAGACCCGCGGTATGTGATTCTGGTGAAAATTTTGACCATTCATGAAACCTTGTTTTTTCCATGAAAAATTACTCAAACAAGTGGGAAAATGCATGGGCATGGTAAATTGGGCCAAATTTTGCTCTGAAATCTGACAAAAAGCACTTTTCAATTTTTTTGCCAAATCAGAAAAACACGTAGACCCCGCGGTATGTGATTCTGGTGAAAATTTTGACCATTCATGAAACCTTGTTTTTTCCATAAAAATTACTCAAACCAGTGGGAAAATGCATGGGCATGGTAAATTGGGCCAAATTTTGCTCAGAAATGTGACAAAAAGCACTTTTCAATTTTTGACCCAAATCAGAAAAAAACGTAGACCCGCGGTATGTGATTCTGGTGAAAATTTTGACCATTCATGAAACCTTGTTTTTTCCATGAAAAATTACTCAAACGAGTGGGAAAATGCATGGGCATGATAAATTGGGCAAAATTTTGCTCAGAAATGTGACAAAAAGCACTTTTCAATTTTTGACCCAAATCAAAAAAAACATAGACCCGCGGTATGTGATTCTGGTGAAAATTTTGACCATTCATGAAACCTTGTTTTTTCCATGAACAATTACTCAAACCAGTGGGAAAATGCATGGGCATGGTAAATTGGGCCAAATTTTGCTCAGAAATTTGACAAAAAGCACTTTTCAATTTTTGACCCAAATCAGAAAAAAACGTAGACACGCGGTATGTGATTCTGGTGAAAATTTTGACCATTCATGAAACCTTGTTTTTTCCATGAAAAATTACTCAAACGAGTGGGAAAATGCATGGGCATGGTAAATTGGGCCAAATTTTGCTCAGAAATGTGACAAAAAGCACTTTTCAATTTTTGACCCAAATCAGAAAAAAACGTAGACCCGCGCTATGTGATGCTGGTGAAAATTTTGACCATTCATGAAACCTTGTTTTTTCCATGAAAAATTACTCAAACGAGTGGGAAAATGCATGGCCATGATAAATTGGGCAAAATTTTGCTCAGAAATGTGACAAAAAGCACTTTTCAATTTTTGACCCAAATCAGAAAAAAACGTAGACCCGCGGTATGTGATTCTGGTGAAAATTTTGACCATTCATGAAACCTTGTTTTTTCCATGAAAAATAACTCAAACGAGTGGGAAAATGCATGGGCATGGTAAATTGGGCCAAATTTTGCTCAGAAATTTGACAAAAAGCACTTTTCAATTTTTGACCCAAATCGGAAAAAACATAGACCCGCGGTATGTGATTCTGGTGAAAATTTTGACCATTCATGAAACCTTGTTTTTTCCATGAAAAATTACTCAAACGAGTGGGAAAATGCATGGGCATGGTAAATTGGGCCAAATTTTGCTCAGAAATGTGACAAAAAGCACTTTTCAATTTTTGACCCAAATCAGAAAAAAACGTAGACCCGCGCTATGTGATGCTGGTGAAAATTTTGACCATTCATGAAACCTTGTTTTTTCCATGAAAAATTACTCAAACGAGTGGGAAAATGCATGGGCATGGTAAATTGGGCCAAATTTTGCTCAGAAATGTGACAAAAAGCACTTTTCAATTTTTGACCCAAATCAGAAAAAAACGTAGACCCGCGCTATGTGATGCTGGTGAAAATTTTGACCATTCATGAAACCTTGTTTTTTCCATGAAAAATTACTCAAACGAGTGGGAAAATGCATGGGCATGGTAAATTGGGCCAAATTTTGCTCAGAAATGTGACAAAAAGCACTTTTCAATTTTTTACCCAAATCAGAAAAAAACGTAGATTGTGATTCTGCTGAAAATTTTGACCATTCATGAAACCTTGTTTTTTCCATGAAAAATTACTCAAACGAGTGGGAAAATGCATGGGCATGGTAAATTGGGCCAAATTTTGCTCAGAAATGTGACAAAAAGCGCATTTCAATTTTTTACCCAAATCAGAAAAAAACGTAGACCCGCGGTATGTGATTCTGGTGAAAATTTTGACCATTCATGAAACCTTGTTTTTTCCATGAAAAATTACTCACATGAGTGGGAAAATGCATGGGCATGGTAAATTGGGCCAAATTTTGCTCAGAAATGTGACAAAAAGCACTTTTCAATTTTTGACCCAAATCAGAAAAAAACGTAGACCCGCGGTATGTGATTCTGGTGAAAATTTTGACCATTCATGAAACCTTGTTTTTTCCATGAAAAATTACTCAAACGAGTGGGAAAATGCATGGGCATGGTAAATTGGGCCAAATTTTGCTCAGAAATGTGACAAAAAGCACTTTTCAATTTTTGACCCAAATCAGAAAAAAACGTAGACCCGCGGTATGTGATTCTGGTGAAAATTTTGACCATTCATGAAACCTTGTTTTTTCCATGAAAAATTACTCAAACGAGTGGGAAAATGCATGGGCATGGTAAAGTGGGCCAAATTTTGCTCAGAAATGTGACAAAAAGCACTTTTCAATTTATGACCCAAACCAGAAAAAAACATAGACCCGTGGTATGTGATTCTGGTGAAAATTTTGACCATTCATGAAACCTTGTTTTTTCTATGAAAAATTACTGAAACGAGTGGGAAAATGCATGGGCATGGTAAATTGGGCCAAATTTTGCTCAGAAATGTGACAAAAAGCACTTTTCAATTTTTGACCCAAATCAGAAAAAAACGTACACCCGCGGTATGTGATTCTGGTGAAAATTTTGACCATTAATGAAACCTTGTTTTTTCCATGAAAAATAACTCAAACGAGTGGGAAAATGCATGGGCATGGTAAATTGGGCCAAATTTTGCTCAGAAATGTGACAAAAAGCACTTTTCAATTTTTTACCCAAATCAGAAAAAAACGTAGACCCGCGGTATGTGATTCTGGTGAAAATTTTGACCATTCATGAAACCTTGTTTTTTCCATGAAAAATTACTCAAACGAGTGGGAAAATGCATGGGCATGGTAAATTGGGCCAAATTTTGCTCAGAAATGTGACAAAAAGCACTTTTCAATTTTTGACCCAAATCAGAAAAAAACGTAGACCCGCGGTATGTGATTCTGGTGAAAATTTTGACCATTCATGAAACCTTGTTTTTTCCATGAAAAATTACTCAAACGAGTGGGAAAATGCATGGGCATGGTAAATTGGGCCAAATTTTGCTCAGAAATGTGACAAAAAGCACTTTTCAATTTATGACCCAAACCAGAAAAAAACATAGACCCGCGGTATGTGATTCTGGTGAAAATTTTGACCATTCATGAAACCTTGTTTTTTCTATGAAAAATTACTGAAACGAGTGGGAAAATGCATGGGCATGGTAAATTGGGCCAAATTTTGCTCAGAAATGTGACAAAAAGCACTTTTCAATTTTTTACCCAAATCAGAAAAAAACGTAGACCCGCGGTATGTGATTCTGGTGAAAATTTTGACCATTAATGAAACCTTGTTTTTTCCATGAAAAATAACTCAAACGAGTGGGAAAATGCATGGGCATGGTAAATTGGGCCAAATTTTGCTCAGAAATGTGACAAAAAGCACTTTTCAATTTTTTACCCAAATCAGAAAAAAACGTAGACCCGCGGTATGTGATTCTGGTGAAAATTTTGACCATTCATGAAACCTTGTTTTTTCCATGAAAAATTACTCAAACGAGTGGGAAAATGCATGGGCATGGTAAATTGGGCCAAATTTTGCTCAGAAATGTGACAAAAAGCACTTTTAAATTTTTGACCCAAATCAGAAAAAAACGTAGACCCGCGGTATGTGATTCTGGTGAAAATTTTGACCATTCATGAAACCTTGTTTTTTCTATGAAAAATTACTGAAACGAGTGGGAAAATGCATGGGCATGGTAAATTGGGCCAAATTTTGCTCAGAAATGTGACAAAAAGCACTTTTCAATTTTTTACCCAAATCAGAAAAAAACGTAGACCCGCGGTATGTGATTCTGGTGAAAATTTTGACCATTCATGAAACCTTGTTTTTTCCATGAAAAATTACTCAAACGAGTGGGAAAATGCATGGGCATGGTAAATTGGGCCAAATTTTGCTCAGAAACGTGACAAAAAGCACTTTTCAATTTTTGACCCAAATCAGAAAAAAAACGTAGACCCCGCGGTATGTGATTCTGGTGAAAATTTTTGACCATTCATGAAACCTTGTTTTTTCCATGAAAAATTACTCAAACGAGTGGGAAAACGCATGGGCATGATAAATTGGGCAAAATTTTGCTCAGAAATGTGACAAAAAGCACTTTTCAATTTTTGACCCAAATCAAAAAAAAACATAGACCCGCGGTATGTGATTCTGGTGAAAAATTTGACCATTCATGAAACCTTGTTTTTTCCATGAAAAATTACTCAAACGAGTGGGAAAATGCATGGGCATGGTAAATTGGGCCAAATTTTGCTCAGAAATGTGACAAAAAGCACTTTTCAATTTTTGACCCAAATCAGAAAAAAACGTAGACCCGCGGTATGTGATTCTGGTGAAAATTTTGACCATTCATGAAACCTTGTTTTTTCCATGAAAAATTACTCAAACGAGTGGGAAAATGCATGGGCATGGTAAATTGGGCCAAATTTTGCTCAGAAATGTGACAAAAAGCACTTTTAAATTTTTGACCCAAATCAGAAAAAAACGTAGACCCGCGGTATGTGATTCTGGTGAAAATTTTGACCATTCATGAAACCTTGTTTTTTCTATGAAAAATTACTGAAACGAGTGGGAAAATGCATGGGCATGGTAAATTGGGCCAAATTTTGCTCAGAAATGTGACAAAAAGCACTTTTCAATTTTTTACCCAAATCAGAAAAAAACGTAGACCCGCGGTATGTGATTCTGGTGAAAATTTTGACCATTCATGAAACCTTGTTTTTACCATGAAAAATTACTCAAACGAGTGGGAAAATGCATGGGCATGGTAAATTGGGCCAAATTTTGCTCAGAAACGTGACAAAAAGCACTTTTCAATTTTTTACCCAAATCAGAAAAAAAACGTAGACCCCGCGGTATGTGATTCTGGTGAAAATTTTTGACCATTCATGAAACCTTGTTTTTTCCATGAAAAATTACTCAAACGAGTGGGAAAATGCATGGGCATGATAAATTGGGCAAAATTTTGCTCAGAAATGTGACAAAAAGCACTTTTCAATTTTTGACCCAAATCAAAAAAAAACATAGACCCGCGGTATGTGATTCTGGTGAAAATTTTGACCATTCATGAAACCTTGTTTTTTCCATGAAAAATTACTCACACGAGTGGGAAAATGCATGGGCATGGTAAATTGGGCCAAATTTTGCTCAGAAATGTGACAAAAAGCACTTTTCAATTTATGACCCAAACCAGAAAAAAACATAGACCCGCGGTATGTGATTCTGGTGAAAATTTTGACCATTCATGAAACCTTGTTTTTTCCATGAAAAATTACTCACACGAGTGGGAAAATGCATGGGCATGGTAAATTGGGCCAAATTTTGCTCAGAAATGTGACAAAAAGCACTTTTCAATTTTTGACCCAAATCAGAAAAAAACGTAGACCCGCAGTATGTGATTCTGGTGAAAATTTTGACCATTCATGAAACCTTGTTTTTTCCATGAAAAATTACTCAAACGAGTGGGAAAATGCATGGGCATGGTAAATTGGGCCAAATTTTGCTCAGAAACGTGACAAAAAGCACTTTTCAATTTATGACCCAAACCAGAAAAAAACATAGACCCGCGGTATGTGATTCTGGTGAAAATTTTGACCATTCATGAAACCTTGTTTTTTCTATGAAAAATTACTGAAACGAGTGGGAAAATGCATGGGCATGGTAAATTGGGCCAAATTTTGCTCAGAAATGTGACAAAAAGCACTTTTCAATTTTTGACCCAAATCAGAAAAAAACGTAGACCCGCGGTATGTGATTCTGGTGAAAATTTTGACCATTCATGAAACCTTGTTTTTTCCATGAAAAATTACTCAAACGAGTGGGAAAATGCATGGGCATGGTAAATTGGGCCAAATTTTGCTCAGAAATGTGACAAAAAGCACTTTTAAATTTTTGACCCAAATCAGAAAAAAACGTAGACCCGCGGTATGTGATTCTGGTGAAAATTTTGACCATTCATGAAACCTTGTTTTTTCTATGAAAAATTACTGAAACGAGTGGGAAAATGCATGGGCATGGTAAATTGGGCCAAATTTTGCTCAGAAATGTGACAAAAAGCACTTTTCAATTTTTTACCCAAATCAGAAAAAAACGTAGACCCGCGGTATGTGATTCTGGTGAAAATTTTGACCATTCATGAAACCTTGTTTTTTCCATGAAAAATTACTCAAACGAGTGGGAAAATGCATGGGCATGGTAAATTGGGCCAAATTTTGCTCAGAAACGTGACAAAAAGCACTTTTCAATTTTTGACCCAAATCAGAAAAAAAACGTAGACCCGCGGTATGTGATTCTGGTGAAAATTTTTGACCATTCATGAAACCTTGTTTTTTCCATGAAAAATTACTCAAACGAGTGGGAAAACGCATGGGCATGATAAATTGGGCAAAATTTTGCTCAGAAATGTGACAAAAAGCACTTTTCAATTTTTGACCCAAATCAAAAAAAAAACATAGACCCGCGGTATGTGATTCTGGTGAAAAATTTGACCATTCATGAAACCTTGTTTTTTCCATGAAAAATTACTCAAACGAGTGGGAAAATGCATGGGCATGGTAAATTGGGCCAAATTTTGCTCAGAAATGTGACAAAAAGCACTTTTCAATTTTTGACCCAAATCAGAAAAAAACGTAGACCCGCGGTATGTGATTCTGGTGAAAATTTTGACCATTCATGAAACCTTGTTTTTTCCATGAAAAATTACTCAAACGAGTGGGAAAATGCATGGGCATGGTAAATTGGGCCAAATTTTGCTCAGAAATGTGACAAAAAGCACTTTTCAATTTTTTACCCAAATCAGAAAAAAACGTAGACCCGCGGTATGTGATTCTGGTGAAAATTTTGACCATTCATGAAACCTTGTTTTTTCCATGAAAAATTACTCAAACGAGTGGGAAAATGCATGGGCATGGTAAATTGGGCCAAATTTTGCTCAGAAATGTGACAAAAAGCACTTTTAAATTTTTGACCCAAATCAGAAAAAAACGTAGACCCGCGGTATGTGATTCTGGTGAAAATTTTGACCATTCATGAAACCTTGTTTTTTCTATGAAAAATTACTGAAACGAGTGGGAAAATGCATGGGCATGGTAAATTGGGCCAAATTTTGCTCAGAAATGTGACAAAAAGCACTTTTCAATTTTTTACCCAAATCAGAAAAAAACGTAGACCCGCGGTATGTGATTCTGGTGAAAATTTTGACCATTCATGAAACCTTGTTTTTACCATGAAAAATTACTCAAACGAGTGGGAAAATGCATGGGCATGGTAAATTGGGCCAAATTTTGCTCAGAAACGTGACAAAAAGCACTTTTCAATTTTTTACCCAAATCAGAAAAAAAACGTAGACCCCGCGGTATGTGATTCTGGTGAAAATTTTTGACCATTCATGAAACCTTGTTTTTTCCATGAAAAATTACTCAAACGAGTGGGAAAATGCATGGGCATGATAAATTGGGCAAAATTTTGCTCAGAAATGTGACAAAAAGCACTTTTCAATTTTTGACCCAAATCAAAAAAAAACATAGACCCGCGGTATGTGATTCTGGTGAAAATTTTGACCATTCATGAAACCTTGTTTTTTCCATGAAAAATTACTCAAACGAGTGGGAAAATGCATGGGCATGGTAAATTGGGCCACATTTTGCTCAGAAATGTGACAAAAAGCGCATTTCAATTTTTTACCCAAATCAGAAAAAAACGTAGACCCGCGGTATGTGATTCTGGTGAAAATTTTGACCATTCATGAAACCTTGTTTTTTCCATGAAAAATTACTCACACGAGTGGGAAAATGCATGGGCATGGTAAATTGGGCCAAATTTTGCTCAGAAATGTGACAAAAAGCACTTTTCAATTTTTGACCCAAATCAGAAAAAAACGTAGACCCGCGGTATGTGATTCTGGTGAAAATTTTGACCA
The DNA here is from genome assembly GCF_023375975.1 of Astyanax mexicanus. Classification (NCBI taxonomy): domain Eukaryota; kingdom Metazoa; phylum Chordata; class Actinopteri; order Characiformes; family Acestrorhamphidae; genus Astyanax; species Astyanax mexicanus. The sequence goes on from NC_064413.1 coordinate 20,848,461, forward strand.
TTCATGAAACCTTGTTTTTTCCATGAAAAATTACTCAAACGAGTGGGAAAATGCATGGGCATGGTAAATTGGGCCAAATTTTGCTCAGAAATGTGACAAAAAGCACTTTTCAATTTATGACCCAAACCAGAAAAAAACATAGACCCGCGGTATGTGATTCTGGTGAAAATTTTGACCATTCATGAAACCTTGTTTTTTCCATGAAAAATTACTCAAACGAGTGGGAAAATGCATGGGCATGGTAAATTGGGCCAAATTTTGCTCAGAAATGTGACAAAAAGCACTTTTCAATTTATGACCCAAACCAGAAAAAAACATAGACCCGCGGTATGTGATTCTGGTGAAAATTTTGACCATTCATGAAACCTTGTTTTTTCCATAAAAAATTACTCACACGAGTGGGAAAATGCATGGGCATGGTAAATTGGGCCACATTTTGCTCAGAAATGTGACAAAAAGCGCATTTCAATTTTTTACCCAAATCAGAAAAAAACGTAGACCCGCGGTATGTGATTCTGGTGAAAATTTTGACCATTCATGAAACCTTGTTTTTTCCATGAAAAATTACTCACACGAGTGGGAAAATGCATGGGCATGGTAAATTGGGCCAAATTTTGCTCAGAAATGTGACAAAAAGCACTTTTCAATTTTTGACCCAAATCAGAAAAAAACGTAGACCCGCGGTATGTGATTCTGGTGAAAATTTTGACCATTCATGAAACCTTGTTTTTTCCATGAAAAATTACTCAAACGAGTGGGAAAATGCATGGGCATGGTAAATTGGGCCAAATTTTGCTCAGAAATGTGACAAAAAGCACTTTTCAATTTATGACCCAAACCAGAAAAAAACATAGACCCGCGGTATGTGATTCTGGTGAAAATTTTGACCATTCATGAAACCTTGTTTTTTCCATGAAAAATTACTCAAACGAGTGGGAAAATGCATGGGCATGGTAAATTGGGCCAAATTTTGCTCAGAAATGTGACAAAAAGCACTTTTCAATTTATGACCCAAACCAGAAAAAAACATAGACCCGCGGTATGTGATTCTGGTGAAAATTTTGACCATTCATGAAACCTTGTTTTTTCCATAAAAAATTACTCACACGAGTGGGAAAATGCATGGGCATGGTAAATTGGGCCAAATTTTGCTCAGAAATGTGACAAAAAGCACTTTTCAATTTTTGACCCAAATCAGAAAAAAACGTAGACCCGCAGTATGTGATTCTGGTGAAAATTTTGACCATTCATGAAACCTTGTTTTTTCCATGAAAAATTACTCACACGAGTGGGAAAATGCATGGGCATGGTAAATTGGGCCAAATTTTGCTCAGAAATGTGACAAAAAGCACTTTTCAATTTTTGACCCAAATCAGAAAAAAACGTAGACCCGCGGTATGTGATTCTGGTGAAAATTTTGACCATTCATGAAACCTTGTTTTTTCCATGAAAAATTACTCACACGAGTGGGAAAATGCATGGGCATGGTAAATTGGGCCAAATTTTGCTCAGAAATGTGACAAAAAGCACTTTTCAATTTTTGACCCAAATAAGAAAAAAAAGTAGACCCGCGGTATGTGATTCTGGTGAAAATTTTGACCATTCATGAAACCTTGTTTTTTCCATGAAAAATTACTCAAACGAGTGGGAAAATGCATGGGCATGGTAAATTGGGCCAAATTTTGCTCAGAAATGTGACAAAAAGCACTTTTCAATTTTTTACCCAAATCAGAAAAAAACGTAGACCCGCGGTATGTGATTCTGGTGAAAATTTTGACCATTCATGAAACCTTGTTTTTTCCATGAAAAATTACTCAAACGAGTGGGAAAATGAAGGGGCATGGTAAATTGGGCCAAATTTTGCTCAGAAAAGTGACAAAAAGCACTTTTCAATTTTTTACCCAAATCAGAAAAAAACGTAGACCCGCGGTATGTGATTCTGGTGAAAATTTTGACCATTCATGAAACCTTGTTTTTTCCATGAAAAATTACTCAAACGAGTGGGAAAATGCATGGGCATGGTAAATTGGGCCAAATTTTGCTCAGAAACGTGACAAAAAGCACTTTTCAATTTTTGACCCAAATCAGAAAAAAACATAGACCCCGCGGTATGTGATTCTGGTGAAAATTTTGACCATTCATGAAACCTTGTTTTTTCCATGAAAAATTACTCAAACGAGTGGGAAAATGCATGGGCATGATAAATTGGGCAAAATTTTGCTCAGAAATGTGACAAAAAGCACTTTTCAATTTTTGACCAAAATCAAAAAAAAACATAGACCCGCGGTATGTGATTCTGGTGAAAATTTTGACCATTCATGAAACCTTGTTTTTTCCATGAAAAATTACTCAAACGAGTGGGAAAATGCATGGGCATGGTAAATTGGGCCAAATTTTGCTCAGAAATGTGACAAAAAGCACTTTTCAATTTTTGACCCAAATCAGAAAAAAACGTAGACCCGCGGTATGTGATTCTGGTGAAAATTTTGACCATTCATGAAACCTTGTTTTTTCCATGAAAAATTACTCAAACGAGTGGGAAAATGCATGGGCATGGTAAATTGGGCCACATTTTGCTCAGAAATGTGACAAAAAGCGCATTTCAATTTTTTACCCAAATCAGAAAAAAACGTAGACCCGCGGTATGTGATTCTGGTGAAAATTTTGACCATTCATGAAACCTTGTTTTTTCCATGAAAAATTACTCACACGAGTGGGAAAATGCATGGGCATGGTAAATTGGGCCAAATTTTGCTCAGAAATGTGACAAAAAGCACTTTTCAATTTTTGACCCAAATCAGAAAAAAACGTAGACCCGCGGTATGTGATTCTGGTGAAAATTTTGACCATTCATGAAACCTTGTTTTTTCCATGAAAAATTACTCAAACGAGTGGGAAAATGCATGGGCATGGTAAATTGGGCCAAAATTTGCTCAGAAATGTGACAAAAAGCACTTTTCAATTTTTGACCCAAATCAGAAAAAAACGTAGACCCGCGGTATGTGATTCTGGTGAAAATTTTGACCATTCATGAAACCTTGTTTTTTCCATGAAAAATTACTCACACGAGTGGGAAAATGCATGGGCATGGTAAATTGGGCCAAATTTTGCTCAGAAATGTGACAAAAAGCACTTTTCAATTTTTGACCCAAATCAGAAAAAAACGTAGACCCGCGGTATGTGATTCTGGTGAAAATTTTGACCATTAATGAAACCTTGTTTTTTCCATGAAAAATAACTCAAACGAGTGGGAAAATGCATGGGCATGGTAAATTGGGCCAAATTTTGCTCAGAAATGTGACAAAAAGCACTTTTCAATTTTTTACCCAAATCAGAAAAAAACGTAGACCCGCGGTATGTGATTCTGGTGAAAATTTTGACCATTCATGAAACCTTGTTTTTTCCATGAAAAATTACTCAAACGAGTGGGAAAATGAAGGGGCCTGGTAAATTGGGCCAAATTTTGCTCAGAAATGTGACAAAAAGCACTTTTCAATTTGTTACCCAAATCAGAAAAAAACGTAGACCCGCGGTATGTGATTCTGGTGAAAATTTTGACCATTCATGAAACCTTGTTTTTTCCATGAAAAATTACTCAAACGAGTGGGAAAATGCATGGGCATGGTAAATTGGGCCAAATTTTGCTCAGAAACGTGACAAAAAGCACTTTTCAATTTTTGACCCAAATCAGAAAAAAACGTAGACCCCGCGGTATGTGATTCTGGTGAAAATTTTGACCATTCATGAAACCTTGTTTTTTCCATGAAAAATTACTCAAACGAGTGGGAAAATGCATGGGCATGGTAAATTGGGCCAAATTTTGCTCAGAAATGTGACAAAAAGCACTTTTCAATTTTTGACCCAAATCAGAAAAAAACGTAGACCCGCGGTATGTGATTCTGGTGAAAATTTTGACCATTCATGAAACCTTGTTTTTTCCATGAAAAATTACTCAAACGAGTGGGAAAATGCATGGGCATGGTAAATTGGGCCAAATTTTGCTCAGAAATGTGACAAAAAGCACTTTTCAATTTATGACCCAAACCAGAAAAAAACATAGACCCGCGGTATGTGATTCTGGTGAAAATTTTGACCATTCATGAAACCTTGTTTTTTCTATGAAAAATTACTGAAACGAGTGGGAAAATGCATGGGCATGGTAAATTGGGCCAAATTTTGCTCAGAAATGTGACAAAAAGCACTTTTCAATTTTTGACCCAAATCAGAAAAAAACGTAGACCCGCGGTATGTGATTCTGGTGAAAATTTTGACCATTAATGAAACCTTGTTTTTTCCATGAAAAATAACTCAAACGAGTGGGAAAATGCATGGGCATGGTAAATTGGGCCAAATTTTGCTCAGAAATGTGACAAAAAGCACTTTTCAATTTTTTACCCAAATCAGAAAAAAACGTAGACCCGCGGTATGTGATTCTGGTGAAAATTTTGACCATTCATGAAACCTTGTTTTTTCCATGAAAAATTACTCAAACGAGTGGGAAAATGAAGGGGCCTGGTAAATTGGGCCAAATTTTGCTCAGAAATGTGACAAAAAGCACTTTTCAATTTTTTACCCAAATCAGAAAAAAACGTAGACCCGCGGTATGTGATTCTGGTGAAAATTTTGACCATTCATGAAACCTTGTTTTTTCCATGAACAATTACTCAAACGAGTGGGAAAATGCATGGGCATGGTAAATTGGGCCAAATTTTGCTCAGAAATTTGACAAAAAGCACTTTTCAATTTTTGACCCAAATCAGAAAAAAACGTAGACCCGCGGTATGTGATTCTGGTGAAAATTTTGACCATTCATGAAACCTTGTTTTTTCCATGAACAATTACTCAAACGAGTGGGAAAATGCATGGGCATGGTAAATTGGGCCAAATTTTGCTCAGAAACGTGACAAAAAGCACTTTTCAATTTTTGACCCAAATCAGAAAAAAACGTAGACCCCGCGGTATGTGATTCTGGTGAAAATTTTGACCATTCATGAAACCTTGTTTTTTCCATGAAAAATTACTCAAACGAGTGGGAAAATGCATGGGCATGATAAATTGGGCAAAATTTTGCTCAGAAATGTGACAAAAAGCACTTTTCAATTTTTGACCCAAATAAAAAAAAAACATAGACCCGCGGTATGTGATTCTGGTGAAAATTTTGACCATTCATGAAACCTTGTTTTTTCCATGAAAAATTACTCAAACGAGTGGGAAAATGCATGGGCATGGTAAATTGGGCCAAATTTTGCTCAGAAATTTGACAAAAAGCACTTTTCAATTTTTGACCCAAATCGGAAAAAAACGTAGACCCGCGGTATGTGATTCTGGTGAAAATTTTGACCATTCATGAAACCTTGTTTTTTCCATGAAAAATTACTCAAACGAGTGGGAAAATGCATGGGCATGATAAATTGGGCCAAATTTTGCTCAGAAATGTGACAAAAAGCACTTTTCAATTTATGACCCAAACCAGAAAAAAACATAGACCCGCGGTATGTGATTCTGGTGAAAATTTTGACCATTCATGAAACCTTGTTTTTTCCATGAAAAATTACTCACACGAGTGGGAAAATGCATGGGCATGGTAAATTGGGCCAAATTTTGCTCAGAAATGTGACAAAAAGCACTTTTCAATTTTTGACCCAAATCAGAAAAAAACGTAGACCCGCGGTATGTGATTCTGGTGAAAATTTTGACCATTCATGAAACCTTGTTTTTTCCATGAAAAATTACTCAAACGAGTGGGAAAATGCATGGGCATGGTAAATTGGGCCAAATTTTGCTCAGAAACGTGACAAAAAGCACTTTTCAATTTTTGACCCAAATCAGAAAAAAACGTAGACCCCGCGGTATGTGATTCTGGTGAAAATTTTGACCATTCATGAAACCTTGTTTTTTCCATGAAAAATTACTCAAACGAGTGGGAAAATGCATGGGCATGATAAATTGGGCAAAATTTTGCTCAGAAATGTGACAAAAAGCACTTTTCAATTTTTGACCCAAATCAAAAAAAAACGTAGACCCGCGGTATGTGATTCTGGTGAAAATTTTGACCATTCATGAAACCTTGTTTTTTCCATGAAAAATTACTCAAACGAGTGGGAAAATGCATGGGCATGGTAAATTGGGCCAAATTTTGCTCAGAAATTTGACAAAAAGCACTTTTCAATTTTTGACCCAAATCAGAAAAAAACGTAGACCCGCGGTATGTGATTCTGGTGAAAATTTTGACCATTCATGAAACCTTGTTTTTTCCATGAACAATTACTCAAACGAGTGGGAAAATGCATGGGCATGGTAAATTGGGCCAAATTTTGCTCAGAAACGTGACAAAAAGCACTTTTCAATTTTTGACCCAAATCAGAAAAAAACGTAGACCCCGCGGTATGTGATTCTGGTGAAAATTTTGACCATTCATGAAACCTTGTTTTTTCCATGAAAAATTACTCAAACGAGTGGGAAAATGCATGGGCATGATAAATTGGGCAAAATTTTGCTCAGAAATGTGACAAAAAGCACTTTTCAATTTTTGACCCAAATAAAAAAAAAACATAGACCCGCGGTATGTGATTCTGGTGAAAATTTTGACCATTCATGAAACCTTGTTTTTTCCATGAAAAATTACTCAAACGAGTGGGAAAATGCATGGGCATGGTAAATTGGGCCAAATTTTGCTCAGAAATTTGACAAAAAGCACTTTTCAATTTTTGACCCAAATCGGAAAAAAACGTAGACCCGCGGTATGTGATTCTGGTGAAAATTTTGACCATTCATGAAACCTTGTTTTTTCCATGAAAAATTACTCAAACGAGTGGGAAAATGCATGGGCATGGTAAATTGGGCCAAATTTTGCTCAGAAATGTGACAAAAAGCACTTTTCAATTTATGACCCAAACCAGAAAAAAACATAGACCCGCGGTATGTGATTCTGGTGAAAATTTTGACCATTCATGAAACCTTGTTTTTTCCATGAAAAATTACTCACACGAGTGGGAAAATGCATGGGCATGGTAAATTGGGCCAAATTTTGCTCAGAAATGTGACAAAAAGCACTTTTCAATTTTTGACCCAAATCAGAAAAAAACGTAGACCCGCGGTATGTGATTCTGGTGAAAATTTTGACCATTCATGAAACCTTGTTTTTTCCATGAAAAATTACTCAAACGAGTGGGAAAATGCATGGGCATGGTAAATTGGGCCAAATTTTGCTCAGAAACGTGACAAAAAGCACTTTTCAATTTTTGACCCAAATCAGAAAAAAACGTAGACCCCGCGGTATGTGATTCTGGTGAAAATTTTGACCATTCATGAAACCTTGTTTTTTCCATGAAAAATTACTCAAACGAGTGGGAAAATGCATGGGCATGATAAATTGGGCAAAATTTTGCTCAGAAATGTGACAAAAAGCACTTTTCAATTTTTGACCCAAATCAAAAAAAAACGTAGACCCGCGGTATGTGATTCTGGTGAAAATTTTGACCATTCATGAAACCTTGTTTTTTCCATGAAAAATTACTCAAACGAGTGGGAAAATGCATGGGCATGGTAAATTGGGCCAAATTTTGCTCAGAAATTTGACAAAAAGCACTTTTCAATTTTTGACCCAAATCAGAAAAAAACGTAGACCCGCGGTATGTGATTCTGGTGAAAATTTTGACCATTCATGAAACCTTGTTTTTTCCATGAAAAATTACTCAAACGAGTGGGAAAATGCATGGGCATGGTAAATTGGGCCAAATTTTGCTCAGAAATGTGACAAAAAGCACTTTTCAATTTTTGACCCAAATCAGAAAAAAACGTAGACCCGCGGTATGTGATTCTGGTGAAAATTTTGACCATTCATGAAACCTTGTTTTTTCCATGAAAAATTACTCAAACGAGTGGGAAAATGCATGGGCATGGTAAATTGGGCCAAATTTTGCTCAGAAATGTGACAAAAAGCGCATTTCAATTTTTTACCCAAATCAGAAAAAAACGTAGACCCGCGGTATGTGATTCTGGTGAAAATTTTGACCATTCATGAAACCTTGTTTTTTCCATGAAAAATTACTCACACGAGTGGGAAAATGCATGGGCATGGTAAATTGGGCCAAATTTTGCTCAGAAATGTGACAAAAAGCACTTTTCAATTTTTGACCTAAATCAGAAAAAAACGTAGACCCGCGGTATGTGATTCTGGTGAAAATTTTGACCATTCATGAAACCTTGTTTTTTCCATGAAAAATTACTCAAACGAGTGGGAAAATGCATGGGCATGGTAAATTGGGCCAAATTTTGCTCAGAAACGTGACAAAAAGCACTTTTCAATTTTTGACCCAAATCAGAAAAAAACGTAGACCCCGCGGTATGTGATTCTGGTGAAAATTTTGACCATTCATGAAACCTTGTTTTTTCCATGAAAAATTACTCAAACGAGTGGGAAAATGAAGGGGCCTGGTAAATTGTGCCAAATTTTGCTCAGAAATGTGACAAAAAGCACTTTTCAATTTATGACCCAAACCAGAAAAAAACATAGACCCGCGGTATGTGATTCTGGTGAAAATTTTGACCATTCATGAAACCTTGTTTTTTCCATGAAAAATTACTCACACGAGTGGGAAAATGCATGGGCATGGTAAATTGGGCCAAATTTTGCTCAGAAATGTGACAAAAAGCACTTTTCAATTTTTGACCCAAATCAGAAAAAAACGTAGACCCGCGGTATGTGATTCTGGTGAAAATTTTGACCATTCATGAAACCTTGTTTTTTCCATGAAAAATTACTCAAACGAGTGGGAAAATGCATGGGCATGGTAAATTGGGCCAAATTTTGCTCAGAAACGTGACAAAAAGCACTTTTCAATTTTTGACCCAAATCAGAAAAAAACGTAGACCCCGCGGTATGTGATTCTGGTGAAAATTTTGACCATTCATGAAACCTTGTTTTTTCCATGAAAAATTACTCAAACGAGTGGGAAAATGCATGGGCATGATAAATTGGGCAAAATTTTGCTCAGAAATGTGACAAAAAGCACTTTTCAATTTTTGACCCAAATCAAAAAAAAACATAGACCCGCGGTATGTGATTCTGGTGAAAATTTTGACCATTCATGAAACCTTGTTTTTTCCATGAAAAATTACTCAAACGAGTGGGAAAATGCATGGGCATGGTAAATTGGGCCAAATTTTGCTCAGAAATTTGACAAAAAGCACTTTTCAATTTTTGACCCAAATCAGAAAAAAACGTAGACCCGCGGTATGTGATTCTGGTGAAAATTTTGACCATTCATGAAACCTTGTTTTTTCCATGAAAAATTACTCAAACGAGTGGGAAAATGCATGGGCATGGTAAATTGGGCCAAATTTTGCTCAGAAATGTGACAAAAAGCGCATTTCAATTTTTTACCCAAATCAGAAAAAAACGTAGACCCGCGGTATGTGATTCTGGTGAAAATTTTGACCATTCATGAAACCTTGTTTTTTCCATGAAAAATTACTCACACGAGTGGGAAAATGCATGGGCATGGTAAATTGGGCCAAATTTTGCTCAGAAATGTGACAAAAAGCACTTTTCAATTTTTGACCTAAATCAGAAAAAAACGTAGACCCGCGGTATGTGATTCTGGTGAAAATTTTGACCATTCATGAAACCTTGTTTTTTCCATGAAAAATTACTCAAACGAGTGGGAAAATGCATGGGCATGGTAAATTGGGCCAAATTTTGCTCAGAAACGTGACAAAAAGCACTTTTCAATTTTTGACCCAAATCAGAAAAAAACGTAGACCCCGCGGTATGTGATTCTGGTGAAAATTTTGACCATTCATGAAACCTTGTTTTTTCCATGAAAAATTACTCAAACGAGTGGGAAAATGCATGGGCATGATAAATTGGGCAAAATTTTGCTCAGAAATGTGACAAAAAGCACTTTTCAATTTTTGACCCAAATAAAAAAAAAACATAGACCCGCGGTATGTGATTCTGGTGAAAATTTTGACCATTCATGAAACCTTGTTTTTTCCATGAAAAATTACTCACACGAGTGGGAAAATGCATGGGCATGGTAAATTGGGCCAAATTTTGCTCAGAAATGTGACAAAAAGCACTTTTCAATTTTTGACCCAAATCAGAAAAAAACGTAGACCCGCGGTATGTGATTCTGGTGAAAATTTTGACCATTCATGAAACCTTGTTTTTTCCATGAAAAATTACTCACACGAGTGGGAAAATGCATGGGCATGGTAAATTGGGCCAAATTTTGCTCAGAAATGTGACAAAAAGCACTTTTCAATTTTTGACCCAAATCAGAAAAAAACGTAGACCCGCGGTATGTGATTCTGGTGAAAATTTTGACCATTCATGAAACCTTGTTTTTTCCATGAAAAATTACTCAAACGAGTGGGAAAATGCATGGGCATGGTAAATTGGGCCAAATTTTGCTCAGAAATGTGACAAAAAGCACTTTTCAATTTTTGACCCAAATCAGAAAAAAACGTAGACCCGCGGTATGTGATTCTGGTGAAAATTTTGACCATTCATGAAACCTTGTTTTTTCCATGAAAAATTACTCAAACGAGTGGGAAAATGCATGGGCATGGTAAATTGGGCCAAATTTTGCTCAGAAATGTGACAAAAAGCACTTTTCAATTTATGACCCAAACCAGAAAAAAACATAGACCCGCGGTATGTGATTCTGGTGAAAATTTTGACCATTCATGAAACCTTGTTTTTTCTATGAAAAATTACTGAAACGAGTGGGAAAATGCATGGGCATGGTAAATTGGGCCAAATTTTGCTCAGAAATGTGACAAAAAGCACTTTTCAATTTTTGACCCAAATCAGAAAAAAACGTAGACCCGCGGTATGTGATTCTGGTGAAAATTTTGACCATTAATGAAACCTTGTTTTTTCCATGAAAAATAACTCAAACGAGTGGGAAAATGCATGGGCATGGTAAATTGGGCCAAATTTTGCTCAGAAATGTGACAAAAAGCACTTTTCAATTTTTTACCCAAATCAGAAAAAAACGTAGACCCGCGGTATGTGATTCTGATGAAAATTTTGACCATTCATGAAACCTTGTTTTTTCCATGAAAAATTACTCAAACGAGTGGGAAAATGAAGGGGCCTGGTAAATTGGGCCAAATTTTGCTCAGAAATGTGACAAAAAGCACTTTTCAATTTTTTACCCAAATCAGAAAAAAACGTAGACCCGCGGTATGTGATTCTGGTGAAAATTTTGACCATTCATGAAACCTTGTTTTTTCCATGAAAAATTGCTCAAACGAGTGGGAAAATGCATGGGCATGGTAAATTGGGCCAAATTTTGCTCAGAAACGTGACAAAAAGCACTTTTCAATTTTTGACCCAAATCAGAAAAAAAACGTAGACCCCGCGGTATGTGATTCTGGTGAAAATTTTGACCATTCATGAAACCTTGTTTTTTCCATGAAAAATTACTCAAACGAGTGGGAAAATGCATGGGCATGATAAATTGGGCAAAATTTTGCTCAGAAATGTGACAAAAAGCACTTTTCAATTTTTGACCCAAATCAAAAAAAAACATAGACCCGCGGTATGTGATTCTGGTGAAAATTTTGACCATTCATGAAACCTTGTTTTTTCCATGAAAAATTACTCAAACGAGTGGGAAAATGCATGGGCATGGTAAATTGGGCCAAATTTTGCTCAGAAATTTGACAAAAAGCACTTTTCAATTTTTGACCCAAATCGGAAAAAAACGTAGACCCGCGGTATGTGATTCTGGTGAAAATTTTGACCATTCATGAAACCTTGTTTTTTCCATGAAAAATTACTCACACGAGTGGGAAAATGCATGGGCATGGTAAATTGGGCCAAATTTTGCTCAGAAATGTGACAAAAAGCACTTTTCAATTTTTGACCCAAATCAGAAAAAAACGTAGACCCGCGGTATGTGATTCTGGTGAAAATTTTGACCATTCATGAAACCTTGTTTTTTCCATGAAAAATTACTCAAACGAGTGGGAAAATGCATGGGCATGGTAAATTGGGCCAAATTTTGCTCAGAAATGTGACAAAAAGCGCATTTCAATTTTTTACCCAAATCAGAAAAAAACGTAGACCCGCGGTATGTGATTCTGGTGAAAATTTTGACCATTCATGAAACCTTGTTTTTTCCATGAAAAATTACTCACACGAGTGGGAAAATGCATGGGCATGGTAAATTGGGCCAAATTTTGCTCAGAAATGTGACAAAAAGCACTTTTCAATTTTTGACCTAAATCAGAAAAAAACGTAGATCCGCGGTATGTGATTCTGGTGAAAATTTTGACCATTCATGAAACCTTGTTTTTTCCATGAAAAATTACTCAAACGAGTGGGAAAATGCATGGGCATGGTAAATTGGGCCAAATTTTGCTCAGAAATGTGACAAAAAGCACTTTTCAATTTATGACCCAAACCAGAAAAAAACATAGACCCGCGGTATGTGATTCTGGTGAAAATTTTGACCATTCATGAAACCTTGTTTTTTCCATGAAAAATTACTCACACGAGTGGGAAAATGCATGGGCATGGTAAATTGGGCCAAATTTTGCTCAGAAATGTGACAAAAAGCACTTTTCAATTTTTGACCCAAATCAGAAAAAAACGTAGACCCGCGGTATGTGATTCTGGTGAAAATTTTGACCATTCATGAAACCTTGTTTTTTCCATGAAAAATTACTCAAACGAGTGCGAAAATGCATGGGCATGGTAAATTGGGCCAAATTTTGCTCAGAAACGTGACAAAAAGCACTTTTCAATTTTTGACCCAAATCAGAAAAAAACGTAGACCCCGCGGTATGTGATTCTGGTGAAAATTTTGACCATTCATGAAACCTTGTTTTTTCCATGAAAAATTACTCAAACGAGTGGGAAAATGCATGGGCATGATAAATTGGGCAAAATTTTGCTCAGAAATGTGACAAAAAGCACTTTTCAATTTTTGACCCAAATAAAAAAAAAACATAGACCCGCGGTATGTGATTCTGGTGAAAATTTTGACCATTCATGAAACCTTGTTTTTTCCATGAAAAATTACTCAAACGAGTGGGAAAATGCATGGGCATGGTAAATTGGGCCAAATTTTGCTCAGAAATTTGACAAAAAGCACTTTTCAATTTTTGACCCAAATCGGAAAAAAACGTAGACCCGCGGTATGTGATTCTGGTGAAAATTTTGACCATTCATGAAACCTTGTTTTTTCCATGAAAAATTACTCAAACGAGTGGGAAAATGCATGGGCATGGTAAATTGGGCCAAATTTTGCTCAGAAATGTGACAAAAAGCACTTTTCAATTTTTGACCCAAATCAGAAAAAAACGTAGACCCGCGGTATGTGATTCTGGTGAAAATTTTGACCATTCATGAAACCTTGTTTTTTCCATGAAAAATTACTCAAACGAGTGGGAAAATGCATGGGCATGGTAAATTGGGCCAAATTTTGCTCAGAAATGTGACAAAAAGCGCATTTCAATTTTTTACCCAAATCAGAAAAAAACGTAGACCCGCGGTATGTGATTCTGGTGAAAATTTTGACCATTCATGAAACCTTGTTTTTTCCATGAAAAATTACTCACACGAGTGGGAAAATGCATGGGCATGGTAAATTGGGCCAAATTTTGCTCAGAAATGTGACAAAAAGCACTTTTCATTTTTTGACCTAAATCAGAAAAAAACGTAGACCCGCGGTATGTGATTCTGGTGAAAATTTTGACCATTCATGAAACCTTGTTTTTTCCATGAAAAATTACTCAAACGAGTGGGAAAATGCATGGGCATGGTAAATTGGGCCAAATTTTGCTCAGAAATGTGACAAAAAGCACTTTTCAATTTATGACCCAAACCAGAAAAAAACATAGACCCGCGGTATGTGATTCTGGTGAAAATTTTGACCATTCATGAAACCTTGTTTTTTCCATGAAAAATTACTCACACGAGTGGGAAAATGCATGGGCATGGTAAATTGGGCCAAATTTTGCTCAGAAATGTGACAAAAAGCACTTTTCAATTTTTGACCCAAATCAGAAAAAAACGTAGACCCGCGGTATGTGATTCTGGTGAAAATTTTGACCATTCATGAAACCTTGTTTTTTCCATGAAAAATTACTCAAACGAGTGGGAAAATGCATGGGCATGGTAAATTGGGCCAAATTTTGCTCAGAAATGTGACAAAAAGCACTTTTCAATTTTTGACCCAAATCAGAAAAAAACGTAGACCCGCGGTATGTGATTCTGGTGAAAATTTTGACCATTCATGAAACCTTGTTTTTTCCATGAAAAATTACTCAAACGAGTGGGAAAATGCATGGGCATGGTAAATTGGGCCAAATTTTGCTCAGAAATGTGACAAAAAGCACTTTTCAATTTATGACCCAAACCAGAAAAAAACATAGACCCGCGGTATGTGATTCTGGTGAAAATTTTGACCATTCATGAAACCTTGTTTTTTGCATGAAAAATTACTCAAACGAGTGGGAAAATGCATGGGCATGGTAAATTGGGCCAAATTTTGCTCAGAAATGTGACAAAAAGCGCTTTTCAATTTTTACCCAAATCAGAAAAAAACGTAGACCCGCGGTATGTGATTCTGGTGAAAATTTTGACCATTCATGAAACCTTGTTTTTTCCATGAAAAATTACTCACACGAGTGGGAAAATGCATAGGCATGGTAAATTGGGCCAAATTTTGCTCAGAAATGTGACAAAAAGCACTTTTTAAATTTTTGACCCAAATCAGAAAAAAACGTAGACCCGCGGTATGTGATTCTGGTGAAAATTTTGACCATTCATGAAACCTTGTTTTTTGCATGAAAAATTACTCAAACGAGTGGGAAAATGCATGGGCATGGTAAATTGGGCCAAATTTTGCTCAGAAATGTGACAAAAAGCACTTTTCAATTTTTGATCCAAATCAGAAAAAAACGTAGACCCGCGGTATGTGATTCTGGTGAAAATTTTGACCATTCATGAAACCTTGTTTTTTCCATGAAAAATTACTCAAACGAGTGGGAAAATGCATGGGCATGGTAAATTGGGCCAAATTTTGCTCAGAAATGTGACAAAAAGCACTTTTCAATTTATGACCCAAACCAGAAAAAAACATAGACCCGCGGTATGTGATTCTGGTGAAAATTTTGACCATTCATGAAACCTTGTTTTTTCCATGAAAAATTACTCAAACGAGTGGGAAAATGCATGGGCATGGTAAATTGGGCCAAATTTTGCTCAGAAATGTGACAAAAAGCACTTTTCAATTTTTGACCCAAATCAGAAAAAAACGTAGACCCGCGGTATGTGATTCTGGTGAAAATTTTGACCATTCATGAAACCTTGTTTTTTCCATGAAAAATTACTCAAACGAGTGGGAAAATGCATGGGCATGGTAAATTGGGCCAAATTTTGCTCAGAAATGTGACAAAAAGCACTTTTCAATTTTTGACCCAAATCAGAAAAAAACGTAGACCCGCGGTATGTGATTCTGGTGAAAATTTTGACCATTCATGAAACCTTGTTTTTTCCATGAAAAATTACTCACACGAGTGGGAAAATGCATGGGCATGGTAAATTGGGCCAAATTTTGCTCAGAAATGTGACAAAAAGCACTTTTCAATTTTTGACCCAAATCAGAAAAAAACGTAGACCCGCGGTATGTGATTCTGGTGAAAATTTTGACCATTCATGAAACCTTGTTTTTTCCATGAAAAATTACTCAAACGAGTGGGAAAATGCATGGGCATGGTAAATTGGGCCAAATTTTGCTCAGAAATTTGACAAAAAGCACTTTTCAATTTTTGACACAAATCAGAAAAAAACGTAGACCCGCGGTATGTGATTCTGGTGAAAATTTTGACCATTCATGAAACCTTGTTTTTTCCATGAAAAATTACTCAAACGAGTGGGAAAATGCATGGGCATGGTAAATTGGGCCAAATTTTGCTCAGAAATGTGACAAAAAGCACTTTTCAATTTATGACCCAAACCAGAAAAAAACATAGACCCGCGGTATGTGATTCTGGTGAAAATTTTGACCATTAATGAAACCTTGTTTTTTCCATGAAAAATAACTCAAACGAGTGGGAAAATGCATGGGCATGGTAAATTGGGCCAAATTTTGCTCAGAAATGTGACAAAAAGCGCATTTCAATTTTTTACCCAAATCAGAAAAAAACGTAGACCCGCGGTATGTGATTCTGGTGAAAATTTTGACCATTCATGAAACCTTGTTTTTTCCATGAAAAATTACTCACACGAGTGGGAAAATGCATGGGCATGGTAAATTGGGCCAAATTATGCTCAGAAATGTGACAAAAAGCACTTTTCAATTTTTGACCCAAATCAGAAAAAACGTAGACCAGCCGTATGTGATTCTGGTGAAAATTTTGACCATTCATGAAACCTTGTTTTTTCCATGAAAAATTACTCAAACGAGTGGGAAAATGCATGGGCATGGTAAATTGGGCCAAATTTTGCTCAGAAATGTGACAAAAAGCACTTTTCAATTTTTGACCCAAATCAGAAAAAAACGTAGACCCGCGCTATGTGATTCTGGTGAAAATTTTGACCATTCATGAAACCTTGTTTTTTCCATGAAAAATAACTCAAACGAGTGGGAAAATGCATGGGCATGGTAAATTGGGCCAAATTTTGCTCAGAAATGTGACAAAAAGCGCATTTCAATTTTTTACCCAAATCAGAAAAAAACGTAGACCCGCGGTATGTGATTCTGGTGAAAATTTTGACCATTCATGAAACCTTGTTTTTTCCATGAAAAATTACTCACACGAGTGGGAAAATGCATGGGCATGGTAAATTGGGCCAAATTTTGCTCAGAAATGTGACAAAAAGCACTTTTCAATTTTTGACCCAAATCAGAAAAAAACGTAGACCCGCGCTATGTGATTCTGGTGAAAATTTTGACCATTCATGAAACCTTGTTTTTTCCATGAAAAATTACTCAAACGAGTGGGAAAATGCATGGGCATGGTAAATTGGGCCAAATTTTGCTCAGAAATGTGACAAAAAGCACTTTTCAATTTTTGACCCAAATCAGAAAAAAACGTAGACCCGCGCTATGTGATTCTGGTGAAAATTTTGACCATTCATGAAACCTTGTTTTTTCCATGAAAAATTACTCAAACGAGTGGGAAAATGCATGGGCATGGTAAATTGGGCCAAATTTTGCTCAGAAATGTGACAAAAAGCGCATTTCAATTTTTTACCCAAATCAGAAAAAAAACGTAGACCCGCGGTATGTGATTCTGGTGAAAATTTTGACCATTCATGAAACCTTGTTTTTTCCATGAAAAATTACGCACACGAGTGGGAAAATGCATGGGCATGGTAAATTGGGCCAAATTTTGCTCAGAAATGTGACAAAAAGCACTTTTCAATTTTTGACCCAAATCAGAAAAAAACGTAGACCCACGGTATGTGATTCTGGTGAAAATTTTGACCATTCATGAAACCTTGTTTTTTCCATGAAAAATTACTCAAACGAGTGGGAAAATGCATGGGCATGGTAAATTGGGCCAAATTTTGCTCAGAAATGTGACAAAAAGCACTTTTCAATTTTTGACCCAAATCAGAAAAAAACGTAGACCCGCGGTATGTGATTCTGGTGAAAATTTTGACCATTCATGAAACCTTGTTTTTTCCATGAAAAATTACTCAAACGAGTGGGAAAATGCATGGGCATGGTAAATTGGGCCAAATCTTGCTCAGAAATGTGACAAAAAGCACTTTTCAATTTTTGACCCAAATCAGAAAAAAACGTAGACCCGCGCTATGTGATTCTGGTGAAAATTTTGACCATTCATGAAACCTTGTTTTTTCCATGAAAAATTACTCAAACGAGTGGGAAAATGCATGGGCATGGTAAATTGGGCCAAATTTTGCTCAGAAATGTGACAAAAAGCACTTTTCAATTTTTGACCCAAATCAGAAAAAAACGTAGACCCGCGGTATGTGATTCTGGTGAAAATTTTGACCATTCATGAAACCTTGTTTTTTCCATGAAAAATTACTCAAACGAGTGGGAAAACGCATGGGCATGGTAAATTGGGCCAAATTTTGCTCAGAAATGTGACAAAAAGCACTTTTCAATTTTTGACCCAAATCAGAAAAAAACGTAGACCCGCGGTATGTGATTCTGGTGAAAATTTTGACCATTCATGAAACCTTGTTTTTTCCATGAAAAATTACTCAAACGAGTGGGAAAATGCATGGGAATGGTAAATTGGGCCAAATTTTGCTCAGAAACGTGACAAAAAGCACTTTTCAATTTTTGACCCAAATCAGAAAAAAACGTAGACCCGCGGTATGTGATTCTGGTGAAAATTTTGACCATTCATGAAACCTTGTTTTTTCCATGAAAAATTACTCAAACGAGTGGGAAAATGCATGGGCATGGTAAATTGGGCCAAATTTTGCTCAGAAATGTGACAAAAAGCACTTTTCAATTTTTGACCCAAATCAGAAAAAAACGTAGACCCGCGGTATGTGATTCTGGTGAAAATTTTGACCATTCATGAAACCTTGTTTTTTCCATGAAAAATTACTCACACGAGTGGGAAAATGCATGGGCATGGTAAATTGGGCCAAATTTTGCTCAGAAATGTGACAAAAAGCACTTTTCAATTTTTGACCCAAATCAGAAAAAAACGTAGACCCGCGGTATGTGATTCTGGTGAAAATTTTGACCATTCATGAAACCTTGTTTTTTCCATGAAAAATTACTCAAACGAGTGGGAAAATGCATGGGCATGGTAAATTGGGCCAAATTTTGCTCAGAAATGTGACAAAAAGCACTTTTCAATTTTTGACCCAAATCAGAAAAAAACGTAGACCCGCGGTATGTGATTCTGGTGAAAATTTTGACCATTCATGAAACCTTGTTTTTTCCATGAAAAATTACTCAAACGAGTGGGAAAATGCATGGGCATGGTAAATTGGGACAAATTTTGCTCAGAAATGTGACAAAAAGCACTTTTCAATTTTTGACCCAAATCAAAAAAAAAACATAGACCCGCGGTATGTGATTCTGGTGAAAATTTTGACCATTCATGAAACCTTGTTTTTTCCATGAAAAATTACTCAAACGAGTGGGAAAATGCATGGGCATGGTAAATTGGGCCAAATTTTGCTCAGAAACGTGACAAAAAGCACTTTTCAATTTTTGACCCAAATCAGAAAAAAACGTAGACCCGCGGTATGTGATTCTGGTGAAAATTTTGACCATTCATGAAACCTTGTTTTTTCCATGAAAAATTACTCAAACGAGTGGGAAAATGCATGGGCATGGTAAATTGGGCCAAATTTTGCTCAGAAATGTGACAAAAAGCACTTTTCAATTTATGACCCAAACCAGAAAAAAACATAGACCCGCGGTATGTGATTCTGGTGAAAATTTTGACCATTCATGAAACCTTGTTTTTTCCATGAAAAATTACTCACACGAGTGGGAAAATGCATGGGCATGGTAAATTGGGCCAAATTTTGCTCAGAAATGTGACAAAAAGCACTTTACAATTTTTGACCCAAATCAGAAAAAAACGTAGACCCGCGGTATGTGATTCTGGTGAAAATTTTGACCATTCATGAAACCTTGTTTTTTCCATGAAAAATTACTCAAACGAGTGGGAAAATGCATGGGCATGGTAAATTGGGCCAAATTTTGCTCAGAAATGTGACAAAAAGCACTTTTCAATTTTTGACCCAAATCAGAAAAAAACGTAGACCCGCGGTATGTGATTCTGGTGAAAATTTTGACCATTCATGAAACCTTGTTTTTTCCATGAAAAATTACTCACACGAGTGGGAAAATGCATGGGCATGGTAAATTGGGCCAAATTTTGCTCAGAAATGTGACAAAAAGCACTTTTCAATTTTTGACCCAAATCAGAAAAAAACGTAGACCCGCGGTGTGTGATTCTGGTGAAAATTTTGACCATTCATGAAACCTTGTTTTTTCCATGAAAAATTACACAAACGAGTGGGAAAATGCATGGGAATGGTAAATTGGGCCAAATTTTGCTCAGAAACGTGACAAAAAGCACTTTTCAATTTTTGACCCAAATCAGAAAAAAACGTAGACCCGCGGTATGTGATTCTGGTGAAAATTTTGACCATTCATGAAACCTTGTTTTTTCCATGAAAAATTACTCAAACAAGTGGGAAAATGCATGGGCATGGTAAATTGGGCCAAATTTTGCTCAGAAATGTGACAAAAAGCACTTTTCAATTTTTGACCCAAATCAGAAAAAAACGTAGACCCGCGGTATGTGATTCTGGTTAAAATTTTGACCATTCATGAAACCTTGTTTTTTCCATGAAAAATTACTCAAACGAGTGGGAAAATGCATGGGCATGGTAAATTGGGCCAAATTTTGCTCAGAAATGTGACAAAAAGCACTTTTCAATTTATGACCCAAACCAGAAAAAAACATAGACCCGCGGTATGTGATTCTGGTGAAAATTTTGACCATTCATGAAACCTTGTTTTTTCCATGAAAAATTACTCACACGAGTGGGAAAATGCATGGGCATGGTAAATTGGGCCAAATTTTGCTCAGAAATGTGACAAAAAGCACTTTTCAATTTTTGACCCAAATCAGAAAAAAACGTAGACCCGCGGTATGTGATTCTGGTGAAAATTTTGACCATTCATGAAACCTTGTTTTTTCCATGAAAAATTACTCAAACGAGTGGGAAAATGCATGGGCATGGTAAATTGGGCCAAATTTTGCTCAGAAATGTGACAAAAAGCACTTTTCAATTTTTGACCCAAATCAGAAAAAAACGTAGACCCGCGGTATGTGATTCTGGTGAAAATTTTGACCATTAATGAAACCTTGTTTTTTCCATGAAAAATAACTCAAACGAGTGGGAAAATGCATGGGCATGGTAAATTGGGCCAAATTTTGCTCAGAAATGTGACAAAAAGCACTTTTCAATTTTTGACCCAAATCAGAAAAAAACGTAGACCCGCGGTATGTGATTCTGGTGAAAATTTTGACCATTCATGAAACCTTGTTTTTTCCATGAAAAATTACTCAAACGAGTGGGAAAACACATGGGCATGGTAAATTGGGCCAAATTTTGCTCAGAAATGTGACAAAAAGCACTTTTCAATTTTTGACCCAAATCAGAAAAAAACGTAGACCCGCGGTATGTGATTCTGGTGAAAATTTTGACCATTCATGAAACCTTGTTTTTTCCATGAAAAATTACTCAAACGAGTGGGAAAATGCATGGGCATGGCAAATTGGGCCAAATTTTGCTCAGAAATGTGACAAAAAGCACTTTTCAATTTTTGACCCAAATCAGAAAAAAACGTAGACCCGCGGTGTGTGATTCTGGTGAAAATTTTGACCATTCATGAAACCTTGTTTTTTCCATGAAAAATTACTCAAACGAGTGGGAAAATGCATGGGAATGGTAAATTGGGCCAAATTTTGCTCAGAAACGTGACAAAAAGCACTTTTCAATTTTTGACCCAAATCAGAAAAAAACGTAGACCCGCGGTATGTGATTCTGGTGAAAATTTTGACCATTCATGAAACCTTGTTTTTTCCATGAAAAATTACTCAAACGAGTGGGAAAATGCATGGGCATGGTAAATTGGGCCAAATTTTGCTCAGAAATGTGACAAAAAGCACTTTTCAATTTTTGACCCAAATCAGAAAAAAACGTAGACCCGCGGTATGTGATTCTGGTGAAAATTTTGACCATTCATGAAACCTTGTTTTTTCCATGAAAAATTACTCAAACGAGTGGGAAAATGCATGGGCATGGTAAATTGGGCCAAATTTTGCTCAGAAATGTGACAAAAAGCACTTTTCAATTTTTGACCCAAATCAGAAAAAAACGTAGACCCGCAGTATGTGATTCTGGTGAAAATTTTGACCATTCATGAAACCTTGTTTTTTCCATGAAAAATTACTCAAACGAGTGGGAAAATGCATGGGCATGGTAAATTGGGCCAAATTTTGCTCAGAAATGTGACAAAAAGCACTTTTCAATTTATGACCCAAACCAGAAAAAAACATAGACCCGCGGTATGTGATTCTGGTGAAAATTTTGACCATTCATGAAACCTTGTTTTTTCCATGAAAAATTACTCAAACGAGTGGGAAAATGCATGGGCATGGTAAATTGGGCCAAATTTTGCTCAGAAATGTGACAAAAAGCACTTTTCAATTTATGACCCAAACCAGAAAAAAACATAGACCCGCGGTATGTGATTCTGGTGAAAATTTTGACCATTCATGAAACCTTGTTTTTTCCATGAAAAATTACTCACACGAGTGGGAAAATGCATGGGCATGGTAAATTGGGCCAAATTTTGCTCAGAAATGTGACAAAAAGCACTTTTCAATTTTTGACCCAAATCAGAAAAAAACGTAGACCCGCGCTATGTGATTCTGGTGAAAATTTTGACCATTCATGAAACCTTGTTTTTTCCATGAAAAATTACTCAAATGAGTGGGAAAATGCATGGGCATGGTAAATTGGGCCAAATTTTGCTCAGAAATGTGACAAAAAGCACTTTTCAATTTTTGACCCAAATCAGAAAAAAACGTAGACCCGCGGTATGTGATTCTGGTGAAAATTTTGACCATTCATGAAACCTTGTTTTTTCCATGAAAAATTACTCAAACGAGTGGGAAAACGCATGGGCATGGTAAATTGGGCCAAATTTTGCTCAGAAATGTGACAAAAAGCACTTTTCAATTTTTGACCCAAATCAGAAAAAAACGTAGACCCGCGGTATGTGATTCTGGTGAAAATTTTGACCATTCATGAAACCTTGTTTTTTCCATGAAAAATTACTCAAACGAGTGGGAAAATGCATGGGCATGGTAAATTGGGCCAAATTTTGCTCAGAAATGTGACAAAAAGCACTTTTCAATTTTTGACCCAAATCAGAAAAAAACGTAGACCCGCGGTGTGTGATTCTGGTGAAAATTTTGACCATTCATGAAACCTTGTTTTTTCCATGAAAAATTACTCAAACGAGTGGGAAAATGCATGGGAATGGTAAATTGGGCCAAATTTTGCTCAGAAACGTGACAAAAAGCACTTTTCAATTTTTGACCCAAATCAGAAAAAAACGTAGACCCGCGGTATGTGATTCTGGTGAAAATTTTGACCATTCATGAAACCTTGTTTTTTCCATGAAAAATTACTCAAACGAGTGGGAAAATGCATGGGCATGGTAAATTGGGCCAAATTTTGCTCAGAAATGTGACAAAAAGCACTTTTCAATTTTTGACCCAAATCAGAAAAAAACGTAGACCCGCGGTATGTGATTCTGGTGAAAATTTTGACCATTCATGAAACCTTGTTTTTTCCATGAAAAATTACTCAAACGAGTGGGAAAATGCATGGGCATGGTAAATTGGGCCAAATTTTGCTCAGAAATGTGACAAAAAGCACTTTTCAATTTTTGACCCAAATCAGAAAAAAACGTAGACCCGCAGTATGTGATTCTGGTGAAAATTTTGACCATTCATGAAACCTTGTTTTTTCCATGAAAAATTACTCAAACGAGTGGGAAAATGCATGGGCATGGTAAATTGGGCCAAATTTTGCTCAGAAATGTGACAAAAAGCACTTTTCAATTTATGACCCAAACCAGAAAAAAACATAGACCCGCGGTATGTGATTCTGGTGAAAATTTTGACCATTCATGAAACCTTGTTTTTTCCATGAAAAATTACTCACACGAGTGGGAAAATGCATGGGCATGGTAAATTGGGCCAAATTTTGCTCAGAAATGTGACAAAAAGCACTTTTCAATTTTTGACGCAAATCAGAAAAAAACGTAGACCCGCGGTATGTGATTCTGGTGAAAATTTTGACCATTCATGAAACCTTGTTTTTTCCATGAAAAATTACTCAAACGAGTGGGAAAATGCATGGGCATGGTAAATTGGGCCAAATTTTGCTCAGAAATGTGACAAAAAGCACTTTTCAATTTTTGACCCAAATCAGAAAAAAACGTAGACCCGCGGTATGTGATTCTGGTGAAAATTTTGACCATTCATGAAACCTTGTTTTTTCCATGAAAAATTACTCAAACGAGTGGGAAAATGCATGGGCATGGTAAATTGGGCCAAATTTTGCTCAGAAATGTGACAAAAAGCACTTTTCAATTTTTGACCCAAACCAGAAAAAAACATAGACCCGCGGTATGTGATTCTGGTGAAAATTTTGACCATTCATGAAACCTTGTTTTTTCTATGAAAAATTACTCAAACGAGTGGGAAAATGCATGGGCATGGTAAATTGGGCCAAATTTTGCTCAGAAATGTGACAAAAAGCACTTTTCAATTTTTGACCCAAATCAGAAAAAAACGTACACCCGCGGTATGTGATTCTGGTGAAAATTTTGACCATTCATGAAACCTTGTTTTTTTCATGACAAATTACTCAAACGAGTGGGAAAATGCATGGGCATGGTAAATTGGGCCAAATTTTGCTCAGAAACGTAACAAAAAGCACTTTTCAATTTTGGACCCAAATCAGAAAAAAACGTAGACCCGCGGTGTGTGATTCTGGTGAAAATTTTGACCATTCATGAAACCTTGTTTTTTCCATGAAAAATTACGCAAACGAGTGGGAAAATGCATGGGAATGGTAAATTGGGCCAAATTTAGCTCGGAAACGTGACAAAAAGCACTTTTCAATTTTTGACCCAAATCAGAAAAAAACGTAGATCCGCGGTATGTGATTCTGGTGAAAATTTTGACCATTCATGAAACCTTGTTTTTTCCATGAAAAATTACTCAAACGAGTGGGAAAATGCATGGGCATGGTAAATTGGGCCAAATTTTGCTCAGAAATGTGACAAAAAGCACTTTTCAATTTTTGACCCAAATCAGAAAAAAACGTAGACCCGCGCTATGTGATTCTGGTGAAAATTTTGACCATTCATGAAACCTTGTTTTTTCCATGAAAAATTACTCAAACGAGTGGGAAAATGCATGGGCATGGTAAATTGGGCCAAATTTTGCTCAGAAATGTGACAAAAAGCACTTTTCAATTTTTGACCCAAATCAGAAAAAAACGTAGACCCGCGGTATGTGATTCTGGTGAAAATTTTGACCATTCATGAAACCTTGTTTTTGCCATGAAAAATTACTCAAACGAGTGGGAAAACGCATGGGCATGGTAAATTGGGCCAAATTTTGCTCAGAAATGTGACAAAAAGCACTTTTCAATTTTTGACCCAAATCAGAAAAAAACGTAGACCCGCGGTATGTGATTCTGGTGAAAATTTTGACCATTCATGAAACCTTGTTTTTTCCATGAAAAATTACTCAAACGAGTGGGAAAATGCATGGGCATGGTAAATTGGGCCAAATTTTGCTCAGAAACATGACAAAAAGCACTTTTCAATTTTTGACCCAAATCAGAAAAAAACGTAGACCCGCGGTATGTGATTCTGGTGAAAATTTTGACCATTCATGAAACCTTGTTTTTTCCATGAAAAATTACTCAAACGAGTGGGAAAATGCATGGGCATGGTAAATTGGGCCAAATTTTGCTCAGAAACATGACAAAAAGCACTTTTCAATTTTGGACCCAAATCAGAAAAAAACGTAGACCCGCGGTATGTGATTCTGGTGAAAATTTTGACCATTCATGAAACCTTGTTTTTTCCATGAAAAATTACTCAAACGAGTGGGAAAATGCATGGGCATGGTAAATTGGGCCAAATTTTGCTCAGAAACGTGACAAAAAGCACTTTTCAATTTTGGACCCAAATCAGAAAAAAACGTAGACCCGCGGTGTGTGATTCTGGTGAAAATTTTGACCATTCATGAAACCTTGTTTTTTCCATGAAAAATTACTCAAACGAGTGGGAAAATGCATGGGAATGGTAAATTGGGCCAAATTTTGCTCAGAAACGTGACAAAAAGCACTTTTCAATTTTTGACCCAAATCAGAAAAAAACGTAGACCCGCGGTATGTGATTCTGGTGAAAATTTTGACCATTCATGAAACCTTGTTTTTTCCATGAAAAATTACTCAAACGAGTGGGAAAATGCATGGGCATGGTAAATTGGGCCAAATTTTGCTCAGAAATGTGACAAAAAGCACTTTTCAATTTTTGACCCAAATCAGAAAAAAACGTAGACCCGCGGTATGTGATTCTGGTGAAAATTTTGACCATTCATGAAACCTTGTTTTTTCCATGAAAAATTACTCAAACGAGTGGGAAAATGCATGGGCATGGTAAATTGGGCCAAATTTTGCTCAGAAATGTGACAAAAAGCACTTTTCAATTTTTGACCCAAATCAGAAAAAAACGTAGACCCGCGGTATGTGATTCTGGTGAAAATTTTGACCATTCATGAAACCTTGTTTTTTCCATGAAAAATTACTCAAACGAGTGGGAAAATGCATGGGCATGGTAAATTGGGCCAAATTTTGCTCAGAAACGTGACAAAAAGCACTTTTCAATTTTGGACCCAAATCAGAAAAAAACGTAGACCCGCGGTGTGTGATTCTGGTGAAAATTTTGACCATTCATGAAACCTTGTTTTTTCCATGAAAAATTACTCAAACGAGTGGGAAAATGCATGGGAATGGTAAATTGGGCCAAATTTTGCTCAGAAACGTGACAAAAAGCACTTTTCAATTTTTGACCCAAATCAGAAAAAAACGTAGACCCGCGGTATGTGATTCTGGTGAAAATTTTGACCATTCATGAAACCTTGTTTTTTCCATGAAAAATTACTCAAACGAGTGGGAAAATGCATGGGCATGGTAAATTGGGCCAAATTTTGCTCAGAAATGTGACAAAAAGCACTTTTCAATTTTTGACCCAAATCAGAAAAAAACGTAGACCCGCGGTATGTGATTCTGGTGAAAATTTTGACCATTCATGAAACCTTGTTTTTTCCATGAAAAATTACTCAAACGAGTGGGAAAATGCATGGGCATGGTAAATTGGGCCAAATTTTGCTCAGAAACGTGACAAAAAGCACTTTTCAATTTTGGACCCAAATCAGAAAAAAACGTAGACCCGCGGTGTGTGATTCTGGTGAAAATTTTGACCATTCATGAAACCTTGTTTTTTCCATGAAAAATTACTCAAACGAGTGGGAAAATGCATGGGAATGGTAAATTGGGCCAAATTTTGCTCAGAAACGTGACAAAAAGCACTTTTCAATTTTTGACCCAAATCAGAAAAAAACGTAGACCCGCGGTATGTGATTCTGGTGAAAATTTTGACCATTCATGAAACCTTGTTTTTTCCATGAAAAATTACTCAAACGAGTGGGAAAATGCATGGGCATGGTAAATTGGGCCAAATTTTGCTCAGAAATGTGACAAAAAGCACTTTTCAATTTTTGACCCAAATCAGAAAAAAACGTAGACCCGCGGTATGTGATTCTGGTGAAAATTTTGACCATTCATGAAACCTTGTTTTTTCCATGAAAAATTACTCAAACGAGTGGGAAAATGCATGGGCATGGTAAATTGGGCCAAATTTTGCTCAGAAATGTGACAAAAAGCACTTTTCAATTTTTGACCCAAATCAGAAAAAAACGTAGACCCGCGGTATGTGATTCTGGTGAAAATTTTGACCATTCATGAAACCTTGTTTTTTCCATGAAAAATTACTCAAACGAGTGGGAAAATGCATGGGCATGGTAAATTGGGCCAAATTTTGCTCAGAAATGTGACAAGAAGCACTTTTCAATTTTTGACCCAAATCAGAAAAAAACGTAGACCCGCGGTATGTGATTCTGGTGGAAATTTTGACTATTCATGAAACCTTGTTTTTTCTATGAAAAATTACTCAAACGAGTGGGAAAATGCATGGGCATGGTAAATTGGGCCAAATTTTGCTCAGAAATGTGACAAAAAGCACTTTTCAATTTTTGACCCAAATCAGAAAAAAACGTACACCCGCGGTATGTGATTCTGGTGAAAATTTTGACCATTCATGAAACCTTGTTTTTTTCATGACAAATTACTCAAACGAGTGGGAAAATGCATGGGCATGGTAAATTGGGCCAAATTTTGCTCAGAAACATGACAAAAAGCACTTTTCAATTTTGGACCCAAATCAGAAAAAAACGTAGACGCGGTATGTGATTCTGGTGAAAATTTTGACCATTCATGAAACCTTGTTTTTTCCATGAAAAATTACTCAAACGAGTGGGAAAATGCATGGGAATGGTAAATTGGGCCAAATTTTGCTCAGAAACGTGACAAAAAGCACTTTTCAATTTTTGACCCAAATCAGAAAAAAACGTAGACCCGCGGTATGTGATTCTGGTGAAAATTTTGACCATTCATGAAACCTTGTTTTTTCCATGAAAAATTACTCAAACGAGTGGGAAAATGCATGGGCATGGTAAATTGGGCCAAATTTTGCTCAGAAATGTGACAAAAAGCGCATTTCAATTTTTTACCCAAATCAGAAAAAAACGTAGACCCGCGGTATGTGATTCTGGTGAAAATTTTGACCATTCATGAAACCTTGTTTTTTCCATGAAAAATTACTCAAACGAGTGGGAAAATGCATGGGCATGGTAAATTGGGCCAAATTTTGCTCAGAAATGTGACAAAAAGCACTTTTCAATTTTTGACCCAAATCAGAAAAAAACGTAGACCCGCGCTATGTGATTCTGGTGAAAATTTTGACCATTCATGAAACCTTGTTTTTTCCATGAAAAATTACTCAAACGAGTGGGAAAATGCATGGGCATGGTAAATTGGGGCAAATTTTGCTCAGAAATGTGACAAAAAGCACTTTTCAATTTTTGACCCAAATCAGAAAAAAACGTAGACCCGCGGTATGTGATTCTGGTGAAAATTTTGACCATTCATGAAACCTTGTTTTTTCCATGAAAAATTACTCAAACGAATGGGAAAACGCATGGGCATGGTAAATTGGGCCAAATTTTGCACAGAAATGTGACAAAAAGCACTTTTCAATTTTTGACCCAAATCAGAAAAAAACGTAGACCCGCGGTATGTGATTCTGGTGAAAATTTTGACCATTCATGAAACCTTGTTTTTTCCATGAAAAATTACTCAAACGAGTGGGAAAATGCATGGGCATGGTAAATTGGGCCAAATTTTGCTCAGAAATGTGACAAAAAGCACTTTTCAATTTTTGACCCAAACCAGAAAAAAACATAGACCCGCGGTATGTGATTCTGGTGAAAATTTTGACCATTCATGAAACCTTGTTTTTTCTATGAAAAATTACTCAAACGAGTGGGAAAATGCATGGGCATGGTAAATTGGGCCAAATTTTGCTCAGAAATGTGACAAAAAGCACTTTTCAATTTTTGACCCAAATCAGAAAAAAACGTACACCCGCGGTATGTGATTCTGGTGAAAATTTTGACCATTCATGAATTCTTGTTTTTTTTTCATGACAAATTACTCAAACGAGTGGGAAAATGCATGGGCATGGTAAATTGGGCCAAATTTTTTGCTCAGAAACATGACAAAAAGCACTTTTCAATTTTGGACCCAAATCAGAAAAAAACGTAGACCCGCGCTATGTGATTCTGGTGAAAATTTTGACCATTCATGAAACCTTGTTTTTTCCATGAAAAATTACTCAAACGAGTGGGAAAATGCATGGGAATGGTAAATTGGGCCAAATTTTGCTCAGAAACGTGACAAAAAGCACTTTTCAATTTTTGACCCAAATCAGAAAAAAACGTAGACCCACGGTATGTGATTCTGGTGAAAATTTTGACCATTCATGAAACCTTGTTTTTTCCATGAAAAATTACTCAAACGAGTGGGAAAATGCATGGGCATGGTAAATTGGGGCAAATTTTGCTCAGAAATGTGACAAAAAGCACTTTTCAATTTTTGACCCAAATCAGAAAAAAATGTAGACCCGCGGTATGTGATTCTGGTGAAAATTTTGACCATTCATGAAACCTTGTTTTTTCCATGAAAAATTACTCAAACGAGTGGGAAAATGCATGGGCATGGTAAATTGGGCCAAATTTTGCTCAGAAATGTGACAAAAAGCACTTTTCAATTTTTGACCCAAATCAGAAAAAAACGTAGACCCGCGGTATGTGATTCTGGTGAAAATTTTGACCATTCATGAAACCTTGTTTTTTCCATGAAAAATTACTCAAACGAGTGGGAAAATGCATGGGCATGGTAAATTGGGCCAAATTTTGCTCAGAAATGTGACAAAAAGCACTTTTCAATTTTTGACCCAAATCAGAAAAAAACGTAGACCCGCGGTATGTGATTCTGGTGAAAATTTTGACCATTCATGAAACCTTGTTTTTTTCCATGAAAAATTACTCAAACGAGTGGGAAAATGCATGGGCATGGTAAATTGGGGCAAATTTTGCTCAGAAATGTGACAAAAAGCACTTTTCAATTTTTGACCCAAATCAGAAAAAAACGTAGACCCGCGCTATGTGATTCTGGTGAAAATTTTGACCATTCATGAAACCTTGTTTTTTCCATGAAAAATTACTCAAAAGAGTGGGAAAATGCATGGGCATGGTAAATTGGGCCAAATTTTGCTCAGAAATGTGACAAAAAGCACTTTTCAATTTTTGACCCACATCAGAAAAAAACGTAGACCCGCGGTATGTGATTCTGGTGAAAATTTTGACCATTCATGAAACCTTGTTTTTTCCATGAAAAATTACTCAAACGAATGGGAAAACGCATGGGCATGGTAAATTGGGCCAAATTTTGCTCAGAAATGTGACAAAAAGCACTTTTCAATTTTTGACCCAAATCAGAAAAAAACGTAGACCCGCGGTATGTGATTCTGGTGAAAATTTTGACCATTCATGAAACCTTGTTTTTTCCATGAAAAATTACTCAAACGAGTGGGAAAATGCATGGGCATGGTAAATTGGGCCAAATTTTGCTCAGAAATGTGACAAAAAGCACTTTTCAATTTTTGACCCAAATCAGAAAAAAACGTAGACCCGCGGTATGTGATTCTGGTGAAAATTTTGACCATTCATGAAACCTTGTTTTTTCTATGAAAAATTACTCAAACGAGTGGGAAAATGCATGGGCATGGTAAATTGGGCCAAATTTTGCTCAGAAATGTGACAAAAAGCACTTTTAAATTTTTGACCCAAATCAGAAAAAAACGTAGACCCGCGGTATGTGATTCTGGTGAAAATTTTGACTATTCATGAAACCTTGTTTTTTCTATGAAAAATTACTCAAACGAGTGGGAAAATGCATGGGCATGGTAAATTGGGCCAAATTTTGCTCAGAAATGTGACAAAAAGCACTTTTCAATTTTTGACCCAAATCAGAAAAAAACGTACACCCGCGGTATGTGATTCTGGTGAAAATTTTGACCATTCATGAAACCTTGTTTTTTCCATGAAAAATTACTCAAACGAGTGGGAAAATGCATGGGAATGGTAAATTGGGCCAAATTTTGCTCAGAAACGTGACAAAAAGCACTTTTCAATTTTTGACCCAAATCAGAAAAAAACGTAGACCCGCGGTATGTGATTCTGATGAAAATTTTGACCATTCATGAAACCTTGTTTTTTCCATGAAAAATTACTCAAACGAGTGGGAAAATGCATGGGCATGGTAAATTGGGCCAAATTTTGCTCAGAAATGTGACAAAAAGCACTTTTCAATTTTTGACCCAAATCAGAAAAAAATGTAGACCCGCGGTATGTGATTCTGGTGAAAATTTTGACCATTCATGAAACCTTGTTTTTTCCATGAAAAATTACTCAAACGAGTGGGAAAATGCATGGGCATGGTAAATTGGGCCAAATTTTGCTCAGAAATGTGACAAAAAGCACTTTTCAATTTTTGACCCAAATCAGAAAAAAACGTAGACCCGCGGTATGTGATTCTGGTGAAAATTTTGACCATTCATGAAACCTTGTTTTTTCCATGAAAAATTACTCAAACGAGTGGGAAAATGCATGGGCATGGTAAATTGGGCCAAATTTTGCTCAGAAATGTGACAAAAAGCACTTTTCAATTTTTGACCCAAATCAGAAAAAAACGTAGACCCGCGGTATGTGATTCTGGTGAAAATTTTGACCATTCATGAAACCTTGTTTTTTCCATGAAAAATTACTCAAACGAGTGGGAAAATGCATGGGCATGGTAAATTGGGCCAAATTTTGCTCAGAAATGTGACAAAAAGCACTTTTCAATTTTTGACCCAAATCAGAAAAAAAACGTAGACACGCGGTATGTGATTCTGGTGAAAATTTTGACCATTCATGAAACCTTGTTTTTTTCCATGAAAAATTACTCAAACGAGTGGGAAAATGCATGGGCATGGTAAATTAGACCAAATTTTGCTCAGAAATGTGACAAAAAGCACTTTTCAATTTTTGACCCAAACCAGAAAAAAACATAGACCCGCGGTATGTGATTCTGGTGAAAATTTTGACCATTCATGAAACCTTGTTTTTTCCATGAAAAATTACTCAAACGAGTGGGAAAATGCATGGGCATGGTAAATTGGGCCAAATTTTGCTCAGAAATGTGACAAAAAGCACTTTTCAATTTTTGACCCAAATCAGAAAAAAACGTAGACCCGCGGTATGTGATTCTGGTGAAAATTTTGACCATTCATGAAACCTTGTTTTTTCCATGAAAAATTACTCAAACGAGTGGGAAAATGCATGGGCATGGTAAATTGGGCCAAATTTTGCTCAGAAATGTGACAAAAAGCACTTTTCAATTTTTGACCCAAATCAGAAAAAAACGTAGACCCGCGGTATGTGATTCTGGTGAAAATTTTGACCATTCATGAAACCTTGTTTTTTTCCATGAAAAATTACTCAAACGAGTGGGAAAATGCATGGGCATGGTAAATTAGACCAAATTTTGCTCAGAAATGTGACAAAAAGCACTTTTCAATTTTTGACCCAAACCAGAAAAAAACATAGACCCGCGGTATGTGATTCTGGTGAAAATTTTGACCATTCCTGAAACCTTGTTTTTTCCATGAAAAATTAGTCACACGAGTGGGAAAATGCATGGGCATGGTAAATTGGGCCAAATTTTGCTCAGAAATGTGACAAAAAGCACTTTTCAATTTTTGACCCAAATCAGAAAAAAACGTAGACCCGCGGTATGTGATTCTGGTGAAAATTTTGACCATTCATGAAACCTTGTTTTTTTCATGACAAATTACTCAAACGAGTGGGAAAATGCATGGGCATGGTAAATTGGGCCAAATTTTGCTCAGAAACATGACAAAAAGCACTTTTCAATTTTGGACCCAAATCAGAAAAAAACGTAGACCCGCGCTATGTGATTCTGGTGAAAATTTTGACCATTCATGAAACCTTGTTTTTTCCATGAAAAATTACTCAAACGAGTGGGAAAACGCATGGGCATGGTAAATTGGGCCAAATTTTGCTCAGAAATGTGACAAAAAGCACTTTTCAATTTTTGACCCAAATCAGAAAAAAACGTAGACCCGCGGTATGTGATTCTGGTGAAAATTTTGACCATTCATGAAACCTTGTTTTTTCCATGAAAAATTACTCAAACGAGTGGGAAAATGCATGGGCATGGTAAATTGGGCCAAATTTTGCTCAGAAATGTGACAAAAAGCACTTTTCAATTTTTGACCCAAATCAGAAAAAAATGTAGACCCGCGGTATGTGATTCTGGTGAAAATTTTGACCATTCATGAAACCTTGTTTTTTCCATGAAAAATTACTCAAAAGAGTGGGAAAATGCATGGGCATGGTAAATTGGGCCAAATTTTGCTCAGAAATGTGACAAAAAGCACTTTTCAATTTTTGACCCACATCAGAAAAAAACGTAGACCCGCGGTATGTGATTCTGGTGAAAATTTTGACCATTCATGAAACCTTGTTTTTTCCATGAAAAATTACTCAAACGAATGGGAAAACGCATGGGCATGGTAAATTGGGCCAAATTTTGCTCAGAAATGTGACAAAAAGCACTTTTCAATTTTTGACCCAAATCAGAAAAAAACGTAGACCCGCGGTATGTGATTCTGGTGAAAATTTTGACCATTCATGAAACCTTGTTTTTTCCATGAAAAATTACTCAAACGAGTGGGAAAATGCATGGGCATGGTAAATTGGGCCAAATTTTGCTCAGAAATGTGACAAAAAGCACTTTTCAATTTTTGACCCAAATCAGAAAAAAACGTAGACCCGCGGTATGTGATTCTGGTGAAAATTTTGACCATTCATGAAACCTTGTTTTTTCTATGAAAAATTACTCAAACGAGTGGGAAAATGCATGGGCATGGTAAATTGGGCCAAATTTTGCTCAGAAATGTGACAAAAAGCACTTTTAAATTTTTGACCCAAATCAGAAAAAAACGTAGACCCGCGGTATGTGATTCTGGTGAAAATTTTGACTATTCATGAAACCTTGTTTTTTCTATGAAAAATTACTCAAACGAGTGGGAAAATGCATGGGCATGGTAAATTGGGCCAAATTTTGCTCAGAAATGTGACAAAAAGCACTTTTCAATTTTTGACCCAAATCAGAAAAAAACGTACACCCGCGGTATGTGATTCTGGTGAAAATTTTGACCATTCATGAAACCTTGTTTTTTCCATGAAAAATTACTCAAACGAGTGGGAAAATGCATGGGAATGGTAAATTGGGTCAAATTTTGCTCAGAAACGTGACAAAAAGCACTTTTCAATTTTTGACCCAAATCAGAAAAAAACGTAGACCCGCGCTATGTGATTCTGATGAAAATTTTGACCATTCATGAAACCTTGTTTTTTCCATGAAAAATTACTCAAACGAGTGGGAAAATGCATGGGCATGGTAAATTGGGCCAAATTTTGCTCAGAAATGTGACAAAAAGCACTTTTCAATTTTTGACCCAAATCAGAAAAAAACGTAGACCCGCGGTATGTGATTCTGGTGAAAATTTTGACCATTCATGAAACCTTGTTTTTTCCATGAAAAATTACTCAAACGAGTGGGAAAATGCATGGGCATGGTAAATTGGGCCAAATTTTGCTCAGAAATGTGACAAAAAGCACTTTTCAATTTTTGACCCAAATCAGAAAAAAACGTAGACCCGCGGTATGTGATTCTGGTGAAAATTTTGACCATTCATGAAACCTTGTTTTTTCTATGAAAAATTACTGAAACGAGTGGGAAAATGCATGGGCATGGTAAATTGGGCCAAATTTTGCTCAGAAATGTGACAAAAAGCACTTTTCAATTTTTGACCCAAATCAGAAAAAAACGTAGACCCGCGGTATGTGATTCTGGTGAAAATTTTGACCATTCATGAAACCTTGTTTTTTCCATGAAAAATTACTCAAACGAGTGGGAAAATGCATGGGCATGGTAAATTGGGCCAAATTTTGCTCAGAAACGTGACAAAAAGCACTTTTCAATTTTTGACCCAAATCAGAAAAAAAACGTAGACCCCGCGGTATGTGATTCTGGTGAAAATTTTTGACCATTCATGAAACCTTGTTTTTTCCATGAAAAATTACTCAAACGAGTGGGAAAATGCATGGGCATGATAAATTGGGCAAAATTTTGCTCAGAAATGTGACAAAAAGCACTTTTCAATTTTTGACCCAAATCAAAAAAAAAACATAGACCCGCGGTATGTGATTCTGGTGAAAATTTTGACCATTCATGAAACCTTGTTTTTTCCATGTAAAATTACTCACACGAGTGGGAAAATGCATGGGCATGGTAAATTGGGCCAAATTTTGCTCAGAAATGTGACAAAAAGCACTTTTCAATTTTTGACCCAAATCAGAAAAAAACGTAGACCCGCGGTATGTGATTCTGGTGAAAATTTTGACCATTCATGAAACCTTGTTTTTTCCATGAAAAATTACTCAAACGAGTGGGAAAATGCATGGGCATGGTAAATTGGGCCAAATTTTGCTCAGAAATGTGACAAAAAGCACTTTTCAATTTTTGACCCAAATCAGAAAAAAACGTAGACCCGCGGTATGTGATTCTGGTGAAAATTTTGACCATTCATGAAACCTTGTTTTTTCTATGAAAAATAACTCAAACGAGTGGGAAAATGCATGGGCATGGTAAATTGGGCCAAATTTTGCTCAGAAATGTGACAAAAAGCACTTTTCAATTTTTTACCCAAATCAGAAAAAAACGTAGACCCGCGGTATGTGATTCTGGTGAAAATTTTGACCATTCATGAAACCTTGTTTTTTCCATGAAAAATTACTCAAACGAGTGGGAAAATGAAGGGGCATGGTAAATTGGGCCAAATTTTGCTCAGAAAAGTGACAAAAAGCACTTTTCAATTTTTTACCCAAGTCAGAAAAAAACGTAGACCCGCGGTATGTGATTCTGGTGAAAATTTTGACCATTCATGAAACCTTGTTTTTTCCATGAAAAATTACTCAAACGAGTGGGAAAATGCATGGGCATGGTAAATTGGGCCAAATTTTGCTCAGAAACGTGACAAAAAGCACTTTTCAATTTTTGACCCAAATCAGAAAAAAACGTAGACCCCGCGGTATGTGATTCTGGTGAAAATTTTGACCATTCATGAAACCTTGTTTTTTCCATGAAAAATTACTCAAACAAGTGGGAAAATGCATGGGCATGATAAATTGGGCAAAATTTTGCTCAGAAATGTGACAAAAAGCACTTTTCAATTTTTGACCCAAATCAAAAAAAAACATAGACCCGCGGTATGTGATTCTGGTGAAAATTTTGACCATTCATGAAACCTTGTTTTTTCCATGAAAAATTACTCAAACGAGTGGGAAAATGCATGGGCATGGTAAATTGGGCCAAATTTTGCTCAGAAATGTGACAAAAAGCACTTTTCAATTTTTGACCCAAATCAGAAAAAAACGTAGACCAGCGGTATGTGATTCTGGTGAAAATTTTGACCATTCATGAAACCTTGTTTTTTCCATGAAAAATTACTCAAACGAGTGGGAAAATGCATGGGCATGGTAAATTGGGCCAAATTTTGCTCAGAAATGTGACAAAAAGCACTTTTCAATTTTTGACCCAAATCAGAAAAAAACGTAGACCCGCGCTATGTGATGCTGGTGAAAATTTTGACCATTCATGAAACCTTGTTTTTTCCATGAAAAATTACTCAAACGAGTGGGAAAATGCATGGGCATGGTAAATTGGGCCAAATTTTGCTCAGAAATGTGACAAAAAGCACTTTTCAATTTTTGACCCAAATCAGAAAAAAACGTAGACCCGCGGTATGTGATTCTGGTGAAAATTTTGACCATTCATGAAACCTTGTTTTTTCCATGAAAAATTACTCAAACGAGTGGGAAAATGCATGGGCATGGTAAATTGGGCCAAATTTTGCTCAGAAATGTGACAAAAAGCACTTTTCAATTTTTGACACAAATCAGAAAAAAACGTAGATCAGCGGTATGTGATTCTGGTGAAAATTTTGACCATTCATGAAACCTTGTTTTTTCCATGAAAAATTACTCAAACGAGTGGGAAAATGCATGGGCATGGTAAATTGGGCCAAATTTTGCTCAGAAACGTGACAAAAAGCACTTTTCAATTTTTTACCCAAATCAGAAAAAAACGTAGACCCGCGGTATGTGATTCTGGTGAAAATTTTGACCATTCATGAAACCTTGTTTTTTCCATGAAAAATTACTCAAACGAGTGGGAAAATGCATGGGCATGGTAAATTGGGCCAAATTTTGCTCAGAAACGTGACAAAAAGCACTTTTCAATTTTTGACCCAAATCAGAAAAAAACGTAGACCCCGCGGTATGTGATTCTGGTGAAAATTTTGACCATTCATGAAACCTTGTTTTTTCCATGAAAAATTACTCAAACGAGTGGGAAAATGCATGGACATGATAAATTGGGCAAAATTTTGCTCAGAAATGTGACAAAAAGCACTTTTCAATTTTTGACCCAAATCAAAAAAAAACATAGACCCGCGGTATGTGATTCTGGTGAAAATTTTGACCATTCATGAAACCTTGTTTTTTCCATGAAAAATTACTCAAACGAGTGGGAAAATGCATGGGCATGGTAAATTGGGCCAAATTTTGCTCAGAAATTTGACAAAAAGCACTTTTCAATTTTTGACCCAAACGAGAAAAAAACATAGACCCGCGGTATGTGATTCTGGTGAAAATTTTGACCATTCATGAAACCTTGTTTTTTCTATGAAAAATTACTCAAACGAGTGGGAAAATGCATGGGCATGGTAAATTGGGCCAAATTTTGCTCAGAAACGTGACAAAAAGCACTTTTCAATTTTTGACCCAAATCAGAAAAAAACGTAGACCTGCGGTATGTGATTCTGGTGAAAATTTTGACCATTCATGAAACCTTGTTTTTTTCATGACAAATTACTCAAACGAGTGGGAAAATGCATGGGCATGGTAAATTGGGCCAAATTTTGCTCAGAAACGTGACAAAAAGCACTTTTCAATTTTTGACCCAAATCAGAAAAAAACGTAGACCCGCGGTATGTGATTCTGGTGAAAATTTTGACCATTCATGAAACCTTGTTTTTTCCATGAAAAATTACTCAAACGAGTGGGAAAATGCATGGGCATGGTAAATTGGGCCAAATTTTGCTCAGAAACGTGACAAAAAGCACTTTTCAAAATGCATGGGCATGGTAAATTGGGCCAAATTTTGCTCAGAAATGTGACAAAAAGCACTTTTAAATTTTTGACCCAAATCAGAAAAAAACGTAGACCCGCGGTATGTGATTCTGGTGAAAATTTTGACCATTAATGAAACCTTGTTTTTTCCATGAAAAATAACTCAAACGAGTGGGAAAATGCATGGGCATGGTAAATTGGGCCAAATTTTGCTCAGAAATGTGACAAAAAGCACTTTTAAATTTTTGACCCAAATCAGAAAAAAACGTAGACCCGCGGTATGTGATTCTGGTGAAAATTTTGACCATTCATGAAACCTTGTTTTTTCCATGAAAAATTACTCAAACGAGTGGGAAAATGCATGGGCATGGTAAATTGGGCCAAATTTTGCTCAGAAATGTGACAAAAAGCACTTTTAAATTTTTGACCCAAATCAGAAAAAAACGTAGACCCGCGGTATGTGATTCTGGTGAAAATTTTGACCATTCATGAAACCTTGTTTTTTCCATGAAAAATTACTCAAACGAGTGGGAAAATGCATGGGCATGGTAAATTGGGCCAAATTTTGCTCAGAAATGTGACAAAAAGCACTTTTAAATTTTTGACCCAAATCAGAAAAAAACGTAGACCCGCGGTATGTGATTCTGGTGAAAATTTTGACCATTCATGAAACCTTGTTTTTTCCATGAAAAATTACTCAAACGAGTGGGAAAATGCATGGGCATGGTAAATTGGGCCAAATTTTGCTCAGAAATGTGACAAAAAGCACTTTTCAATTTTTGACCCAAATCAGAAAAAAACGTAGACCCGCGGTATGTGATTCTGGTGAAAATTTTGACCATTCATGAAACCTTGTTTTTTCCATGAAAAATTACTCAAACGAGTGGGAAAATGCATGGGCATGGTAAATTGGGCCAAATTTTGCTCAGAAACGTGACAAAAAGCACTTTTCAATTTTTGACCCAAATCAGAAAAAAACGTAGACCCGCGGTATGTGATTCTGGTGAAAATTTTGACCATTCATGAAACCTTGTTTTTTCCATGAAAAATTACTCAAACGAGTGGGAAAATGCATGGGCATGGTAAATTGGGCCAAATTTTGCTCAGAAATGTGACAAAAAGCACTTTTCAATTTTTTTGCCAAATCAGAAAAAAACGTAGACCCTGCGGTATGTGATTCTGGTGAAAATTTTGACCATTCATGAAACCTTGTTTTTTCCATAAAAATTACTCAAACCAGTGGGAAAATGCATGGGCATGGTAAATTGGGCCAAATTTTGCTCAGAAATGTGACAAAAAGCACTTTTAAATTTTTGACCCAAATCAGAAAAAAACGTAGACCCGCGGTATGTGATTCTGGTGAAAATTTTGACCATTCATGAAACCTTGTTTTTTCCATGAAAAATTACTCAAACGAGTGGGAAAATGCATGGGCATGATAAATTGGGCAAAATTTTGCTCAGAAATGTGACAAAAAGCACTTTTCAATTTTTGACCCAAATCAAAAAAAACATAGACCCGCGGTATGTGATTCTGGTGAAAATTTTGACCATTCATGAAACCTTGTTTTTTCCATGAACAATTACTCAAACGAGTGGGAAAATGCATGGGCATGGTAAATTGGGCCAAATTTTGCTCAGAAATTTGACAAAAAGCACTTTTCAATTTTTGACCCAAATCAGAAAAAAACGTAGACCCGCGGTATGTGATTCTGGTGAAAATTTTGACCATTCATGAAACCTTGTTTTTTCCATGAAAAATTACTCAAACGAGTGGGAAAATGCATGGGCATGGTAAATTGGGCCAAATTTTGCTCAGAAATGTGACAAAAAGCACTTTTCAATTTTTTACCCAAATCAGAAAAAAACGTAGACCCGCGGTATGTGATTCTGGTGAAAATTTTGACCATTCATGAAACCTTGTTTTTTCCATGAAAAATTACTCACACGAGTGGGAAAATGCATGGGCATGGTAAATTGGGCCAAATTTTGCTCAGAAATGTGACAAAAAGCACTTTTCAATTTTTGACCCAAATCAGAAAAAAACGTAGACCCGCGGTATGTGATTCTGGTGAAAATTTTGACCATTCATGAAACCTTGTTTTTTCCATGAAAAATTACTCAAACGAGTGGGAAAATGCATGGGCATGG
The DNA here is from genome assembly GCF_023375975.1 of Astyanax mexicanus. Lineage (NCBI taxonomy): Eukaryota > Metazoa > Chordata > Actinopteri > Characiformes > Acestrorhamphidae > Astyanax > Astyanax mexicanus. The sequence continues at coordinate 20,889,197 of NC_064413.1, forward strand.
TAAATTGGGCCAAATTTTGCTCAGAAACGTGACAAAAAGCACTTTTCAATTTTTGACCCAAATCAGAAAAAAACGTAGACCCCGCGGTATGTGATTCTGGTGAAAATTTTGACCATTCATGAAACCTTGTTTTTTCCATGAAAAATTACTCAAACGAGTGGGAAAATGCATGGGCATGATAAATTGGGCAAAATTTTGCTCAGAAATGTGACAAAAAGCACTTTTCAATTTTTGACCCAAATCAAAAAAAAACATAGACCCGCGGTATGTGATTCTGGTGAAAATTTTGACCATTCATGAAACCTTGTTTTTTCCATGAAAAATTACTCAAACGAGTGAGAAAATGCATGGGCATGGTAAATTGGGCCAAATTTTGCTCAGAAATTTGACAAAAAGCACTTTTCAATTTTTGACCCAAATCGGAAAAAAACGTAGACCCGCGGTATGTGATTCTGGTGAAAATTTTGACCATTCATGAAACCTTGTTTTTTCCATGAAAAATTACTCAAACGAGTGGGAAAATGCATGGGCATGGTAAATTGGGCCAAATTTTGCTCAGAAATGTGACAAAAAGCACTTTTCAATTTTTGACCCAAATCAAAAAAAAACGTAGACCCGCGTTGTGTGATTCTGGTGAAAATTTTGACCATTCATGAAACCTTGTTTTTTCCATGAAAAATTACTCAAACGAGTAGGAAAATGCATGGGCATGGTAAATTGGGCCAAATTTTGCTCAGAAATGTGACAAAAAGCGCATTTCAATTTTTTACCCAAATCAGAAAAAAACGTACACCCGCGGTATGTGATTCTGGTGAAAATTTTGACCATTCATGAAACCTTGTTTTTTCCATGAAAAATTACTCACACGAGTGGGAAAATGCATGGGCATGGTAAATTGGGCCAAATTTTGCTCAGAAATGTGACAAAAAGCACTTTTCAATGTTTTACCCAAATCAGAAAAAAACGTAGACCCACGGTATGTGATTCTGGTGAAAATTTTGACCATTCATGAAACCTTGTTTTTTCCATGAAAAATTACTCAAACGAGTGGGAAAATGCATGGGCATGGTAAATTGGGCCAAATTTTGCTCAGAAACGTGACAAAAAGCACTTTTCAATTTTTGACCCAAATCAGAAAAAAACGTAGACCCCGCGGTATGTGATTCTGGTGAAAATTTTGACCATTCATGAAACCTTGTTTTTTCCATGAAAAATTACTCAAACGAGTGGGAAAATGCATGGGCATGATAAATTGGGCAAAATTTTGCTCAGAAATGTGACAAAAAGCACTTTTCAATTTTTGACCCAAATCAAAAAAAAACATAGACCCGCGGTATGTGATTCTGGTGAAAATTTTGACCATTCATGAAACCTTGTTTTTTCCATGAAAAATTACTCAAACGAGTGAGAAAATGCATGGGCATGGTAAATTGGGCCAAATTTTGCTCAGAAATTTGACAAAAAGCACTTTTCAATTTTTGACCCAAATCGGAAAAAAACGTAGACCCGCGGTATGTGATTCTGGTGAAAATTTTGACCATTCATGAAACCTTGTTTTTTCCATGAAAAATTACTCAAACGAGTGGGAAAATGCATGGGCATGGTAAATTGGGCCAAATTTTGCTCAGAAATGTGACAAAAAGCACTTTTCAATTTTTGACCCAAATCAAAAAAAAACGTAGACCCGCGTTGTGTGATTCTGGTGAAAATTTTGACCATTCATGAAACCTTGTTTTTTCCATGAAAAATTACTCAAACGAGTAGGAAAATGCATGGGCATGGTAAATTGGGCCAAATTTTGCTCAGAAATGTGACAAAAAGCGCATTTCAATTTTTTACCCAAATCAGAAAAAAACGTACACCCGCGGTATGTGATTCTGGTGAAAATTTTGACCATTCATGAAACCTTGTTTTTTCCATGAAAAATTACTCACACGAGTGGGAAAATGCATGGGCATGGTAAATTGGGCCAAATTTTGCTCAGAAATGTGACAAAAAGCACTTTTCAATGTTTTACCCAAATCAGAAAAAAACGTAGACCCACGGTATGTGATTCTGGTGAAAATTTTGACCATTCATGAAACCTTGTTTTTTCCATGAAAAATTACTCAAACGAGTGGGAAAATGCATGGGCATGGTAAATTGGGCCAAATTTTGCTCAGAAATGTGACAAAAAGCACTTTTCAATTTTTGACCCAAATCAGAAAAAAACGTAGACCCGCGGTATGTGATTCTGGTGAAAATTTTGACCATTCATGAAACCTTGTTTTTTCCATGAAAAATTACTCAAACGAGTGGGAAAATGCATGGGCATGGTAAATTGGGCCAAATTTTGCTCAGAAATGTGACAAAAAGCACTTTTCAATTTTTGACCCAAATCAGAAAAAAACGTAGACCCGCGGTATGTGATTCTGGTGAAAATTTTGACCATTCATGAAACCTTGTTTTTTCCATGAAAAATTACTCAAACGAGTGGGAAAATGCATGGGCATGGTAAATTGGGCCAAATTTTGCTCAGAAATGTGACAAAAAGCACTTTTCAATTTTTGACCCAAATCAGAAAAAAACGTAGACCCGCGGTATGTGATTCTGGTGAAAATTTTGACCATTCATGAAACCTTGTTTTTTCCATGAAAAATTACTCAAACGAGTGGGAAAATGCATGGGCATGGTAAATTGGGCCAAATTTTGCTCAGAAATGTGACAAAAAGCACTTTTCAATTTTTGTCCCAAATCAGAAAAAAACGTAGACCCGCGGTATTTGATTCTGGTGAAAATTTTGACCATTCATGAAACGTTGTTTTTTCCATGAAAAATTACTCAAACAAGTGGGAAAATGCATGGGCATGGTAAATTGGGCCAAATTTTGCTCAGAAATGTGACAAAAAGCACTTTTCAATTTTTGACCCAAATCAGAAAAAAACGTAGACCCGCGGTATGTGATTCTGGTGAAAATTTTGACCATTCATGAAACCTTGTTTTTTCCATGACAAATTACTCAAACGAGTGGGAAAATGCATGGGCATGGTAAATTGGGCCAAATTTTGCTCAGAAACGTGACAAAAAGCACTTTTCAATTTTTGACCCAAATCAGAAAAAAACGTAGACCCGCGGTATGTGATTCTGGTGAAAATTTTGACCATTCATGAAACCTTGTTTTTTCCATGAAAAATTACTCAAACGAATGGGAAAATGCATGGGCATGGTAAATTGGGCCAAATTTTGCTCAGAAATGTGACAAAAAGCACTTTTCAATTTTTTTGCCAAATCAGAAAAAAACGTAGACCCTGCGGTATGTGATTCTGGTGAAAATTTTGACCATTCATGAAACCTTGTTTTTTCCATAAAAATTACTCAAACCAGTGGGAAAATGCATGGGCATGGTAAATTGGGCCAAATTTTGCTCAGAAATGTGACAAAAAGCACTTTTCAATTTTTGACCCAAATCAGAAAAAAACGTAGACCCGCGGTATGTGATTCTGGTGAAAATTTTGACCATTCATGAAACCTTGTTTTTTCCATGAAAAATTACTCAAACGAGTGGGAAAATGCATGGGCATGATAAATTGGGCAAAATTTTGCTCAGAAATGTGACAAAAAGCACTTTTCAATTTTTGACCCAAATAAAAAAAAACATAGACCCGCGGTATGTGATTCTGGTGAAAATTTTGACCATTCATGAAACCTTGTTTTTTCCATGAACAATTACTCAAACGAGTGGGAAAATGCATGGGCATGGTAAATTGGGCCAAATTTTGCTCAGAAACGTGACAAAAAGCACTTTTCAATTTTTGACCCAAATCAGAAAAAAACTTAGACCCGCGGTATGTGATTCTGGTGAAAATTTTGACCATTCATGAAACCTTGTTTTTTCCATGAAAAATTACTCAAACGAGTGGGAAAATGCATGGGCATGGTAAATTGGGCCAAATTTTGCTCAGAAATGTGACAAAAAGCACTTTTCAATTTTTGACCCAAATCAGAAAAAAACGTAGACCCGCGGTATGTGATTCTGGTGAAAATTTTGACCATTCATGAAACCTTGTTTTTTCCATGAAAAATTACTCAAACGAGTGGGAAAATGCATGGGCATGGTAAATTGGGCCAAATTTTGCTCAGAAATGTGACAAAAAGCACTTTTCAATTTTTTACCCAAATCAGAAAAAAACGTAGACCCGCGGTATGTGATTCTGGTGAAAATTTTGACCATTCATGAAACCTTGTTTTTTCCATGAAAAATTACTCAAACGAGTGGGAAAATGCATGGGCATGGTAAATTGGGCCAAATTTTGCTCAGAAATGTGACAAAAAGCACTTTTCAATTTTTTTGCCAAATCAGAAAAAAACGTAGACCCTGCGGTATGTGATTCTGGTGAAAATTTTGACCATTCATGAAACCTTGTTTTTTCCATAAAAATTACTCAAACCAGTGGGAAAATGCATGGGCATGGTAAATTGGGCCAAATTTTGCTCAGAAATGTGACAAAAAGCACTTTTCAATTTTTGACCCAAATCAGAAAAAAACGTAGACCCGCGGTATGTGATTCTGGTGAAAATTTTGACCATTCATGAAACCTTGTTTTTTCCATGAAAAATTACTCAAACGAGTGGGAAAATGCATGGGCATGATAAATTGGGCAAAATTTTGCTCAGAAATGTGACAAAAAGCACTTTTCAATTTTTGACCCAAATCAAAAAAAACATAGACCCGCGGTATGTGATTCTGGTGAAAATTTTGACCATTCATGAAACCTTGTTTTTTCCATGAACAATTACTCAAACGAGTGGGAAAATGCATGGGCATGGTAAATTGGGCCAAATTTTGCTCAGAAATTTGACAAAAAGCACTTTTCAATTTTTGACCCAAATCAGAAAAAAACGTAGACCCGCGGTATGTGATTCTGGTGAAAATTTTGACCATTAATGAAACCTTGTTTTTTCCATGAAAAATAACTCAAACGAGTGGGAAAATGCATGGGCATGGTAAATTGGGCCAAATTTTGCTCAGAAATGTGACAAAAAGCACTTTTCAATTTTTTACCCAAATCAGAAAAAAACGTAGACCCGCGGTATGTGATTCTGGTGAAAATTTTGACCATTCATGAAACCTTGTTTTTTCCATGAAAAATTACTCAAACGAGTGGGAAAATGCATGGGCATGGTAAATTGGGCCAAATTTTGCTCAGAAATGTGACAAAAAGCACTTTTAAATTTTTGACCCAAATCAGAAAAAAACGTAGACCCGCGGTATGTGATTCTGGTGAAAATTTTGACCATTCATGAAACCTTGTTTTTTCCATGAAAAATTACTCAAACGAGTGGGAAAATGCATGGGCATGGTAAATTGGGCCAAATTTTGCTCAGAAATGTGACAAAAAGCACTTTTCAATTTATGACCCAAACCAGAAAAAAACATAGACCCGCGGTATGTGATTCTGGTGAAAATTTTGACCATTCATGAAACCTTGTTTTTTCTATGAAAAATTACTCAAACGAGTGGGAAAATGCATGGGCATGGTAAATTGGGCCAAATTTTGCTCAGAAATGTGACAAAAAGCACTTTTCAATTTTTGACCCAAATCAGAAAAAAACGTAGACCCGCGGTATGTGATTCTGGTGAAAATTTTGACCATTAATGAAACCTTGTTTTTTCCATGAAAAATAACTCAAACGAGTGGGAAAATGCATGGGCATGGTAAATTGGGCCAAATTTTGCTCAGAAACGTGACAAAAAGCACTTTTCAATTTTTGACCCAAATCAGAAAAAAACGTAGACCCGCGGTATGTGATTCTGGTGAAAATTTTGACCATTCATGAAACCTTGTTTTTTCCATGAAAAATAACTCAAACGAGTGGGAAAATGCATGGGCATGGTAAATTGGGCCAAATTTTGCTCAGAAATGTGACAAAAAGCACTTTTCAATTTTTTTGCCAAATCAGAAAAAAACGTAGACCCTGCGGTATGTGATTCTGGTGAAAATTTTGACCATTCATGAAACCTTGTTTTTTCCATAAAAATTACTCAAACCAGTGGGAAAATGCATGGGCATGGTAAATTGGGCCAAATTTTGCTCAGAAATGTGAAAAAAACACTTTTCAATTTTTGACCCAAATCAGAAAAAAACGTAGACCCGCGGTATGTGATTCTGGTGAAAATTTTGACCATTCATGAAACCTTGTTTTTTCCATGAAAAATTACTCAAACGAGTGGGAAAATGCATGGGCATGATAAATTGGGCAAAATTTTCCTCAGAAATGTGACAAAAAGCACTTTTCAATTTTTGACCCAAATCAAAAAAAACATAGACCCGCGGTATGTGATTCTGGTGAAAATTTTGACCATTCATGAAACCTTGTTTTTTCCATGAACAATTACTCAAACGAGTGGGAAAATGCATGGGCATGGTAAATTGGGCCAAATTTTGCTCAGAAATTTGACAAAAAGCACTTTTCAATTTTTGACCCAAATCAGAAAAAAACGTAGACCCGCGGTATGTGATTCTGGTGAAAATTTTGACCATTCATGAAACCTTGTTTTTTCCATGAAAAATTACTCAAACGAGTGGGAAAATGCATGGGCATGGTAAATTGGGCCAAATTTTGCTCAGAAATGTGACAAAAAGCACTTTTCAATTTTTGACCCAAATCAGAAAAAAACGTAGACCCGCGGTATGTGATTCTGGTGAAAAATTTGACCATTCATGAAACCTTGTTTTTTCCATGAAAAATTACTCAAACGAGTGGGAAAATGCATGGGCATGGTAAATTGGGCCAAATTTTGCTCAGAAATGTGACAAAAAGCACTTTTCAATTTTTTACCCAAATCAGAAAAAAACGTAGACCCGCGGTATGTGATTCTGGTGAAAATTTTGACCATTCATGAAACGTTGTTTTTTCCATGAAAAATTACTCAAACGAGTGGGAAAATGCATGGGCATGGTAAATTGGGCCAAATTTTGCTCAGAAATGTGACAAAAAGCACTTTTCAATTTTTGACCCAAATCAGAAAAAAACGTAGACCCGCGGTATGTGATTCTGGTGAAAATTTTGACCATTCATGAAACCTTGTTTTTTCCATGACAAATTACTCAAACGAGTGGGAAAATGCATGGGCATGGTAAATTGGGCCAAATTTTGCTCAGAAACGTGACAAAAAGCACTTTTCAATTTTTGACCCAAATCAGAAAAAAACGTAGACCCGCGGTATGTGATTCTGGTGAAAATTTTGACCATTCATGAAACCTTGTTTTTTCCATGAAAAATTACTCAAACGAATGGGAAAATGCATGGGCATGGTAAATTGGGCCAAATTTTGCTCAGAAATGTGACAAAAAGCACTTTTCAATTTTTTTGCCAAATCAGAAAAAAACGTAGACCCTGCGGTATGTGATTCTGGTGAAAATTTTGACCATTCATGAAACCTTGTTTTTTCCATAAAAATTACTCAAACCAGTGGGAAAATGCATGGGCATGGTAAATTGGGCCAAATTTTGCTCAGAAATGTGACAAAAAGCACTTTTCAATTTTTGACCCAAATCAGAAAAAAACGTAGACCCGCGGTATGTGATTCTGGTGAAAATTTTGACCATTCATGAAACCTTGTTTTTTCCATGAAAAATTACTCAAACGAGTGGGAAAATGCATGGGCATGATAAATTGGGCAAAATTTTGCTCAGAAATGTGACAAAAAGCACTTTTCAATTTTTGACCCAAATCAAAAAAAACATAGACCCGCGGTATGTGATTCTGGTGAAAATTTTGACCATTCATGAAACCTTGTTTTTTCCATGAACAATTACTCAAACGAGTGGGAAAATGCATGGGCATGGTAAATTGGGCCAAATTTTGCTCAGAAACGTGACAAAAAGCACTTTTCAATTTTTGACCCAAATCAGAAAAAAACTTAGACCCGCGGTATGTGATTCTGGTGAAAATTTTGACCATTCATGAAACCTTGTTTTTTCCATGAAAAATTACTCAAACGAGTGGGAAAATGCATGGGCATGGTAAATTGGGCCAAATTTTGCTCAGAAATGTGACAAAAAGCACTTTTCAATTTTTGACCCAAATCAGAAAAAAACGTAGACCCGCGGTATGTGATTCTGGTGAAAATTTTGACCATTCATGAAACCTTGTTTTTTCCATGAAAAATTACTCAAACGAGTGGGAAAATGCATGGGCATGGTAAATTGGGCCAAATTTTGCTCAGAAATGTGACAAAAAGCACTTTTCAATTTTTTACCCAAATCAGAAAAAAACGTAGACCCGCGGTATGTGATTCTGGTGAAAATTTTGACCATTCATGAAACCTTGTTTTTTCCATGAAAAATTACTCAAACGAGTGGGAAAATGCATGGGCATGGTAAATTGGGCCAAATTTTGCTCAGAAATGTGACAAAAAGCACTTTTCAATTTTTTTGCCAAATCAGAAAAAAACGTAGACCCTGCGGTATGTGATTCTGGTGAAAATTTTGACCATTCATGAAACCTTGTTTTTTCCATAAAAATTACTCAAACCAGTGGGAAAATGCATGGGCATGGTAAATTGGGCCAAATTTTGCTCAGAAATGTGACAAAAAGCACTTTTCAATTTTTGACCCAAATCAGAAAAAAACGTAGACCCGCGGTATGTGATTCTGGTGAAAATTTTGACCATTCATGAAACCTTGTTTTTTCCATGAAAAATTACTCAAACGAGTGGGAAAATGCATGGGCATGATAAATTGGGCAAAATTTTGCTCAGAAATGTGACAAAAAGCACTTTTCAATTTTTGACCCAAATCAAAAAAAACATAGACCCGCGGTATGTGATTCTGGTGAAAATTTTGACCATTCATGAAACCTTGTTTTTTCCATGAACAATTACTCAAACGAGTGGGAAAATGCATGGGCATGGTAAATTGGGCCAAATTTTGCTCAGAAATTTGACAAAAAGCACTTTTCAATTTTTGACCCAAATCAGAAAAAAACGTAGACCCGCGGTATGTGATTCTGGTGAAAATTTTGACCATTAATGAAACCTTGTTTTTTCCATGAAAAATAACTCAAACGAGTGGGAAAATGCATGGGCATGGTAAATTGGGCCAAATTTTGCTCAGAAATGTGACAAAAAGCACTTTTCAATTTTTTACCCAAATCAGAAAAAAACGTAGACCCGCGGTATGTGATTCTGGTGAAAATTTTGACCATTCATGAAACCTTGTTTTTTCCATGAAAAATTACTCAAACGAGTGGGAAAATGCATGGGCATGGTAAATTGGGCCAAATTTTGCTCAGAAATGTGACAAAAAGCACTTTTAAATTTTTGACCCAAATCAGAAAAAAACGTAGACCCGCGGTATGTGATTCTGGTGAAAATTTTGACCATTCATGAAACCTTGTTTTTTCCATGAAAAATTACTCAAACGAGTGGGAAAATGCATGGGCATGGTAAATTGGGCCAAATTTTGCTCAGAAATGTGACAAAAAGCACTTTTAAATTTTTGACCCAAATCAGAAAAAAACGTAGACCCGCGGTATGTGATTCTGGTGAAAATTTTGACCATTCATGAAACCTTGTTTTTTCCATGAAAAATTACTCAAACGAGTGGGAAAATGCATGGGCATGGTAAATTGGGCCAAATTTTGCTCAGAAATGTGACAAAAAGCACTTTTCAATTTATGACCCAAACCAGAAAAAAACATAGACCCGCGGTATGTGATTCTGGTGAAAATTTTGACCATTCATGAAACCTTGTTTTTTCTATGAAAAATTACTCAAACGAGTGGGAAAATGCATGGGCATGGTAAATTGGGCCAAATTTTGCTCAGAAATGTGACAAAAAGCACTTTTCAATTTTTGACCCAAATCAGAAAAAAACGTAGACCCGCGGTATGTGATTCTGGTGAAAATTTTGACCATTAATGAAACCTTGTTTTTTCCATGAAAAATAACTCAAACGAGTGGGAAAATGCATGGGCATGGTAAATTGGGCCAAATTTTGCTCAGAAATGTGACAAAAAGCACTTTTCAATTTTTTACCCAAATCAGAAAAAAACGTAGACCCCGCGGTATGTGATTCTGGTGAAAATTTTGACCATTCATGAAACCTTGTTTTTTCCATGAAAAATTACTGAAACGAGTGGGAAAATGCATGGGCATGGTAAATTGGGCCAAATTTTGCTCAGAAATGTGACAAAAAGCACTTTTAAATTTTTGACCCAAATCAGAAAAAAACGTAGACCCGCGGTATGTGATTCTGGTGAAAATTTTGACCATTCATGAAACCTTGTTTTTTCCATGAAAAATTACTCAAACGAGTGGGAAAATGCATGGGCATGGTAAATTGGGCCAAATTTTGCTCAGAAATGTGACAAAAAGCACTTTTAAATTTTTGACCCAAATCAGAAAAAAACGTAGACCCGCGGTATGTGATTCTGGTGAAAATTTTGACCATTCATGAAACCTTGTTTTTTCCATGAAAAATTACTCAAACGAGTGGGAAAATGCATGGGCATGGTAAATTGGGCCAAATTTTGCTCAGAAATGTGACAAAAAGCACTTTTCAATTTATGACCCAAACCAGAAAAAAACATAGACCCGCGGTATGTGATTCTGGTGAAAATTTTGACCATTCATGAAACCTTGTTTTTTCTATGAAAAATTACTCAAACGAGTGGGAAAATGCATGGGCATGGTAAATTGGGCCAAATTTTGCTCAGAAATGTGACAAAAAGCACTTTTCAATTTTTGACCCAAATCAGAAAAAAACGTAGACCCGCGGTATGTGATTCTGGTGAAAATTTTGACCATTAATGAAACCTTGTTTTTTCCATGAAAAATAACTCAAACGAGTGGGAAAATGCATGGGCATGGTAAATTGGGCCAAATTTTGCTCAGAAATGTGACAAAAAGCACTTTTCAATTTTTGACCCAAATCAGAAAAAAACGTAGACCCGCGGTATGTGATTCTGGTGAAAATTTTGACCATTCATGAAACCTTGTTTTTTCCATGACAAATTACTCAAACGAGTGGGAAAATGCATGGGCATGGTAAATTGGGCCAAATTTTGCTCAGAAACGTGACAAAAAGCACTTTTCAATTTTTGACCCAAATCAGAAAAAAACGTAGACCCGCGGTATGTGATTCTGGTGAAAATTTTGACCATTCATGAAACCTTGTTTTTTCCATGAAAAATAACTCAAACGAGTGGGAAAATGCATGGGCATGGTAAATTGGGCCAAATTTTGCTCAGAAATGTGACAAAAAGCACTTTTCAATTTTTTTGCCAAATCAGAAAAAAACGTAGACCCTGCGGTATGTGATTCTGGTGAAAATTTTGACCATTCATGAAACCTTGTTTTTTCCATAAAAATTACTCAAACCAGTGGGAAAATGCATGGGCATGGTAAATTGGGCCAAATTTTGCTCAGAAATGTGACAAAAAGCACTTTTCAATTTTTGACCCAAATCAGAAAAAAACGTAGACCCGCGGTATGTGATTCTGGTGAAAATTTTGACCATTCATGAAACCTTGTTTTTTCCATGAAAAATTACTCAAACGAGTGGGAAAATGCATGGGCATGATAAATTGGGCAAAATTTTCCTCAGAAATGTGACAAAAAGCACTTTTCAATTTTTGACCCAAATCAAAAAAAACATAGACCCGCGGTATGTGATTCTGGTGAAAATTTTGACCATTCATGAAACCTTGTTTTTTCCATGAACAATTACTCAAACGAGTGGGAAAATGCATGGGCATGGTAAATTGGGCCAAATTTTGCTCAGAAATTTGACAAAAAGCACTTTTCAATTTTTGACCCAAATCAGAAAAAAACGTAGACCCGCGGTATGTGATTCTGGTGAAAATTTTGACCATTCATGAAACCTTGTTTTTTCCATGAAAAATTACTCAAACGAGTGGGAAAATGCATGGGCATGGTAAATTGGGCCAAATTTTGCTCAGAAATGTGACAAAAAGCACTTTTCAATTTTTGACCCAAATCAGAAAAAAACGTAGACCCGCGGTATGTGATTCTGGTGAAAAATTTGACCATTCATGAAACCTTGTTTTTTCCATGAAAAATTACTCAAACGAGTGGGAAAATGCATGGGCATGGTAAATTGGGCCAAATTTTGCTCAGAAATGTGACAAAAAGCACTTTTCAATTTTTTACCCAAATCAGAAAAAAACGTAGACCCGCGGTATGTGATTCTGGTGAAAATTTTGACCATTCATGAAACCTTGTTTTTTCCATGAAAAATTACTCAAACGAGTGGGAAAATGCATGGGCATGGTAAATTGGGCCAAATTTTGCTCAGAAATGTGACAAAAAGCACTTTTCAATTTTTTTGCCAAATCAGAAAAAAACGTAGACCCTGCGGTATGTGATTCTGGTGAAAATTTTGACCATTCATGAAACCTTGTTTTTTCCATAAAAATTACTCAAACCAGTGGGAAAATGCATGGGCATGGTAAATTGGGCCAAATTTTGCTCAGAAATGTGACAAAAAGCACTTTTCAATTTTTGACCCAAATCAGAAAAAAACGTAGACCCGCGGTATGTGATTCTGGTGAAAATTTTGACCATTCATGAAACCTTGTTTTTTCCATGAAAAATTACTCAAACGAGTGGGAAAATGCATGGGCATGATAAATTGGGCAAAATTTTGCTCAGAAATGTGACAAAAAGCACTTTTCAATTTTTGACCCAAATCAAAAAAAACATAGACCCGCGGTATGTGATTCTGGTGAAAATTTTGACCATTCATGAAACCTTGTTTTTTCCATGAACAATTACTCAAACGAGTGGGAAAATGCATGGGCATGGTAAATTGGGCCAAATTTTGCTCAGAAATGTGACAAAAAGCACTTTTCAATTTTTGACCCAAATCAGAAAAAAACGTAGACCCGCGGTATGTGATTCTGGTGAAAATTTTGACCATTCATGAAACCTTGTTTTTTCCATGAAAAATTACTCAAACGAGTGGGAAAATGCATGGGCATGGTAAATTGGGCCAAATTTTGCTCAGAAATGTGACAAAAAGCACTTTTAAATTTTTGACCCAAATCAGAAAAAAACGTAGACCCGCGGTATGTGATTCTGGTGAAAATTTTGACCATTCATGAAACCTTGTTTTTTCTATGAAAAATTACTGAAACGAGTGGGAAAATACATGGGCATGGTAAATTGGGCCAAATTTTGCTCAGAAATGTGACAAAAAGCACTTTTCAATTTTTGACCCAAATCAGAAAAAAACGTAGACCCGCGGTATGTGATTCTGGTGAAAATTTTGACCATTCATGAAACCTTGTTTTTTCCATGAAAAATTACTCAAACGAGTGGGAAAATGCATGGGCATGGTAAATTGGGCCAAATTTTGCTCAGAAATGTGACAAAAAGCACTTTTCAATTTTTGACCCAAATCAGAAAAAAACGTAGACCCGCGGTATGTGATTCTGGTGAAAATTTTGACCATTCATGAAACCTTGTTTTTTCCATGAAAAATAACTCAAACGAGTGGGAAAATGCATGGGCATGGTAAATTGGGCCAAATTTTGCTCAGAAATGTGACAAAAAGCACTTTACAATTTTTTACCCAAATCAGAAAAAAACGTAGACCCGCGGTATGTGATTCTGGTGAAAATTTTGACCATTCATGAAACCTTGTTTTTTCCATGAAAAATTACTCAAACGAGTGGGAAAATGCATGGGCATGGTAAATTGGGCCAAATTTTGCTCAGAAACGTGACAAAAAGCACTTTTCAATTTTTGACCCAAATCAGAAAAAAACGTAGACCCGCGGTATGTGATTCTGGTGAAAATTTTGACCATTCATGAAACCTTGTTTTTTCCATGAAAAATTACTCAAACGAGTGGGAAAATGCATGGGCATGGTAAATTGGGCCAAATTTTGCTCAGAAATGTGACAAAAAGCACTTTTCAATTTTTTTGCCAAATCAGAAAAAAACGTAGACCCTGCGGTATGTGATTCTGGTGAAAATTTTGACCATTCATGAAACCTTGTTTTTTCCATAAAAATTACTCAAACCAGTGGGAAAATGCATGGGCATGGTAAATTGGGCCAAATTTTGCTCAGAAATGTGACAAAAAGCACTTTTCAATTTTTGACCCAAATCAGAAAAAAACGTAGACCCGCGGTATGTGATTCTGGTGAAAATTTTGACCATTCATGAAACCTTGTTTTTTCCATGAAAAATTACTCAAACGAGTGGGAAAATGCATGGGCATGATAAATTGGGCAAAATTTTGCTCAGAAATGTGACAAAAAGCACTTTTCAATTTTTGACCCAAATAAAAAAAAACATAGACCCGCGGTATGTGATTCTGGTGAAAATTTTGACCATTCATGAAACCTTGTTTTTTCCATGAACAATTACTCAAACGAGTGGGAAAATGCATGGGCATGGTAAATTGGGCCAAATTTTGCTCAGAAATTTGACAAAAAGCACTTTTCAATTTTTGACCCAAATCAGAAAAAAACGTAGACCCGCGGTATGTGATTCTGGTGAAAATTTTGACCATTCATGAAACCTTGTTTTTTCCATGAAAAATTACTCAAACGAGTGGGAAAATGCATGGGCATGGTAAATTGGGCCAAATTTTGCTCAGAAATGTGACAAAAAGCACTTTTCAATTTTTGACCCAAATCAGAAAAAAACGTAGACCCGCGGTATGTGATTCTGGTGAAAATTTTGACCATTCATGAAACCTTGTTTTTTCCATGAAAAATTACTCAAACGAGTGGGAAAATGCATGGGCATGGTAAATTGGGCCAAATTTTGCTCAGAAATGTGACAAAAAGCACTTTTCAATTTTTGACCCAAATCAGAAAAAAACGTAGATCCGCGGTATGTGATTCTGGTGAAAATTTTGACCATTCATGAAACCTTGTTTTTTCCATGAAAAATTACTCAAACGAGTGGGAAAATGCATGGGCATGGTAAATTGGGCCAAATTTTGCTCAGAAATGTGACAAAAAGCACTTTTCAATTTATGACCCAAACCAGAAAAAAACATAGACCCGCGGTACGTGATTCTGGGGAAAATTTTGACCATTCATGAAACCTTGTTTTTTCTATGAAAAATTACTCAAACGAGTGGGAAAATGCATGGGCATGGTAAATTGGGCCAAATTCTGCTCAGAAATGTGACAAAAAGCACTTTTCAATTTTTGACCCAAATCAGAAAAAAACGTAGACCCGCGGTATGTGATTCTGGTGAAAATTTTGACCATTAATGAAACCTTGTTTTTTCCATGAAAAATAACTCAAACGAGTGGGAAAATGCATGGGCATGGTAAATTGGGCCAAATTTTGCTCAGAAATGTGACAAAAAGCACTTTTCAATTTTTTACCCAAATCAGAAAAAAACGTAGACCCGCGGTATGTGATTCTGGTGAAAATTTTGACCATTCATGAAACCTTGTTTTTTCCATGAAAAATTACTCAAACGAGTGGGAAAATGCATGGGCATGGTAAATTGGGCCAAATTTTGCTCAGAAACGTGACAAAAAGCACTTTTCAATTTTTGACCCAAATCAGAAAAAAACGTAGACCTGCGGTATGTGATTCTGGTGAAAATTTTGACCATTCATGAAACCTTGTTTTTTCCATGAAAAATTACTCAAACGAGTGGGAAAATGCATGGGCATGGTAAATTGGGCCAAATTTTGCTCAGAAATGTGACAAAAAGCACTTTTCAATTTTTTTGCCAAATCAGAAAAAAACGTAGACCCTGCGGTATGTGATTCTGGTGAAAATTTTGACCATTCATGAAACCTTGTTTTTTCCATAAAAATTACTCAAACCAGTGGGAAAATGCATGGGCATGGTAAATTGGGCCAAATTTTGCTCAGAAATGTGACAAAAAGCACTTTTCAATTTTTGACCCAAATCAGAAAAAAATGTAGACCCGCGGTATGTGATTCTGGTGAAAATTTTGACCATTCATGAAACCTTGTTTTTTCCATGAAAAATTACTCAAACGAGTGGGAAAATGCATGGGCATGATAAATTGGGCAAAATTTTGCTCAGAAATGTGACAAAAAGCACTTTTCAATTTTTGACCCAAATAAAAAAAAACATAGACCCGCGGTATGTGATTCTGGTGAAAATTTTGACCATTCATGAAACCTTGTTTTTTCCATGAACAATTACTCAAACGAGTGGGAAAATGCATGGGCATGGTAAATTGGGCCAAATTTTGCTCAGAAATTTGACAAAAAGCACTTTTCAATTTTTGACCCAAATCAGAAAAAAACGTAGACCCGCGGTATGTGATTCTGGTGAAAATTTTGACCATTCATGAAACCTTGTTTTTTCCATGAAAAATTACTCAAACGAGTGGGAAAATGCATGGGCATGGTAAATTGGGCCAAATTTTGCTCAGAAATGTGACAAAAAGCACTTTTCAATTTTTGACCCAAATATGAAAAAAACGTAGACCCGCGGTATGTGATTCTGGTGAAAATTTTGACCATTCATGAAACCTTGTTTTTTCCATGAAAAATTACTCAAACGAGTGGGAAAATGCATGGGCATGGTAAATTGGGCCAAATTTTGCTCAGAAATGTGACAAAAAGCACTTTTCAATTTTTTACCCAAATCAGAAAAAAACGTAGACCCGCGGTATGTGATTCTGGTGAAAATTTTGACCATTCATGAAACCTTGTTTTTTCCATGAAAAATTACTCACACGAGTGGGAAAATGCATGGGCATGGTAAATTGGGCCAAATTTTGCTCAGAAATGTGACAAAAAGCACTTTTCAATTTTTGACCCAAATCAGAAAAAAACGTAGACCCGCGCTATGTGATGCTGGTGAAAATTTTGACCATTCATGAAACCTTGTTTTTTCCATGAAAAATTACTCAAACGAGTGGGAAAATGCATGGGCATGGTAAATTGGGCCAAATTTTGCTCAGAAACGTGACAAAAAGCACTTTTCAATTTTTGACCCAAATCAGAAAAAAACGTAGACCCCGCGGTATGTGATTCTGGTGAAAATTTTGACCATTCATGAAACCTTGTTTTTTCCATGAAAAATTACTCAAACGAGTGGGAAAATGCATGGGCATGATAAATTGGGCAAAAATTTGCTCAGAAATGTGACAAAAAGCACTTTCCAATTTTTTACCCAAATCAAAAAAAAACATAGACCCGCGGTATGTGATTCTGGTGAAAATTTTGACCATTCATGAAACCTTGTTTTTTCCATGAAAAATTACTCAAACGAGTGGGAAAATGCATGGGCATGGTAAATTGGGCCAAATTTTGCTCAGAAATGTGACAAAAAGCACTTTTCAATTTTTGACCCAAATCAGAAAAAAACGTAGACCCGCGGTATGTGATTCTGGTGAAAATTTTGACCATTCATGAAACCTTGTTTTTTCCATGAAAAATTACTCAAACGAGTGGGAAAATGCATGGGCATGGTAAATTGGGCCAAATTTTGCTCAGAAATGTGACAAAAAGCGCATTTCAATTTTTTACCCAAATCAGAAAAAAACGTAGACCCGCGGTATGTGATTCTGGTGAAAATTTTGACCATTCATGAAACCTTGTTTTTTCCATGAAAAATTACTCAAACGAGTGGGAAAATGCATGGGCATGGTAAATTGGGCCAAATTTTGCTCAGAAATGTGACAAAAAGCACTTTTCAATTTTTTACCAAAATCAGAAAAAAACGTAGACCCACGGTATGTGATTCTGGTAAAAATTTTGACCATTCATGAAACCTTGTTTTTTCCATGAAAAATTACTCAAACGAGTGGGAAAATGCATGGGCATGGTAAATTGGGCCAAATTTTGCTCAGAAATGTGACAAAAAGCACTTTTCAATTTTTGACCCAAATCAGAAAAAAACGTAGACCCGCGGTATGTGATTCTGGTGAAAATTTTGACCATTCATGAAACCTTGTTTTTTCCATGAAAAATTACTCAAACGAGTGGGAAAATGCATGGGCATGGTAAATTGGGCCAAATTTTGCTCAGAAATGTGACAAAAAGCGCATTTCAATTTTTTACCCAAATCAGAAAAAAACGTAGACCCGCGGTATGTGATTCTGGTGAAAATTTTGACCATTCATGAAACCTTGTTTTTTCCATGAAAAATTACTCACACGAGTGGGAAAATGCATGGGCATGGTAAATTGGGCCAAATTTTGCTCAGAAATGTGACAAAAAGCACTTTTCAATTTTTGACCCAAATCAGAAAAAAACGTAGACCCGCAGTATGTGATTCTGGTGAAAATTTTGACCATTCATGAAACCTTGTTTTTTCCATGAAAAATTACTCAAACGAGTGGGAAAATGCATGGGCATGGTAAATTGGGCCAAATTTTGCTCAGAAATGTGACAAAAAGCACTTTTCAATTTTTGTCCCAAATCAGAAAAAAACGTAGACCCGCGGTATTTGATTCTGGTGAAAATTTTGACCATTCATGAAATGTTGTTTTTTCCATGAAAAATTACTCAAACAAGTGGGAAAATGCATGGGCATGGTAAATTGGGCCAAATTTTGCTCAGAAATGTGACAAAAAGCACTTTTCAATTTTTTTGCCAAATCAGAAAAAAACGTAGACCCTGCGGTATGTGATTCTGGTGAAAATTTTGACCATTCATGAAACCTTGTTTTTTCCATGAAAAATTACTCAAACGAGTGGGAAAATGCATGGGCATGATAAATTGGGCAAAATTTTGCTCAGAAATGTGACAAAAAGCACTTTTCAATTTTTGACCCAAATCAAAAAAAACATAGACCCGCGGTATGTGATTCTGGTGAAAATTTTGACCATTCATGAAACCTTGTTTTTTCCATGAACAATTACTCAAACGAGTGGGAAAATGCATGGGCATGGTAAATTGGGCCAAATTTTGCTCATAAATTTGACAAAAAGCACTTTTCAATTTTTGACCCAAATCAGAAAAAAAACGTAGACCCGCGGTATGTGATTCTGGTGAAAATTTTGACCATTAATGAAACCTTGTTTTTTCCATGAAAAATTACTCAAACGAGTGGGAAAATGCATGGGCATGGTAAATTGGGCCAAATTTTGCTCAGAAATGTGACAAAAAGCACTTTTCAATTTTTTACCCAAATCAGAAAAAAACGTAGACCCGCGGTATGTGATTCTGGTGAAAATTTTGACCATTCATGAAACCTTGTTTTTTCCATGAAAAATTACTCAAACGAGTGGGAAAATGCATGGGCATGGTAAATTGGGCCAAATTTTGCTCAGAAATGTGACAAAAAGCACTTTTCAATTTTTGACCCAAATCAGAAAAAAACGTAGACCCGCGGTATGTGATTCTGGTGAAAATTTTGACCATTCATGAAACCTTGTTTTTTCCATGAAAAATTACTCAAACGAGTGGGAAAATGCATGGGCATGGTAAATTGGGCCAAATTTTGCTCAGAAACGTGACAAAAAGCACTTTTCAATTTTTGACCCAAATCAGAAAAAAACGTAGACCCCGCGGTATGTGATTCTGGTGAAAATTTTGACCATTCATGAAACCTTGTTTTTTCCATGAAAAATTACTCAAATGAGTGGGAAAATGCATGGGCATGGTAAATTGGGCCAAATTTTGCTCAGAAATTTGACAAAAAGCACTTTTCAATTTTTGACCCAAATCGGAAAAAAACGTAGACCCGCGGTATGTGATTCTGGTGAAAATTTTGACCATTCATGAAACCTTGTTTTTTCCATGAAAAATTACTCAAACGAGTGGGAAAATACATGGGCATGGTAAATTGGGCCAAATTTTGCTCAGAAATGTGACAAAAAGCACTTTTCAATTTTGGACCCAAATCAGAAAAAAACGTAGACCCCCGGTGTGTGATTCTGGTGAAAATTTTGACCATTCATGAAACCTTGTTTTTTCCATGAAAAATTACTCAAACGAGTGGGAAAATGCATGGGAATGGTAAATTGGGCCAAATTTTGCTCAGAAACGTGACAAAAAGCACTTTTCAATTTTTGACCCAAATCAGAAAAAAACGTAGACCCGCGGTATGTGATTCTGGTGAAAATTTTGACCATGCATGAAACCTTGTTTTTTCCATGACAAATTACTCAAACGAGTGGGAAAATGCATGGGCATGGTAAATTGGGCCAAATTTTGCTCAGAAATGTGACAAAAAGCACTTTTCAATTTTGGACCCAAATCAGAAAAAAACGTAGACCCCCGGTGTGTGATTCTGGTGAAAATTTTGACCATTCATGAAACCTTGTTTTTTCCATGAAAAATTACTCAAACGAGTGGGGAAATGCATGGGCATGGTAAATTGGGCCAAATTTTGCTCAGAAATGTGACAAAAAGCACTTTTCAATTTTTTACCCAAATCAGAAAAAAACGTAGACCCGCGGTATGTGATTCTGGTGAAAATTTTGACCATTCATGAAACCTTGTTTTTTCCATGAAAAATTACTCAAACGAGTGGGAAAATGCATGGGCATGGTAAATTGGGCCAAATTTTGCTCAGAAACGTGACAAAAAGCACTTTTCAATTTTTGACCCAAATCAGAAAAAAACGTAGACCCCGCGGTATGTGATTCTGGTGAAAATTTTGACCATTCATGAAACCTTGTTTTTTCCATGAAAAATTACTCAAATGAGTGGGAAAATGCATGGGCATGGTAAATTGGGCCAAATTTTGCTCAGAAATTTGACAAAAAGCACTTTTCAATTTTTGACCCAAATCAGAAAAAAACGTAGACCCGCGGTATGTGATTCTGGTGAAAATTTTGACCATTCATGAAACCTTGTTTTTTCCATGAAAAATTACTCAAACGAGTGGGAAAATGCATGGGCATGGTAAATTGGGCCAAATTTTGCTCAGAAACGTGACAAAAAGCACTTTTCAATTTTTGACCCAAATCAGAAAAAAACGTAGACCCCGCGGTATGTGATTCTGGTGAAAATTTTGACCATTCATGAAACCTTGTTTTTTCCATGAAAAATTACTCAAATGAGTGGGAAAATGCATGGGCATGGTAAATTGGGCCAAATTTTGCTCAGAAATTTGACAAAAAGCACTTTTCAATTTTTGACCCAAATCGGAAAAAAACGTAGACCCGCGGTATGTGATTCTGGTGAAAATTTTGACCATTCATGAAACCTTGTTTTTTCCATGAAAAATTACTCAAACGAGTGGGAAAATGCATGGGCATGGTAAATTGGGCCAAATTTTGCTCAGAAATGTGACAAAAAGCACTTTTCAATTTTTGACCCAAATCAGAAAAAAACGTAGACCCGCGGTATGTGATTCTGGTGAAAATATTGACCATTCATGAAACCTTGTTTTTTCCATGAAAAATTACTCAAACGAGTGGGAAAATGCATGGGCATGGTAAATTGGGCCAAATTTTGCTCAGAAATGTGACAAAAAGCACTTTTCAATTTTTGACCCAAATCAGAAAAAAACGTAGACCCGCGGTATGTGATTCTGGTGAAAATTTTGACCATTCATGAAACCTTGTTTTTTCCATGAAAAATTACTCAAACGAGTGGGAAAATGCATGGGCATGGTCAATTGGGCCAAATTTTGCTCAGAAATGTGACAAAAAGCACTTTTCAATTTTTGACCCAAATCAGAAAAAAACGTACACCCGCGGTATGTGATTCTGGTGAAAATTTTGACCATTCATGAAACCTTGTTTTTTTCATGACAAATTACTCAAACGAGTGGGAAAATGCATGGGCATGGTAAATTGGGCCAAATTTTGCTCAGAAATGTGACAAAAAGCACTTTTCAATTTTTGACCCAAATCAGAAAAAAACGTAGACCCGCGCTACGTGATGCTGGTGAAAATTTTGACCATTCACGAAACCTTGTTTTTTCCATGAAAAATTACTCAAACGAGTGGGAAAATGCATGGGCATGGTAAATTGGGCCAAATTTTGCTCAGAAATGTGACAAAAAGCACTTTTCAATTTTTTACCCAAATCAGAAAAAAACGTAGACCCGCGGTATGTGATTCTGGTGAAAATTTTGACCATTCATGAAACCTTGTTTTTTCCATGAAAAATTACTCAAACGAGTGGGAAAATGCATGGGCATGGTAAATTGGGCCAAATTTTGCTCAGAAACGTGACAAAAAGCACTTTTCAATTTTTGACCCAAATCAGAAAAAAACGTAGACCCCGCGGTATGTGATTCTGGTGAAAATTTTGACCATTCATGAAACCTTGTTTTTTCCATGAAAAATTACTCAAACGAGTGGGAAAATGCATGGGCATGGTAAATTGGGCCAAATTTTGCTCAGAAATTTGACAAAAAGCACTTTTCAATTTTTGACCCAAATCGGAAAAAAACGTAGACCCGCGGTATGTGATTCTGGTGAAAATTTTGACCATTCATGAAACCTTGTTTTTTCCATGAAAAATTACTCAAACGAGTGGGAAAATGCATGGGCATGGTAAATTGGGCCAAATTTTGCTCAGAAATGTGACAAAAAGCACTTTTCAATTTTTGACCCAAATCAGAAAAAAACGTAGACCCGCGGTATGTGATTCTGGTGAAAATATTGACCATTCATGAAACCTTGTTTTTTCCATGAAAAATTACTCAAACGAGTGGGAAAATGCATGGGCATGGTAAATTGGGCCAAATTTTGCTCAGAAATGTGACAAAAAGCACTTTTCAATTTTTGACCCAAATCAGAAAAAAACGTAGACCCGCGGTATGTGATTCTGGTGAAAATTTTGACCATTCATGAAACCTTGTTTTTTCCATGAAAAATTACTCAAACGAGTGGGAAAATGCATGGGCATGGTCAATTGGGCCAAATTTTGCTCAGAAATGTGACAAAAAGCACTTTTCAATTTTTGACCCAAATCAGAAAAAAACGTACACCCGCGGTATGTGATTCTGGTGAAAATTTTGACCATTCATGAAACCTTGTTTTTTTCATGACAAATTACTCAAACGAGTGGGAAAATGCATGGGCATGGTAAATTGGGCCAAATTTTGCTCAGAAATGTGACAAAAAGCACTTTTCAATTTTTGACCCAAATCAGAAAAAAACGTAGACCCGCGCTACGTGATGCTGGTGAAAATTTTGACCATTCACGAAACCTTGTTTTTTCCATGAAAAATTACTCAAACGAGTGGGAAAATGCATGGGCATGGTAAATTGGGCCAAATTTTGCTCAGAAATGTGACAAAAAGCACTTTTCAATTTTTTACCCAAATCAGAAAAAAACGTAGACCCGCGGTATGTGATTCTGGTGAAAATTTTGACCATTCATGAAACCTTGTTTTTTCCATGAAAAATTACTCAAACGAGTGGGAAAATGCATGGGCATGGTAAATTGGGCCAAATTTTGCTCAGAAACGTGACAAAAAGCACTTTTCAATTTTTGACCCAAATCAGAAAAAAACGTAGACCCCGCGGTATGTGATTCTGGTGAAAATTTTGACCATTCATGAAACCTTGTTTTTTCCATGAAAAATTACTCAAACGAGTGGGAAAATGCATGGGCATGGTAAATTGGGCCAAATTTTGCTCAGAAATTTGACAAAAAGCACTTTTCAATTTTTGACCCAAATCGGAAAAAAACGTAGACCCGCGGTATGTGATTCTGGTGAAAATTTTGACCATTCATGAAACCTTGTTTTTTCCATGAAAAATTACTCAAACGAGTGGGAAAATGCATGGGCATGGTAAATTGGGCCAAATTTTGCTCAGAAATGTGACAAAAAGCACTTTTCAATTTTTGACCCAAATCAGAAAAAAACGTAGACCCGCGGTATGTGATTCTGGTGAAAATATTGACCATTCATGAAACCTTGTTTTTTCCATGAAAAATTACTCAAACGAGTGGGAAAATGCATGGGCATGGTAAATTGGGCCAAATTTTGCTCAGAAATGTGACAAAAAGCGCATTTCAATTTTTTACCCAAATCAGAAAAAAACGTAGACCCGCGGTATGTGATTCTGGTGAAAATTTTGACTATTCATGAATCCTTGTTTTTTCCATGAAAAATTACTCACACAAGTGGGAAAATGCATGGGCATGGTAAATTGGGCCAAATTTTGCTCAGAAATGTGACAAAAAGCACTTTTCAATTTTTGACCCAAATCAGAAAAAAACGTAGACCCGCGGTATGTGATTCTGGTGAAAATTTTGACCATTCATGAAACCTTGTTTTTTTCATGACAAATTACTCAAACGAGTGGGAAAATGCATGGGCATGGTAAATTGGGCCAAATTTTGCTCAGAAATGTGACAAAAAGCACTTTTCAGTTTTGGACCCAAATCAGAAAAAAACATAGACCCCCGGTGTGTGATTCTGGTGAAAATTTTGACCATTCATGAAACCTTGTTTTTTCCATGAAAAACTACTCAAACGAGTGGCAAAATGCATGGGAATGGTAAATTGGGCCAAATTTTGCTCAGAAACGTGACAAAAAGCACTTTTCAATTTTTGACCCAAATCAGAAAAAAACGTAGACCCGCGGTATGTGATTCTGGTGAAAATTTTGACCATTCATGAAACCTTGTTTTTTCCATGAAAAATTACTCAAACGAGTGGGAAAATGCATGGGCATGGTAAATTGGGCCAAATTTTGCTCAGAAATGTGACAAAAAGCACTTTTCAATTTTTGACCCAAATCAGAAAAAAACGTAGACCCGCGGTATGTGATTCTGGTGAAAATTTTGACCATTCATGAAACCTTGTTTTTTCCATGAAAAATTACTCAAACGAGTGGGAAAATGCATGGGCATGGTAAATTGGGCCAAATTTTGCTCAGAAATGTGACAAAAAGCACTTTTCAATTTTTGACCCAAATCAGAAAAAAACGTACACCCGCGGTATGTGATTCTGGTGAAAATTTTGACCATTCATGAAACCTTGTTTTTTTCATGACAAATTACTCAAACGAGTGGGAAAATGCATGGGCATGGTAAATTGGGCCAAATTTTGCTCAGAAATGTGACAAAAAGCACTTTTCAATTTTGGACCCAAATCAGAAAAAAACGTAGACCCCCGGTGTGTGATTCTGGTGAAAATTTTGACCATTCATGAAACCTTGTTTTTTCCATGAAAAATTACTCAAACGAGTGGGAAAATGCATGGGCATGGTAAATTGGGCCAAATTTTGCTCAGAAATGTGACAAAAAGCACTTTTCAATTTTTGACCCAAATCAGAAAAAAATGTAGACCAGCGGTATGTGATTCTGGTGAAAATTTTGACCATTCATGAAACCTTGTTTTTTCCATGAAAAATTACTCAAACGAGTGGGAAAATGCATGGGCATGGTAAATTGGGCCAAATTTTGCTCAGAAATGTGACAAAAAGCACTTTTCAATTTTTTACCCAAATCAGAAAAAACGTAGACCCGCGGTATGTGATTCTGGTGAAAATTTTGACCATTCATGAAACCTTGTTTTTTCCATGAAAAATTACTCAAACGAGTGGGAAAATGCATGGGCATGGTAAATTGGGCCAAATTTTGCTCAGAAATGTGACAAAAAGCACTTTTAAATTTTTGACCCAAATCAGAAAAAAACGTAGACCCGCGGTATGTGATTCTGGTGAAAATTTTGACCATTCATGAAACCTTGTTTTTTCCATGAAAAATTACTCAAACGAGTGGGAAAATGCATGGGCATGGTAAATTGGGCCAAATTTTGCTCAGAAATGTGACAAAAAGCACTTTTCAATTTTTGACCCAAATCAGAAAAAAACGTAGACCCGCAGTATGTGATTCTGGTGAAAATTTTGACCATTCATGAAACCTTGTTTTTTCCATGAAAAATTACTCAAACGAGTGGGAAAATGCATGGGCATGGCAAATTGGGCCAAATTTTGCTCAGAAATGTGACAAAAAGCACTTTTAAATTTTTGTCCCAAATCAGAAAAAAACGTAGACCCGCGGTATTTGATTCTGGTGAAAATTTTGACCATTCATGAAACGTTGTTTTTTCCATGAAAAATTACTCAAACAAGTGGGAAAATGCATGGGCATGGTAAATTGGGCCAAATTTTGCTCAGAAACGTGACAAAAAGCACTTTTCAATTTTTGGCCCAAATCAGAAAAAAACGTAGACCCGCGGTATGTGATTCTGGTGAAAATTTTGAGCATTCATGAAACCTTGTTTTTTCCATGAAAAATTACTCAAACGAGTGGGAAAATGCATGGGCATGGTAAATTGGGCCAAATTTTGCTCAGAAACGTGACAAAAAGCACTTTTCAATTTTTGACCCAAATCGGAAAAAAACGTAGACCCGCGATATGTGATTCTGGTGAAAATTTTGACCATTCATGAAACCTTGTTTTTTCCATGAAAAATTACTCAAACGAGTGGGAAAATGCATGGGCATGGTAAATTGGGCCAAATTTTGCTCAGAAACATGACAAAAAGCACTTTTCAATTTTTTACCCAAATCAGAAAAAAAAAACGTAGACCTGGTATGTGATTCTGGTGAAAATTTTGACCATTCATGAAACCTTGTTTTTTCCATGAAAAATTACTCAAACGAGTGGGAAAATCCATGGGCATGGTAAATTGGGCCAAATTTTGCTCAGAAACAAGACAAAAAGCACTTTTCAATTTTTGACCCAAATCAGAAAAAAACGTAGACCCACGGTATGTGATTCTGGTGAAAATTTTGACCATTCATGAAACCTTGTTTTTTCCATGAAAAATTACTCAAACAAGTGGGACAATGCATGGGCATGGTAAATTGGGCCAAATTTTGCTCAGAAATGTGACAAAAAGCATTTTCAATTTTTGACCCAAATCAGAAAAAAACGTAGACCCGCGGTATGTGATTCTGGTGAAAATTTTGACCATTAATGAAACCTTGTTTTTTCCATGAAAAATTACTCAAACGAGTGGGAAAATGCATGGGCATGGTAAATTGGGCCAAATTTTGCTCAGAAATGTGACAAAAAGCACTTTTCAATTTTTTACCCAAGTCAGAAAAAAACGTAGACCCGCGGTATGTGATTCTGGTGAAAATTTTGACCATTCATGAAACTTTGTTTTTTCCATGAAAAATTACTCAAACGAGTGGGAAAATGCATGGGCATGGTAAATTGGGCCAAATTTTGCTCAGAAACGTGACAAAAAGCACTTTTCAATTTTTGACCCAAATCAGAAAAAAACGTAGACCCGTGGTATGTGATTCTGGTGAAAATTTTGAGCATTCATGAAACCTTGTTTTGTCCATGAAAAATTACTCAAACGAGTGGGAAAATGCATGGGCATGGTAAATTGGGCCAAATTTTGCTCAGAAACGTGACAAAAAGCACTTTTCAATTTTTGACCCAAATCAGAAAAAAACGTAGACCCGCGATATGTGATTCTGGTGAAAATTTTGACCATTCATGAAACCTTGTTTTTTCCATGAAAAATTACTCAAACGAGTGGGAAAATGCATGGGCATGGTAAATTGGGCCAAATTTTGCTCAGAAATGTGACAAAAAGCACTTTTCAATTTTTGACCCAAATCAGAAAAAAACGTAGACCCGCGGTATGTGATTCTGGTGAAAACTTTGACCATGCATGAAACCTTGTTTTTTCCATGACAAATTACTCAAACGAGTTGGAAAATGCATGGGTATGGTAAATTGGGCCAAATTTTGCTCAGAAACATGACAAAAAGCACTTTTCAATTTTTGTCCCAAATCGGAAAAAAACGTAGACCCGCGGTATTTGATTCTGGTGAAAATTTTGAGCATTCATGAAACCTTGTTTTTTCCATGAAAAATTACTCAAACGAGTGGGAAAATGCATGGGCATGGTAAATTGGGCCAAATTTTGCTCAGAAATGTGACAAAAAGCACTTTTCAATTTTTGTCCCAAATCAGAAAAAAACGTAGACCCGCGGTATTTGATTCTGGTGAAAATTTTGAGCATTCATGAAACCTTGTTTTTTCCATGAAAAATTACTCAAACGAGTGGGAAAATGCATGGGCATGGTAAATTGGGCCAAATTTTGCTCAGAAACGTGACAAAAAGCACTTTTCAATTTTTGACCCAAATCAGAAAAAAACGTAGACCCGCAGTATGTGATTCTGGTGAAAATTTTGACCATTCATGAAACCTTGTTTTTTCCATGAAAAATTACTCAAACGAGTGGGAAAATGCATGGGCATGGTAAATTGGGCCAAATTTTGCTCAGAAACATGACAAAAAGCACTTTTCAATTTTTTACCCAAATCAGAAAAAAAAACGTAGACCTGGTATGTGATTCTGGTGAAAATTTTGACCATTCATGAAACCTTGTTTTTTCCATGAAAAATTACTCAAACGAGTGGGAAAATCCATGGGCATGGTAAATTGGGCCAAATTTTGGTCAGAAACGCGACAAAAAGCACTTTTCAATTTTTGACCCAAATCAGAAAAAAACGTAGACCCACGGTATGTGATTCTGGTGAAAATTTTGACCATTCATGAAACCTTGTTTTTTCCATGAAAAATTACTCAAACAAGTGGGACAATGCATGGGCATGGTAAATTGGGCCAAATTTTGCTCAGAAATGTGACAAAAAGCATTTTCAATTTTTGACCCAAATCAGAAAAAAATGTAGACCCGCGGTATGTGATTCTGGTGAAAATTTTGACCATTAATGAAACCTTGTTTTTTCCATGAAAAATTACTCAAACGAGTGGGAAAATGCATGGGCATGGTAAATTGGGCCAAATTTTGCTCAGAAATGTGACAAAAAGCACTTTTCAATTTTTGACCCAAATCAGAAAAAAACGTAGACCCGCGGTATGTGATTCTGGTGAAAACTTTGACCATGCATGAAACCTTGTTTTTTCCATGACAAATTACTCAAACGAGTTGGAAAATGCATGGGTATGGTAAATTGGGCCAAATTTTGCTCAGAAACGTGACAAAAAGCACTTTTCAATTTTTGTCCCAAATCGGAAAAAAACGTAGACCCGCGGTATTTGATTCTGGTGAAAATTTTGAGCATTCATGAAACCTTGTTTTTTCCATGAAAAATTACTCAAACGAGTGGGAAAATGCATGGGCATGGTAAATTGGGCCAAATTTTGCTCAGAAACGTGAAAAAAGCACTTTTCAATTTTTGACCCAAATCAGAAAAAAACGTAGACCCGCGGTATGTGATTCTGGTGAAAATTTTGACCATTCATGAAACCTTGTTTTTTCCATGAAAAATTACTCAAACGAGTGGGAAAATGCATGGGCATGGTAAATTGGGCCAAATTTTGCTCAGAAACGTGACAAAAAGCACTTTTCAATTTTTGACCCAAATCAGAAAAAAACGTAGACCCGCGATATGTGATTCTGGTGAAAATTTTGACCATTCATGAAACCTTGTTTTTTCCATGAAAAATTACTCAAACGAGTGGGAAAATGCATGGGCATGGTAAATTGGGCCAAATTTTGCTCAGAAATGTGACAAAAAGCACTTTTCAATTTTTGACCCAAATCAGAAGAAAACGTAGACCCGCGGTATGTGATTCTGGTGAAAATTTTGACCATGCATGAAACCTTGTTTTTTCCATGACAAATTACTCAAACGAGTGTGAAAATGCATGGGTATGGTAAATTGGGCCAAATTTTGCTCAGAAACGTGACAAAAAGCACTTTTCAATTTTTGACCCAAATCAGAAAAAAACGTAGACCCGCGGTATGTGATTCTGGTGAAAATTTTGAGCATTCATGAAACCTTGTTTTTTCCATGAAAAATTACTCAAACGAGTGGGAAAATGCATGGGCATGGTAAATTGGGCCAAATTTTGCTCAGAAACGTGACAAAAAGCACTTTTCAATTTTTGACCCAAATCAGAAAAAAACGTAGACCCGCGGTATGTGATTCTGGTGAAAATTTTGACCATTCATGAAACCTTGTTTTTTCCATAAAAATTACTCAAACCAGTGGGAAAATGCATGGGCATGGTAAATTGGGCCAAATTTTGCTCAGAAATGTGACAAAAAGCACTTTTCAATTTTTGACCCAAATCAGAAAAAAACGTAGACCCGCGGTATGTGATTCTGGTGAAAATTTTGACCATTCATGAAACCTTGTTTTTTCCATGAAAAATTACTCAAACGAGTGGGAAAATGCATGGGCATGATAAATTGGGCAAAATTTTGCTCAGAAATGTGACAAAAAGCACTTTTCAATTTTTGACCCAAATCAAAAAAAACATAGACCCGCGGTATGTGATTCTGGTGAAAATTTTGACCATTCATGAAACCTTGTTTTTTCCATGAACAATTACTCAAACGAGTGGGAAAATGCATGGGCATGGTAAATTGGGCCAAATTTTGCTCAGAAATTTGACAAAAAGCACTTTTCAATTTTTGACCCAAATCAGAAAAAGACGTAGACACGCGGTATGTGATTCTGGTGAAAATTTTGACCATTCATGAAACCTTGTTTTTTCCATGAAAAATTACTCAAACGAGTGGGAAAATGCATGGGCATGGTAAATTGGGCCAAATTTTGCTCAGAAATGTGACAAAAAGCACTTTTCAATTTTTGACCCAAATCAGAAAAAAACGTAGACCCGCGCTATGTGATGCTGGTGAAAATTTTGACCATTCATGAAACCTTGTTTTTTCCATGAAAAATTACTCAAACGAGTGGGAAAATGCATGGCCATGATAAATTGGGCAAAATTTTGCTCAGAAATGTGACAAAAAGCACTTTTCAATTTTTGACCCAAATCAGAAAAAAACGTAGACCCGCGGTATGTGATTCTGGTGAAAATTTTTACCATTCATGAAACCTTGTTTTTTCCATGAAAAATTACTCAAACGAGTGGGAAAATGCATGGGCATGGTAAATTGGGCCAAATTTTGCTCAGAAATTTGACAAAAAGCACTTTTCAATTTTTGACCCAAATCGGAAAAAACGTAGACCCGCGGTATGTGATTCTGGTGAAAATTTTGACCATTCATGAAACCTTGTTTTTTCCATGAAAAATTACTCAAACGAGTGGGAAAATGCATGGGCATGGTAAATTGGGCCAAATTTTGCTCAGAAATGTGACAAAAAGCACTTTTCAATTTTTTACCCAAATCAGAAAAAAACGTAGACCCGCGGTATGTGATTCTGCTGAAAATTTTGACCATTCATGAAACCTTGTTTTTTCCATGAAAAATTACTCAAACGAGTGGGAAAATGCATGGGCATGGTAAATTGGGCCAAATTTTGCTCAGAAATGTGACAAAAAGCGCATTTCAATTTTTTACCCAAATCAGAAAAAAACGTAGACCCGCGGTATGTGATTCTGGTGAAAATTTTGACCATTCATGAAACCTTGTTTTTTCCATGAAAAATTACTCACATGAGTGGGAAAATGCATGGGCATGGTAAATTGGGCCAAATTTTGCTCAGAAATGTGACAAAAAGCACTTTTCAATTTTTGACCCAAATCAGAAAAAAACGTAGACCCGCGGTATGTGATTCTGGTGAAAATTTTGACCATTCATGAAACCTTGTTTTTTCCATGAAAAATTACTCAAACGAGTGGGAAAATGCATGGGCATGGTAAATTGGGCCAAATTTTGCTCAGAAATGTGACAAAAAGCACTTTTCAATTTTTGACCCAAATCAGAAAAAAACGTAGACCCGCGGTATGTGATTCTGGTGAAAATTTTGACCATTCATGAAACCTTGTTTTTTCCATGAAAAATTACTCAAACGAGTGGGAAAATGCATGGGCATGGTAAATTGGGCCAAATTTTGCTCAGAAATGTGACAAAAAGCACTTTTCAATTTATGACCCAAACCAGAAAAAAACATAGACCCGCGGTATGTGATTCTGGTGAAAATTTTGACCATTCATGAAACCTTGTTTTTTCTAAGAAAAATTACTGAAACGAGTGGGAAAATGCATGGGCATGGTAAATTGGGCCAAATTTTGCTCAGAAATGTGACAAAAAGCACTTTTCAATTTTTGACTCAAATCAGAAAAAAACGTAGACCCGCGGTATGTGATTCTGGTGAAAATTTTGACCATTAATGAAACCTTGTTTTTTCCATGAAAAATAACTCAAACGAGTGGGAAAATGCATGGGCATGGTAAATTGGGCCAAATTTTGCTCAGAAATGTGACAAAAAGCACTTTTCAATTTTTTACCCAAATCAGAAAAAAACGTAGACCCGCGGTATGTGATTCTGGTGAAAATTTTGACCATTCATGAAACCTTGTTTTTTCCATGAAAAATTACTCAAACGAGTGGGAAAATGCATGGGCATGGTAAATTGGGCCAAATTTTGCTCAGAAATGTGACAAAAAGCACTTTTAAATTTTTGACCCAAATCAGAAAAAAACGTAGACCCGCGGTATGTGATTCTGGTGAAAATTTTGACCATTCATGAAACCTTGTTTTTTCTATGAAAAATTACTGAAACGAGTGGGAAAATGCTTGGGCATGGTAAATTGGGCCAAATTTTGCTCAGAAATGTGACAAAAAGCACTTTTCAATTTTTTACCCAAATCAGAAAAAAACGTAGACCCGCGGTATGTGATTCTGGTGAAAATTTTGACCATTCATGAAACCTTGTTTTTTCCATGAAAAATTACTCAAACGAGTGGGAAAATGCATGGGCATGGTAAATTGGGCCAAATTTTGCTCAGAAACGTGACAAAAAGCACTTTTCAATTTTTGACCCAAATCAGAAAAAAAACGTAGACCCCGCGGTATGTGATTCTGGTGAAAATTTTTGACCATTCATGAAACCTTGTTTTTTCCATGAAAAATTACTCAAACGAGTGGGAAAACGCATGGGCATGATAAATTGGGCAAAATTTTGCTCAGAAATGTGACAAAAAGCACTTTTCAATTTTTGACCCAAATCAAAAAAAAACATAGACCCGCGGTATGTGATTCTGGTGAAAAATTTGACCATTCATGAAACCTTGTTTTTTCCATGAAAAATTACTCAAACGAGTGGGAAAATGCATGGGCATGGTAAATTGGGCCAAATTTTGCTCAGAAATGTGACAAAAAGCACTTTTCAATTTTTTACCCAAATCAGAAAAAAACGTAGACCCGCGGTATGTGATTCTGGTGAAAATTTTGACCATTCATGAAACCTTGTTTTTTCCATGAAAAATTACTCAAACGAGTGGGAAAATGCATGGGCATGGTAAATTGGGCCAAATTTTGCTCAGAAATGTGACAAAAAGCACTTTTAAATTTTTGACCCAAATCAGAAAAAAACGTAGACCCGCGGTATGTGATTCTGGTGAAAATTTTGACCATTCATGAAACCTTGTTTTTTCTATGAAAAATTACTGAAACGAGTGGGAAAATGCATGGGCATGGTAAATTGGGCCAAATTTTGCTCAGAAATGTGACAAAAAGCACTTTTCAATTTTTTACCCAAATCAGAAAAAAACGTAGACCCGCGGTATGTGATTCTGGTGAAAATTTTGACCATTCATGAAACCTTGTTTTTTCCATGAAAAATTACTCAAACGAGTGGGAAAATGCATGGGCATGGTAAATTGGGCCAAATTTTGCTCAGAAATGTGACAAAAAGCACTTTTAAATTTTTGACCCAAATCAGAAAAAAACGTAGACCCGCGGTATGTGATTCTGGTGAAAATTTTGACCATTCATGAAACCTTGTTTTTTCTATGAAAAATTACTGAAACGAGTGGGAAAATGCATGGGCATGGTAAATTGGGCCAAATTTTGCTCAGAAATGTGACAAAAAGCACTTTTCAATTTTTTACCCAAATCAGAAAAAAACGTAGACCCGCGGTATGTGATTCTGGTGAAAATTTTGACCATTCATGAAACCTTGTTTTTACCATGAAAAATTACTCAAACGAGTGGGAAAATGCATGGGCATGGTAAATTGGGCCAAATTTTGCTCAGAAATGTGACAAAAAGCACTTTTCAATTTTTTACCCAAATCAGAAAAAAAACGTAGACCCCGCGGTATGTGATTCTGGTGAAAATTTTGACCATTCATGAAACCTTGTTTTTTCCATGAAAAATTACTCACACGAGTGGGAAAATGCATGGGCATGGTAAATTGGGCCAAATTTTGCTCAGAAATGTGACAAAAAGCACTTTTCAATTTTTGACCCAAATCAGAAAAAAACGTAGACCCGCGGTATGTGATTCTGGTGAAAATTTTGACTATTCATGAAACCTTGTTTTTTCCATGAAAAATTACTCAAACGAGTGGGAAAATGCATGGGCATGGTAAATTGGGCCAAATTTTGCTCAGAAATGTGACAAAAAGCACTTTTCAATTTTTGACCCAAATCAGAAAAAAACGTAGACCCGCGGTATGTGATTCTGGTGAAAATTTTGACCATTCATGAAACCTTGTTTTTTCCATGAAAAATTACTCAAACGAGTGGGAAAATGAAGGGGCATGGTAAATTGGGCCAAATTTTGCTCAGAAAAGTGACAAAAAGCACTTTTCAATTTTTTACCCAAATCAGAAAAAAACGTAGACCCGCGGTATGTGATTCTGGTGAAAATTTTGACCATTCATGAAACCTTGTTTTTTCCATGAAAAATTACTCAAACGAGTGGGAAAATGCATGGGCATGGTAAATTGGGCCAAATTTTGCTCAGAAACGTGACAAAAAGCACTTTTCAATTTTTGACCCAAATCAGAAAAAAACGTAGACCCCGCGGTATGTGATTCTGGTGAAAATTTTGACCATTCATGAAACCTTGTTTTTTCCATGAAAAATTACTCAAACGAGTGGGAAAATGCATGGGCATGATAAATTGGGCAAAATTTTGCTCAGAAATGTGACAAAAAGCACTTTTCAATTTTTGACCAAAATCAAAAAAAAACATAGACCCGCGGTATGTGATTCTGGTGAAAATTTTGACCATTCATGAAACCTTGTTTTTTCCATGAAAAATTACTCAAACGAGTGGGAAAATGCATGGGCATGGTAAATTGGGCCAAATTTTGCTCAGAAATTTGACAAAAAGCACTTTTCAATTTTTGACCCAAATCGGAAAAAAACGTAGACCTGCGGTATGTGATTCTGGTGAAAATTTTGACCATTCATGAAACCTTGTTTTTTCCATGAAAAATTACTCAAACGAGTGGGAAAATGCATGGGCATGGTAAATTGGGCCAAATTTTGCTCAGAAATGTGACAAAAAGCACTTTTCAATTTTTGACCCAAATCAGAAAAAAACGTAGACCCGCGGTATGTGATTCTGGTGAAAATTTTGACCATTCATGAAACCTTGTTTTTTCCATGAAAAATTACTCAAACGAGTGGGAAAATGCATGGGAATGGTAAATTGGGCCAAATTTTGCTCAGAAATGTGACAAAAAGCACTTTTCAATTTTTGACCCAAATCAGAAAAAAACGTAGGTATGTGATTCTGGTGAAAATTTTGACCATTCATGAAACCTTGTTTTTTCCATGAAAAATTACTCAAACGAGTGGGAAAATGCATGGGCATGGTAAATTGGGCCAAATTTTGCTCAGAAATGTGACAAAAAGCACTTTTCAATTTTTGACCCAAATCAGAAAAAAACGTAGACCCGCGGTATGTGATTCTGGTGAAAATTTTGACCATTCATGAAACCTTGTTTTTTCCATGAAAAATTACTCACACGAGTGGGAAAATGCATGGGCATGGTAAATTGGGCCAAATTTTGCTCAGAAATGTGACAAAAAGCACTTTTCAATTTTTGACCCAAATCAGAAAAAAACGTAGACCCGCGGTATGTGATTCTGGTGAAAATTTTGACCATTCATGAAACCTTGTTTTTTCCATGAAAAATTACTCAAACGAGTGGGAAAATGCATGGGCATGGTAAATTGGGCCAAATTTTGCTCAGAAATGTGACAAAAAGCACTTTTCAATTTTTGTCCCAAATCAGAAAAAAACGTAGACCCGCGGTATGTGATTCTGGTGAAAATTTTGACCATTCATGAAACCTTGTTTTTTCCATGAAAAATTACTCAAACGAGTGGGAAAATGCATGGGCATGGTAAATTGGGCCAAATTTTGCTCAGAAATGTGACAAAAAGCACTTTTCAATTTTTTACCCAAATCAGAAAAAAACGTAGACCCGCGGTATGTGATTCTGCTGAAAATTTTGACCATTCATGAAACCTTGTTTTTTCCATGAAAAATTACTCAAACGAGTGGGAAAATGCATGGGCATGGTAAATTGGGCCAAATTTTGCTCAGAAATGTGACAAAAAGCGCATTTCAATTTTTTACCCAAATCAGAAAAAAACGTAGACCCGCGGTATGTGATTCTGGTGAAAATTTTGACCATTCATGAAACCTTGTTTTTTCCATGAAAAATTACTCACATGAGTGGGAAAATGCATGGGCATGGTAAATTGGGCCAAATTTTGCTCAGAAATGTGACAAAAAGCACTTTTCAATTTTTGACCCAAATCAGAAAAAAACGTAGACCCGCGGTATGTGATTCTGGTGAAAATTTTGACCATTCATGAAACCTTGTTTTTTCCATGAAAAATTACTCAAACGAGTGGGAAAATGCATGGGCATGGTAAATTGGGCCAAATTTTGCTCAGAAATGTGACAAAAAGCACTTTTCAATTTTTGACCCAAATCAGAAAAAAACGTAGACCCGCGGTATGTGATTCTGGTGAAAATTTTGACCATTCATGAAACCTTGTTTTTTCCATGAAAAATTACTCAAACGAGTGGGAAAATGCATGGGCATGGTAAATTGGGCCAAATTTTGCTCAGAAATGTGACAAAAAGCACTTTTCAATTTATGACCCAAACCAGAAAAAAACATAGACCCGCGGTATGTGATTCTGGTGAAAATTTTGACCATTCATGAAACCTTGTTTTTTCTATGAAAAATTACTGAAACGAGTGGGAAAATGCATGGGCATGGTAAATTGGGCCAAATTTTGCTCAGAAATGTGACAAAAAGCACTTTTCAATTTTTGACCCAAATCAGAAAAAAACGTAGACCCGCGGTATGTGATTCTGGTGAAAATTTTGACCATTAATGAAACCTTGTTTTTTCCATGAAAAATAACTCAAACGAGTGGGAAAATGCATGGGCATGGTAAATTGGGCCAAATTTTGCTCAGAAATGTGACAAAAAGCACTTTTCAATTTTTTACCCAAATCAGAAAAAAACGTAGACCCGCGGTATGTGATTCTGGTGAAAATTTTGACCATTCATGAAACCTTGTTTTTTCCATGAAAAATTACTCAAACGAGTGGGAAAATGCATGGGCATGGTAAATTGGGCCAAATTTTGCTCAGAAATGTGACAAAAAGCACTTTTAAATTTTTGACCCAAATCAGAAAAAAACGTAGACCCGCGGTATGTGATTCTGGTGAAAATTTTGACCATTCATGAAACCTTGTTTTTTCTATGAAAAATTACTGAAACGAGTGGGAAAATGCTTGGGCATGGTAAATTGGGCCAAATTTTGCTCAGAAATGTGACAAAAAGCACTTTTCAATTTTTTACCCAAATCAGAAAAAAACGTAGACCCGCGGTATGTGATTCTGGTGAAAATTTTGACCATTCATGAAACCTTGTTTTTTCCATGAAAAATTACTCAAACGAGTGGGAAAATGCATGGGCATGGTAAATTGGGCCAAATTTTGCTCAGAAACGTGACAAAAAGCACTTTTCAATTTTTGACCCAAATCAGAAAAAAAACGTAGACCCCGCGGTATGTGATTCTGGTGAAAATTTTTGACCATTCATGAAACCTTGTTTTTTCCATGAAAAATTACTCAAACGAGTGGGAAAACGCATGGGCATGATAAATTGGGCAAAATTTTGCTCAGAAATGTGACAAAAAGCACTTTTCAATTTTTGACCCAAATCAAAAAAAAACATAGACCCGCGGTATGTGATTCTGGTGAAAAATTTGACCATTCATGAAACCTTGTTTTTTCCATGAAAAATTACTCAAACGAGTGGGAAAATGCATGGGCATGGTAAATTGGGCCAAATTTTGCTCAGAAATGTGACAAAAAGCACTTTTCAATTTTTTACCCAAATCAGAAAAAAACGTAGACCCGCGGTATGTGATTCTGGTGAAAATTTTGACCATTCATGAAACCTTGTTTTTTCCATGAAAAATTACTCAAACGAGTGGGAAAATGCATGGGCATGGTAAATTGGGCCAAATTTTGCTCAGAAATGTGACAAAAAGCACTTTTAAATTTTTGACCCAAATCAGAAAAAAACGTAGACCCGCGGTATGTGATTCTGGTGAAAATTTTGACCATTCATGAAACCTTGTTTTTTCTATGAAAAATTACTGAAACGAGTGGGAAAATGCATGGGCATGGTAAATTGGGCCAAATTTTGCTCAGAAATGTGACAAAAAGCACTTTTCAATTTTTTATCCAAATCAGAAAAAAACGTAGACCCGCGGTATGTGATTCTGGTGAAAATTTTGACCATTCATGAAACCTTGTTTTTTCCATGAAAAATTACTCAAACGAGTGGGAAAATGCATGGGCATGGTAAATTGGGCCAAATTTTGCTCAGAAATGTGACAAAAAGCACTTTTAAATTTTTGACCCAAATCAGAAAAAAACGTAGACCCGCGGTATGTGATTCTGGTGAAAATTTTGACCATTCATGAAACCTTGTTTTTTCTATGAAAAATTACTGAAACGAGTGGGAAAATGCATGGGCATGGTAAATTGGGCCAAATTTTGCTCAGAAATGTGACAAAAAGCACTTTTCAATTTTTTACCCAAATCAGAAAAAAACGTAGACCCGCGGTATGTGATTCTGGTGAAAATTTTGACCATTCATGAAACCTTGTTTTTACCATGAAAAATTACTCAAACGAGTGGGAAAATGCATGGGCATGGTAAATTGGGCCAAATTTTGCTCAGAAATGTGACAAAAAGCACTTTTCAATTTTTTACCCAAATCAGAAAAAAAACGTAGACCCGCGGTATGTGATTCTGGTGAAAATTTTGACCATTCATGAAACCTTGTTTTTTCCATGAAAAATTACTCACACGAGTGGGAAAATGCATGGGCATGGTAAATTGGGCCAAATTTTGCTCAGAAATGTGACAAAAAGCACTTTTCAATTTTTGACCCAAATCAGAAAAAAACGTAGACCCGCGGTATGTGATTCTGGTGAAAATTTTGACTATTCATGAAACCTTGTTTTTTCCATGAAAAATTACTCAAACGAGTGGGAAAATGCATGGGCATGGTAAATTGGGCCAAATTTTGCTCAGAAATGTGACAAAAAGCACTTTTCAATTTTTGACCCAAATCAGAAAAAAACGTAGACCCGCGGTATGTGATTCTGGTGAAAATTTTGACCATTCATGAAACCTTGTTTTTTCCATGAAAAATTACTCAAACGAGTGGGAAAATGAAGGGGCATGGTAAATTGGGCCAAATTTTGCTCAGAAAAGTGACAAAAAGCACTTTTCAATTTTTTACCCAAATCAGAAAAAAACGTAGACCCGCGGTATGTGATTCTGGTGAAAATTTTGACCATTCATGAAACCTTGTTTTTTCCATGAAAAATTACTCAAACGAGTGGGAAAATGCATGGGCATGGTAAATTGGGCCAAATTTTGCTCAGAAACGTGACAAAAAGCACTTTTCAATTTTTGACCCAAATCAGAAAAAAACGTAGACCCCGCGGTATGTGATTCTGGTGAAAATTTTGACCATTCATGAAACCTTGTTTTTTCCATGAAAAATTACTCAAACGAGTGGGAAAATGCATGGGCATGATAAATTGGGCAAAATTTTGCTCAGAAATGTGACAAAAAGCACTTTTCAATTTTTGACCAAAATCAAAAAAAAACATAGACCCGCGGTATGTGATTCTGGTGAAAATTTTGACCATTCATGAAACCTTGTTTTTTCCATGAAAAATTACTCAAACGAGTGGGAAAATGCATGGGCATGGTAAATTGGGCCAAATTTTGCTCAGAAATTTGACAAAAAGCACTTTTCAATTTTTGACCCAAATCGGAAAAAAACGTAGACCTGCGGTATGTGATTCTGGTGAAAATTTTGACCATTCATGAAACCTTGTTTTTTCCATGAAAAATTACTCAAACGAGTGGGAAAATGCATGGGCATGGTAAATTGGGCCAAATTTTGCTCAGAAATGTGACAAAAAGCACTTTTCAATTTTTGACCCAAATCAGAAAAAAACGTAGACCCGCGGTATGTGATTCTGGTGAAAATTTTGACCATTCATGAAACCTTGTTTTTTCCATGAAAAATTACTCAAACGAGTGGGAAAATGCATGGGAATGGTAAATTGGGCCAAATTTTGCTCAGAAATGTGACAAAAAGCACTTTTCAATTTTTGACCCAAATCAGAAAAAAACGTAGGTATGTGATTCTGGTGAAAATTTTGACCATTCATGAAACCTTGTTTTTTCCATGAAAAATTACTCAAACGAGTGGGAAAATGCATGGGCATGGTAAATTGGGCCAAATTTTGCTCAGAAATGTGACAAAAAGCACTTTTCAATTTTTGACCCAAATCAGAAAAAAACGTAGACCCGCGGTATGTGATTCTGGTGAAAATTTTGACCATTCATGAAACCTTGTTTTTTCCATGAAAAATTACTCACACGAGTGGGAAAATGCATGGGCATGGTAAATTGGGCCAAATTTTGCTCAGAAATGTGACAAAAAGCACTTTTCAATTTTTGACCCAAATCAGAAAAAAACGTAGACCCGCGGTATGTGATTCTGGTGAAAATTTTGACCATTCATGAAACCTTGTTTTTTCCATGAAAAATTACTCAAACGAGTGGGAAAATGCATGGGCATGGTAAATTGGGCCAAATTTTGCTCAGAAATGTGACAAAAAGCACTTTTCAATTTTTGACCCAAATCAGAAAAAAACGTAGACCCGCGGTATGTGATTCTGGTGAAAATTTTGACCATTCATGAAACCTTGTTTTTTCCATGAAAAATTACTCAAACGAGTGGGAAAATGCATGGGCATGGTAAATTGGGCCAAATTTTGCTCAGAAATGTGACAAAAAGCACTTTTCAATTTATGACCCAAACCAGAAAAAAACGTAGACCCGCGGTATGTGATTCTGGTGAAAATTTTGACCATTCATGAAACCTTGTTTTTTCTATGAAAAATTACTGAAACGAGTGGGAAAATGCATGGGCATGGTAAATTGGGCCAAATTTTGCTCAGAAATGTGACAAAAAGCACTTTTCAATTTTTGACCCAAATCAGAAAAAAACGTAGACCCGCGGTATGTGATTCTGGTGAAAATTTTGACCATTAATGAAACCTTGTTTTTTCCATGAAAAATAACTCAAACGAGTGGGAAAATGCATGGGCATGGTAAATTGGGCCAAATTTTGCTCAGAAATGTGACAAAAAGCACTTTTCAATTTTTTACCCAAATCAGAAAAAAACGTAGACCCGCGGTATGTGATTCTGGTGAAAATTTTGACCATTCATGAAACCTTGTTTTTTCCATGAAAAATTACTCAAACGAGTGGGAAAATGAAGGGGCCTGGTAAATTGGGCCAAATTTTGCTCAGAAATGTGACAAAAAGCACTTTTCAATTTTTTACCCAAATCAGAAAAAAACGTAGACCCGCGGTATGTGATTCTGGTGAAAATTTTGACCATTCATGAAACCTTGTTTTTTCCATGAAAAATTACTCAAACGAGTGGGAAAATGCATGGGCATGGTAAATTGGGCCAAATTTTGCTCAGAAACGTGACAAAAAGCACTTTTCAATTTTTGACCCAAATCAGAAAAAAACGTAGACCCCGCGGTATGTGATTCTGGTGAAAATTTTGACCATTCATGAAACCTTGTTTTTTCCATGAAAAATTACTCAAACGAGTGGGAAAATGCATGGGCATGATAAATTGGGCAAAATTTTGCTCAGAAATGTGACAAAAAGCACTTTTCAATTTTTGACCCAAATCAAAAAAAAACATAGACCCGCGGTATGTGATTCTGGTGAAAATTTTGACCATTCATGAAACCTTGTTTTTTCCATGAAAAATTACTCACACGAGTGGGAAAATGCATGGGCATGGTAAATTGGGCCAAATTTTGCTCAGAAATGTGACAAAAAGCACTTTTCAATTTTTGACCCAAATCAGAAAAAAACGTAGACCCGCGGTATGTGATTCTGGTGAAAATTTTGACCATTCATGAAACCTTGTTTTTTCCATGAAAAATTACTCAAACGAGTGGGAAAATGCATGGGCATGGTAAATTGGGCCAAATTTTGCTCAGAAATGTGACAAAAAGCACTTTTCAATTTTTGACCCAAATCAGAAAAAAACGTAGATTCTGGTGAAAATTTTGACTATTCATGAAACCTTGTTTTTTCCATGAAAAATTACTCAAACGAGTGGGAAAATGCATGGGCATGGTAAATTGGGCCAAATTTTGCTCAGAAATGTGACAAAAAGCACTTTTCAATTTATGACCCAAACCAGAAAAAAACATAGACCCGCGGTATGTGATTCTGGTGAAAATTTTGACCATTCATGAAACCTTGTTTTTTCTATGAAAAATTACTGAAACGAGTGGGAAAATGCATGGGCATGGTAAATTGGGCCAAATTTTGCTCAGAAATGTGACAAAAAGCACTTTTCAATTTTTGACCCAAATCAGAAAAAAACGTAGACCCGCGGTATGTGATTCTGGTGAAAATTTTGACCATTAATGAAACCTTGTTTTTTCCATGAAAAATAACTCAAACGAGTGGGAAAATGCATGGGCATGGTAAATTGGGCCAAATTTTGCTCAGAAATGTGACAAAAAGCACTTTTCAATTTTTTACCCAAATCAGAAAAAAACGTAGACCCGCGGTATGTGATTCTGGTGAAAATTTTGACCATTCATGAAACCTTGTTTTTTCCATGAAAAATTACTCAAACGAGTGGGAAAATGCATGGGCATGGTAAATTGGGCCAAATTTAGCTCAGAAACGTGACAAAAAGCACTTTTCAATTTTTGACCAAAATCAAAAAAAAACATAGACCCGCGGTATGTGATTCTGGTGAAAATTTTGACCATTCATGAAACCTTGTTTTTTCCATGAAAAATTACTCAAACGAGTGGGAAAATGCATGGGCATGGTAAATTGGGCCAAATTTTGCTCAGAAATTTGACAAAAAGCACTTTTCAATTTTTGACCCAAATCGGAAAAAAACGTAGACCCGCGGTATGTGATTCTGGTGAAAATTTTGACCATTCATGAAACCTTGTTTTTTCCATGAAAAATTACTCAAACGAGTGGGAAAATGCATGGGCATGGTAAATTGGGCCAAATTTTGCTCAGAAATGTGACAAAAAGCACTTTTCAATTTTTGACCCAAATCAGAAAAAAACGTAGACCCGCGGTATGTGATTCTGGTGAAAATTTTGACCATTCATGAAACCTTGTTTTTTCCATGAAAAATTACTCAAACGAGTGGGAAAATGCATGGGCATGGTAAATTGGGCCAAATTTTGCTCAGAAATGTGACAAAAAGCGCATTTCAATTTTTTACCCAAATCAGAAAAAAACGTAGACCCGCGGTATGTGATTCTGGTGAAAATTTTGACCATTCATGAAACCTTGTTTTTTCCATGAAAAATTACTCACACGAG
This sequence comes from Astyanax mexicanus, assembly GCF_023375975.1. Lineage (NCBI taxonomy): Eukaryota > Metazoa > Chordata > Actinopteri > Characiformes > Acestrorhamphidae > Astyanax > Astyanax mexicanus. Next base: position 20,932,764 of record NC_064413.1, read on the forward strand.
TGGGAAAATGCATGGGCATGGTAAATTGGGCCAAATTTTGCTCAGAAATGTGACAAAAAGCACTTTTCAATTTTTGACCTAAATCAGAAAAAAACGTAGACCCGCGGTATGTGATTCTGGTGAAAATTTTGACCATTCATGAAACCTTGTTTTTTCCATGAAAAATTACTCAAACGAGTGGGAAAATGCATGGGCATGGTAAATTGGGCCAAATTTTGCTCAGAAATGTGACAAAAAGCACTTTTCAATTTATGACCCAAACCAGAAAAAAACATAGACCCGCGGTATGTGATTCTGGTGAAAATTTTGACCATTCATGAAACCTTGTTTTTTCCATGAAAAATTACTCACACGAGTGGGAAAATGCATGGGCATGGTAAATTGGGCCAAATTTTGCTCAGAAACGTGACAAAAAGCACTTTTCAATTTTTGACCCAAATCAGAAAAAAACGTAGACCCCGCGGTATGTGATTCTGGTGAAAATTTTGACCATTCATGAAACCTTGTTTTTTCCATGAAAAATTACTCAAACGAGTGGGAAAATGCATGGGCATGATAAATTGGGCAAAATTTTGCTCAGAAATGTGACAAAAAGCACTTTTCAATTTTTGACCCAAATAAAAAAAAAACATAGACCCGCGGTATGTGATTCTGGTGAAAATTTTGACCATTCATGAAACCTTGTTTTTTCCATGAAAAATTACTCAAACGAGTGGGAAAATGCATGGGCATGGTAAATTGGGCCAAATTTTGCTCAGAAATTTGACAAAAAGCACTTTTCAATTTTTGACCCAAATCGGAAAAAAACGTAGACCCGCGGTATGTGATTCTGGTGAAAATTTTGACCATTCATGAAACCTTGTTTTTTCCATGAAAAATTACTCAAACGAGTGGGAAAATGCATGGACATGGTAAATTGGGCCAAATTTCGCGCAGAAACGTGACAAAAAGCACTTTTCAATTTTTGACCCAAATCAGAAAAAAACGTAGACCCGCGGTATGTGATTCTGGTGAAAATTTTGACCATTCATGAAACCTTGTTTTTTCCATGAAAAATAACTCAGACGAGTGGAAAAATGCATGGGCATAGTAAATTGGGCCAAATTTTGCACAGAAATGTGATAAAAAGCACTTTTCAATTTTTTACCCAAATCAGAAAAAAACGTAGACCCGCGGTATGTGATTCTGGTGAAAATTTTGACCATTCATGAAACCTTGTTTTTTCCATGACAAATTACTCAAACGAGTGGGAAAATGCATGGGCATGGTAAATTGGGCCAAATTTTGCTCAGAAATGTGACAAAAAGCACTTTTCAATTTTTGACCCAAATCAGAAAAAAACGTAGACCCGCGGTATGTGATTCTGGTGAAAATTTTGACCATTCATGAAACCTTGTTTTTTCCATGAAAAATTACTCACACGAGTGGGAAAATGCATGGGCATGGTAAATTGGGCCAAATTTTGCTCAGAAATGTGACAAAAAGCACTTTTCAATTTTTGACCCAAATCAGAAAAAAACGTAGACCCGCGGTATGTGATTCTGGTGAAAATTTTGACCATTCATGAAACCTTGTTTTTTCCATGAAAAATTACTCAAACGAGTGGGAAAATGCATGGGCATGGTAAATTGGGCCAAATTTTGCTCAGAAACGTGACAAAAAGCACTTTTCAATTTTTGACCCAAATCAGAAAAAAACGTAGACCCCGCGGTATGTGATTCTGGTGAAAATTTTGACCATTCATGAAACCTTGTTTTTTCCATGAAAAATTACTCAAACGAGTGGGAAAATGCATGGGCATGATAAATTGGGCAAAATTTTGCTCAGAAATGTGACAAAAAGCACTTTTCAATTTTTGACCCAAATCAAAAAAAAACATAGACCCGCGGTATGTGATTCTGGTGAAAATTTTGACCATTCATGAAACCTTGTTTTTTCCATGAAAAATTACTCAAACGAGTGGGAAAATGCATGGGCATGGTAAATTGGGCCAAATTTTGCTCAGAAATTTGACAAAAAGCACTTTTCAATTTTTGACCCAAATCGGAAAAAAACGTAGACCCGCGGTATGTGATTCTGGTGAAAATTTTGACCATTCATGAAACCTTGTTTTTTCCATGAAAAATTACTCAAACGAGTGGGAAAATGCATGGGCATGGTAAATTGGGCCAAATTTTGCTCAGAAATGTGACAAAAAGCACTTTTCAATTTTTGACCCAAATCAGAAAAAAACGTAGACCCGCGGTATGTGATTCTGGTGAAAATTTTGACCATTCATGAAACCTTGTTTTTTCCATGAAAAATTACTCAAACGAGTGGGAAAATGCATGGGCATGGTAAATTGGGCCAAATTTTGCTCAGAAATGTGACAAAAAGCGCATTTCAATTTTTTACCCAAATCAGAAAAAAACGTAGACCCGCGGTATGTGATTCTGGTGAAAATTTTGACCATTCATGAAACCTTGTTTTTTTCCATGAAAAATTACTCAAACGAGTGGGAAAATGCATGGGCATGGTAAATTGGGCCAAATTTTGCTCAGAAATGTGACAAAAAGCACTTTTCAATTTATGACCCAAACCAGAAAAAAACATAGACCCGCGGTATGTGATTCTGGTGAAAATTTTGACCATTCATGAAACCTTGTTTTTTCCATGAAAAATTACTCACACGAGTGGGAAAATGCATGGGCATGGTAAATTGGGCCAAATTTTGCTCAGAAATGTGACAAAAAGCACTTTTCAATTTTTGACCCAAATCAGAAAAAAACGTAGACCCGCGGTATGTGATTCTGGTGAAAAATTTGACCATTCATGAAACCTTGTTTTTTCCATGAAAAATTACTCAAACGAGTGGGAAAATGCATGGGCATGGTAAATTGGGCCAAATTTTGCTCAGAAATGTGACAAAAAGCACTTTTCAATTTTTGACCCAAATCAGAAAAAAACGTAGACCCGCGGTATGTGATTCTGGTGAAAATTTTGACCATTCATGAAACCTTGTTTTTTCCATGAAAAATTACTCAAACGAGTGGGAAAATGCATGGGCATGGTAAATTGGGCCAAATTTTGCTCAGAAATGTGACAAAAAGCACTTTTCAATTTTTGACCCAAATCAGAAAAAAACGTAGATCCGCGGTATGTGATTCTGGTGAAAATTTTGACCATTCATGAAACCTTGTTTTTTCCATGAAAAATTACTCAAACGAGTGGGAAAATGCATGGGCATGGTAAATTGGGCCAAATTTTGCTCAGAAATGTGACAAAAAGCACTTTTCAATTTTTGACCCAAATCAGAAAAAAACGTAGACCCGCGGTATGTGATTCTGGTGAAAATTTTGACCATTCATGAAACCTTGTTTTTTCCATGAAAAATTACTCACACGAGTGGGAAAATGCATGGGCATGGTAAATTGGGCCAAATTTTGCTCAGAAATGTGACAAAAAGCACTTTTTAAATTTTTGACCCAAATCAGAAAAAAACGTAGACCCGCGGTATGTGATTCTGGTGAAAATTTTGACCATTCATGAAACCTTGTTTTTTCCATGAAAAATTACTCAAACGAGTGGGAAAATGCATGGGCATGGTAAATTGGGCCAAATTTTACTCAGAAATGTGACAAAAAGCACTTTTCAATTTTTGACCCAAATCAGAAAAAAACGTAGACCCGCGGTATGTGATTCTGGTGAAAATTTTGACCATTCATGAAACCTTGTTTTTTCCATGAAAAATTACTCAAACGAGTGGGAAAATGCATGGGCATGGTAAATTGGGCCAAATTTTGCTCAGAAATGTGACAAAAAGCACTTTTCAATTTTTGACCCAAATCAGAAAAAAACGTAGACCCGCGGTATGTGATTCTGGTGAAAATTTTGACCATTCATGAAACCTTGTTTTTTCCATGAAAAATTACTCAAACGAGTGGGAAAATGCATGGGCATGGTAAATTGGGCCAAATTTTGCTCAGAAATGTGACAAAAAGCACTTTTCAATTTTTGACCCAAATCAGAAAAAAACGTAGACCCGCGGTATGTGATTCTGGTGAAAATTTTGACCATTCATGAAACCTTGTTTTTTCCATGAAAAATTACTCAAACGAGTGGGAAAATGCATGGGCATGGTAAATTGGGCCAAATTTTGCTCAGAAATGTGACAAAAAGCACTTTTCAATTTTTGACCCAAATCAGAAAAAAACGTAGACCCGCGGTATGTGATTCTGGTGAAAATTTTGACCATTCATGAAACCTTGTTTTTTCCATGAAAAATTACTCAAACGAGTGGGAAAATGCATGGGCATGGTAAATTGGGCCAAATTTTGCTCAGAAATGTGACAAAAAGCACTTTTCAATTTATGACCCAAACCAGAAAAAAACATAGACCTGCGGTATGTGATTCTGGTGAAAATTTTGACCATTAATGAAACCTTGTTTTTTCCATGAAAAATAACTCAAACGAGTGGGAAAATGCATGGGCATGGTAAATTGGGCCAAATTTTGCTCAGAAATGTGACAAAAAGCGCATTTAAATTTTTTACCCAAATCAGAAAAAAACGTAGACCCGCGGTATGTGATTCTGGTGAAAATTTTGACCATTCATGAAACCTTGTTTTTTCCATGAAAAATTACTCACACGAGTGGGAAAATGCATGGGCATGGTAAATTGGGCCAAATTTTGCTCAGAAATGTGACAAAAAGCACTTTTAAATTTTTGACCCAAATCAGAAAAAAACGTACACCCGCGGTATGTGATTCTGGTGAAAATTTTGACCATTCATGAAACCTTGTTTTTTCCATGAAAAATTACTCAAACGAGTGGGAAAATGCATGGGCATGGTAAATTGGGCCAAATTTTGCTCAGAAATGTGACAAAAAGCACTTTTCAATTTTTGACCCAAATCAGAAAAAAACATAGACCCGCGCTATGTGATTCTGGTGAAAATTTTGACCATTCATGAAACCTTGTTTTTTCCATGAAAAATTACTCAAACGAGTGGGAAAATGCATGGGAATGGTAAATTGGGCCAAATTTTGCTCAGAAACGTGACAAAAAGCACTTTTCAATTTTTGACCCAAATCAGAAAAAAACGTAGACCCGCGGTATGTGATTCTGGTGAAAATTTTGACCATTCATGAAACCTTGTTTTTTCCATGAAAAATTACTCAAACGAGTGGGAAAATGCATGGTCATGGTAAATTGGGCCAAATTTTGCTCAGAAATGTGACAAAAAGCGCATTTCAATTTTTTACCCAAATCAGAAAAAAAACGTAGACCCGCGGTATGTGATTCTGGTGAAAATTTTGACCATTCATGAAACCTTGTTTTTTCCATGAAAAATTACTCACACGAGTGGGAAAATGCATGGGCATGGTAAATTGGGCCAAATTTTGCTCAGAAATGTGACAAAAAGCACTTTTCAATTTTTGACCCAAATCAGAAAAAAACGTAGACCCACGGTATGTGATTCTGGTGAAAATTTTGACCATTCATGAAACCTTGTTTTTTCCATGAAAAATTACTCAAACGAGTGGGAAAATGCATGGGCATGGTAAATTGGGCCAAATTTTGCTCAGAAATGTGACAAAAAGCACTTTTCAATTTTTGACCCAAATCAGAAAAAAACGTAGACCCGCGGTATGTGATTCTGGTGAAAATTTTGACCATTCATGAAACCTTGTTTTTTCCATGAAAAATTACTCAAACGAGTGGGAAAATGCATGGGCATGGTAAATTGGGCCAAATTTTGCTCAGAAATGTGACAAAAAGCACTTTTCAATTTTTGACCCAAATCAGAAAAAAACGTAGACCCGCGGTATGTGATTCTGGTGAAAATTTTGACCATTCATGAAACCTTGTTTTTTCCATGAAAAATTACTCAAACGAGTGGGAAAACGCATGGGCATGGTAAATTGGGCCAAATTTTGCTCAGAAATGTGACAAAAAGCACTTTTCAATTTTTGACCCAAATCAGAAAAAAACGTAGACCCGCGCTATGTGATTCTGGTGAAAATTTTGACCATTCATGAAACCTTGTTTTTTCCATGAAAAATTACTCAAACGAGTGGGAAAATGCATGGGAATGGTAAATTGGGCCAAATTTTGCTCAGAAACGTGACAAAAAGCACTTTTCAATTTTTGACCCAAATCAGAAAAAAACGTAGACCCGCGGTATGTGATTCTGGTGAAAATTTTGACCATTCATGAAACCTTGTTTTTTCCATGAAAAATTACTCACACGAGTGGGAAAATGCATGGGCATGGTAAATTGGGCCAAATTTTGCTCAGAAATGTGACAAAAAGCACTTTTCAATTTTTGACCCAAATCAGAAAAAAACGTAGACCCGCGGTATGTGATTCTGGTGAAAATTTTGACCATTCATGAAACCTTGTTTTTTCCATGAAAAATTACTCACACGAGTGGGAAAATGCATGGGCATGGTAAATTGGGCCAAATTTTGCTCAGAAATGTGACAAAAAGCACTTTTCAATTTTTGACCCAAATCAGAAAAAAACGTAGACCCGCGGTGTGTGATTCTGGTGAAAATTTTGACCATTCATGAAACCTTGTTTTTTCCATGAAAAATTACACAAACGAGTGGGAAAATGCATGGGCATGGTAAATTGGGCCAAATTTTGCTCAGAAATGTGACAAAAAGCACTTTTCAATTTTTGACCCAAATCAGAAAAAAACGTAGACCCGCGGTATGTGATTCTGGTGAAAATTTTGACCATTCATGAAACCTTGTTTTTTCCATGAAAAATTACTCAAACGAGTGGGAAAATGCATGGGCATGGTAAATTGGGCCAAATTTTGCTCAGAAATGTGACAAAAAGCACTTTTCAATTTTTGACCCAAATCAGAAAAAAACGTAGACCCGCGCTATGTGATTCTGGTGAAAATTTTGACCATTCATGAAACCTTGTTTTTTCCATGAAAAATTACTCAAACGAGTGGGAAAATGCATGGGCATGGTAAATTGGGCCAAATTTTGCTCAGAAATGTGACAAAAAGCACTTTTCAATTTATGACCCAAACCAGAAAAAAACATAGACCCGCGGTATGTGATTCTGGTGAAAATTTTGACCATTCATGAAACCTTGTTTTTTCCATGAAAAATTACTCACACGAGTGGGAAAATGCATGGGCATGGTAAATTGGGCCAAATTTTGCTCAGAAATGTGACAAAAAGCACTTTTCAATTTTTGACCCAAATCAGAAAAAAACGTAGACCCGCGGTATGTGATTCTGGTGAAAATTTTGACCATTCATGAAACCTTGTTTTTTCCATGAAAAATTACTCAAACGAGTGGGAAAATGCATGGGCATGGTAAATTGGGCCAAATTTTGCTCAGAAATGTGACAAAAAGCACTTTTCAATTTTTGACCCAAATCAGAAAAAAACGTAGACCCGCGGTATGTGATTCTGGTGAAAACTTTGACCATGCATGAAACCTTGTTTTTTCCATGACAAATTACTCAAACGAGTTGGAAAATGCATGGGTATGGTAAATTGGGCCAAATTTTGCTCAGAAACATGACAAAAAGCACTTTTCAATTTTTGTCCCAAATCGGAAAAAAACGTAGACCCGCGGTATTTGATTCTGGTGAAAATTTTGAGCATTCATGAAACCTTGTTTTTTCCATGAAAAATTACTCAAACGAGTGGGAAAATGCATGGGCATGGTAAATTGGGCCAAATTTTGCTCAGAAATGTGACAAAAAGCACTTTTCAATTTTTGACCCAAATCAGAAAAAAACGTACACCCGCGGTATGTGATTCTGGTGAAAATTTTGACCATTCATGAAACCTTGTTTTTTCCATGAAAAATTACTCAAACGAGTGGGAAAATGCATGGGCATGGTAAATTGGGCCAAATTTTGCTCAGAAATGTGACAAAAAGCACTTTTCAATTTTTGACCCAAATCAGAAAAAAACGTAGACCCGCGGTATGTGATTCTGGTGAAAATTTTGACCATTAATGAAACCTTGTTTTTTCCATGAAAAATAACTCAAACGAGTGGGAAAATGCATGGGCATGGTAAATTGGGCCAAATTTTGCTCAGAAATGTGACAAAAAGCACTTTTCAATTTTTGACCCAAATCAGAAAAAAACGTAGACCCGCGGTATGTGATTCTGGTGAAAATTTTGACCATTCATGAAACCTTGTTTTTTCCATGAAAAATTACTCAAACGAGTGGGAAAACGCATGGGCATGGTAAATTGGGCCAAATTTTGCTCAGAAATGTGACAAAAAGCACTTTTCAATTTTTGACCCAAATCAGAAAAAAACGTAGACCCGCGGTATGTGATTCTGGTGAAAATTTTGACCATTCATGAAACCTTGTTTTTTCCATGAAAAATTACTCAAACGAGTGGGAAAATGCATGGGAATGGTAAATTGGGCCAAATTTTGCTCAGAAACGTGACAAAAAGCACTTTTCAATTTTTGACCCAAATCAGAAAAAAACGTAGACCCGCGGTATGTGATTCTGGTGAAAATTTTGACCATTCATGAAACCTTGTTTTTTCCATGAAAAATTACTCAAACGAGTGGGAAAATGCATGGGCATGGTAAATTGGGCCAAATTTTGCTCAGAAATGTGACAAAAAGCACTTTTCAATTTTTGACCCAAATCAGAAAAAAACGTAGACCCGCGGTATGTGATTCTGGTGAAAATTTTGACCATTCATGAAACCTTGTTTTTTCCATGAAAAATTACTCAAACGAGTGGGAAAATGCATGGGCATGGTAAATTGGGCCAAATTTTGCTCAGAAATGTGATAAAAAGCACTTTTCAATTTATGACCCAAACCAGAAAAAAGCGTAGACCCGCGGTATGTGATTCTGGTGAAAATTTTGACCATTCATGAAACCTTGTTTTTTCCATGAAAAATTACTCAAACGAGTGGGAAAATGCATGGGCATGGTAAATTGGGCCAAATTTTGCTCAGAAATGTGACAAAAAGCACTTTTCAATTTTTGACCCAAATCAGAAAAAAACGTAGACCCGCGGTATGTGATTCTGGTGAAAATTTTGACCATTCATGAAACCTTGTTTTTTCCATGAAAAATTACTCAAACGAGTGGGAAAACGCATGGGCATGGTAAATTGGGCCAAATTTTGCTCAGAAATGTGACAAAAAGCACTTTTCAATTTTTGACCCAAATCAGAAAAAAACGTAGACCCGCGGTATGTGATTCTGGTGAAAATTTTGACCATTCATGAAACCTTGTTTTTTCCATGAAAAATTACTCAAACGAGTGGGAAAATGCATGGGCATGGTAAATTGGGCCAAATTTTGCTCAGAAATGTGACAAAAAGCACTTTTCAATTTTTGACCCAAATCAGAAAAAAACGTAGACCCGCGGTATGTGATTCTGGTGAAAATTTTGACCATTCATGAAACCTTGTTTTTTCCATGAAAAATTACTCACACGAGTGGGAAAATGCATGGGCATGGTAAATTGGGCCAAATTTTGCTCAGAAATGTGACAAAAAGCACTTTTCAATTTTTGACCCAAATCAGAAAAAAACGTAGACCCGCGGTATGTGATTCTGGTGAAAATTTTGACCATTCATGAAACCTTGTTTTTTCCATGAAAAATTACTCAAACGAGTGGGAAAATGCATGGGCATGGTAAATTGGGCCAAATTTTGCTCAGAAATGTGACAAAAAGCACTTTTCAATTTTTGACCCAAATCAGAAAAAAACGTAGACCTGCGCTATGTGATTCTGGTGAAAATTTTGACCATTCATGAAACCTTGTTTTTTCCATGAAAAATTACTCAAACGAGTGGGAAAATGCATGGGCATGGTAAATTGGGCCAAATTTTGCTCAGAAATGTGACAGAAAGCACTTTTCAATTTTTGACCCAAACCAGAAAAAAACGTAGACCCGCGGTATGTGATTCTGGTGAAAATTTTGACCATTCATGAAACCTTGTTTTTTCTATGAAAAATTACTCAAACGAGTGGGAAAATGCATGGGCATGGTAAATTGGGCCAAATTTTGCTCAGAAATGTGACAAAAAGCACTTTTCAATTTTTGACCCAAATCAGAAAAAAACGTACACCCGCGGTATGTGATTCTGGTGAAAATTTTGACCATTCATGAAACCTTGTTTTTTTTCATGACAAATTACTCAAACGAGTGGGAAAATGCATGGGCATGGTAAATTGGGCCAAATTTTGCTCAGAAACGTGACAAAAAGCACTTTTCAATTTTGGACCCAAATCAGAAAAAAACGTAGACCCGCGGTGTGTGATTCTGGTGAAAATTTTGACCATTCATGAAACCTTGTTTTTTCCATGAAAAATTACTCAAACGAGTGGGGAAATGCATGGGCATGGTAAATTGGGCCAAATTTTGCTCAGAAATGTGACAAAAAGCACTTTTCAATTTTTGACCCAAATCAGAAAAAAACGTAGACCCGCGGTATGTGATTCTGGTGAAAATTTTGACCATTCATGAAACCTTGTTTTTTCCATGACAAATTACTCAAACGAGTGGGAAAATGCATGGGCATGGTAAATTGGGCCAAATTTTGCTCAGAAATGTGACAAAAAGCACTTTTCAATTTTTGACCCAAATCAGAAAAAAACGTAGACCCGCGGTATGTGATTCTGGTGAAAATTTTGACCATTCATGAAACCTTGTTTTTTCCATGAAAAATTACTCACACGAGTGGGAAAATGCATGGGCATGGTAAATTGGGCCAAATTTTGCTCAGAAACGTGACAAAAAGCACTTTTCAATTTTGGCCCCAAATCAGAAAAAAACGTAGACCCGCGGTGTGTGATTCTGGTGAAAATTTTGACCATTCATGAAACCTTGTTTTTTCCATGAAAAATTACTCAAACGAGTGGGAAAATGCATGGGAATGGTAAATTGGGCCAAATTTTGCTCAGAAACGTGACAAAAAGCACTTTTCAATTTTTGACCCAAATCAGAAAAAAACGTAGACCCGCGGTATGTGATTCTGGTGAAAATTTTGACCATTCATGAAACCTTGTTTTTTCCATGAAAAATTACTCAAACGAGTGGGAAAATGCATGGGCATGGTAAATTGGGCCAAATTTTGCTCAGAAATGTGACAAAAAGCACTTTTCAATTTTTGACCCAAATCAGAAAAAAATGTAGACCCGCGGTATGTGATTCTGGTGAAAATTTTGACCATTCATGAAACCTTGTTTTTTCCATGAAAAATTACTCAAACGAGTGGGAAAATGCATGGGAATGGTAAATTGGGCCAAATTTTGCTCAGAAATGTGACAAAAAGCACTTTTCAATTTTTGACCCAAATCAGAAAAAAACGTAGACCCGCGGTATGTGATTCTGGTGAAAATTTTGACCATTCATGAAACCTTGTTTTTTCCATGAAAAATTACTCAAACGAGTGGGAAAATGCATGGGCATGGTAAATTGGGCCAAATTTTGCTCAGAAATGTGACAAAAAGCACTTTTCAATTTTTGACCCAAATCAGAAAAAAACGTAGACCCGCGGTATGTGATTCTGGTGAAAATTTTGACCATTCATGAAACCTTGTTTTTTTCATGACAAATTACTCAAACGAGTGGGAAAATGCATGGGCATGGTAAATTGGGCCAAATTTTGCTCAGAAACGTGACAAAAAGCACTTTTCAATTTTGGACCCAAATCAGAAAAAAACGTAGACCCGCGGTGTGTGATTCTGGTGAAAATTTTGACCATTCATGAAACCTTGTTTTTTCCATGAAAAATTACTCAAACGAGTGGGAAAATGCATGGGAATGGTAAATTGGGCCAAATTTTGCTCAGAAACGTGACAAAAAGCACTTTTCAATTTTTGACCCAAATCAGAAAAAAACGTAGACCCGCGGTATGTGATTCTGGTGAAAATTTTGACCATTCATGAAACCTTGTTTTTTCCATGAAAAATTACTCAAACGAGTGGGAAAATGCATGGGCATGGTAAATTGGGCCAAATTTTGCTCAGAAATGTGACAAAAAGCACTTTTCAATTTTTGACCCAAATCAGAAAAAAATGTAGACCCGCGGTATGTGATTCTGGTGAAAATTTTGACCATTCATGAAACCTTGTTTTTTCCATGAAAAATTACTCAAACGAGTGGGGAAATGCATGGGCATGGTAAATTGGGCCAAATTTTGCTCAGAAATGTGACAAAAAGCACTTTTCAATTTTTGACCCAAATCAGAAAAAAACGTAGACCCGCGGTATGTGATTCTGGTGAAAATTTTGACCATTCATGAAACCTTGTTTTTTCCATGAAAAATTACTCAAACGAGTGGGGAAATGCATGGGCATGGTAAATTGGGCCAAATTTTGCTCAGAAATGTGACAAAAAGCACTTTTCAATTTTTGACCCAAATCAGAAAAAAACGTAGACCCGCGGTATGTGATTCTGGTGAAAATTTTGACCATTCATGAAACCTTGTTTTTTCCATGAAAAATTACTCAAACGAGTGGGAAAATGCATGGGCATGGTAAATTGGGCCAAATCGAGGATTGTGTAGAAGATGTAAAATCATGGATGTCGCACAACTTCCTCCTATTAAATAGTGATAAAACAGAAGTTCTCCTATTAGGCCCCAAAGCTGCTAGAAATAAATTATCAGACTTAATGCTAAATCTGGCTGACTTCTCAGCCACCCCTGGTTCAGCAGCTAAAAACCTTGGAGTTATCATAGATTCAGATCTAGCATTCGATAAACACATATCTAATGTTACTAGAACAGCTTTTCTACACCTCCGTAACATCGCCAAGCTAAGAAATGCCCTATCACTGCATGACGCAGAAAAATTAGTACATGCCTTTATTACCTCAAGGCTAGATTATTGTAATGCGCTACTGTCTGGATGTTCCGGCAGTAACTTAAATAAACTTCAGCTAGTTCAAAATGCTGCAGCCAGGGTCCTTACTAAAACTAGAAAATTTGACCATATTAGTCCAGTACTATCAGCACTGCACTGGCTTCCAGTCAAATTCCGCATAGACTATAAAATTCTCCTGTTAACGTATAAAGCCCTACACGGACTCGCTCCTGAGTATTTACAAGACCTCATCTCCTGTTATGAACCACCGCGATTACTCAGATCTCAGGGTGCTGGTTTATTAGTAGTGCCTAAAATTCAGAGGAGCTCTGCAGGAGGAAGAGCTTTCTCTTATAAAGCGCCTCAACTCTGGAATAATCTCCCCGAATATGTTCGGGACTCAGACACAGTCTCAATCTTTAAGTCTAGACTGAAAACTTACTTGTTTAGTTTAGCTTTTGGTAATTAATGTTTTTCCCTTTAGATAAGGCTGCAGATTCAGGGGTTCATGGACAGAGGAAATTGTGGTAAACTGAGATGCTGGTGCTGTTGTTCTCCCACTGCACACGGTCACTCAGGTTTGTGGACGGTGGAGTGGGTGGATGCTGGTGTTTCAGGGTGCCTCCATGTCTATGTTACCTTCTGGCTCTCTGCCTTTAGTTAGGCTGTTTTATTCAGTTCTGCCGGAGTCATTTGCCACACTCTGATAATGTTTTAATATTCTCAGTTTTGCATAAATCCAGTCAAAACTAATTCCATCTCTCTGCCTTCCTCCGAGTTACTGACTGCCCACCTGTCTGACCCGATACCGATGTTGGACCCTCAGGCTCTCGCGTCTCCTGTCCGGCCAGACTGATGGAAGTTTCTGAAGTCAGCTCTTCTCCACCACCACCACAGATCAGCTGCTCATCGACCATCTTACTCTCCACTACAGATTACATCCAAGCCATTAGTGGCGCTATTACACTCCTGAGTACATAAAACCTATATAGATGTATAAAAGACTTTTTAAATTTCTATTTAAAAGCCGTTTGACCAGTGGTAGGATGGTCCCCCCTTTAATGTGAGTCTTGGTCCTCCCAAGGTTTCTTCCTCCTCCTGCAGCTCTGAGGGAGTTTTTCCTTGCCTCCGCGCTCACTGGGGGTTCTGTATTCTGTATTTTCTATGTGTAATGTTTTGCCTGATTCTTTGTCCTGTAATCATGTTTCTGTAAAGCTGCTTTGTGCCAACACCTGTTGTAAAAAGCGCTATACAAATAAATTTGATTTGATTTGATTTGATTTGAAATTTTGCTCAGAAATGTGACAAAAAGCACTTTTCAATTTTTGACCCAAATCAGAAAAAAACGTAGACCCGCGGTATGTGATTCTGGTGAAAATTTTGACCATTCATGAAACCTTGTTTTTTTCATGACAAATTACTCAAACGAGTGGGAAAATGCATGGGCATGGTAAATTGGGCCAAATTTTGCTCAGAAATGTGACAAAAAGCACTTTTCAATTTTTGACCCAAATCAGAAAAAAACGTAGACCCGCGGTATGTGATTCTGGTGAAAATTTTGACCATTCATGAAACCTTGTTTTTTTCATGACAAATTACTCAAACGAGTGGGAAAATGCATGGGCATGGTAAATTGGGCCAAATTTTGCTCAGAAATGTGACAAAAAGCACTTTTCAATTTTTGACCCAAATCAGAAAAAAATGTAGACCCGCGGTATGTGATTCTGGTGAAAATTTTGACCATTCATGAAACCTTGTTTTTTCCATGAAAAATTACTGAAACGAGTGGGGAAATGCATGGGCATGGTAAATTGGGCCAAATTTTGCTCAGAAATGTGACAAAAAGCACTTTTCAATTTTTGACCCAAATCAGAAAAAAACGTAGACCTGCGGTATGTGATTCTGGTGAAAATTTTGACCATTCATGAAACCTTGTTTTTTTCATGACAAATTACTCAAACGAGTGGGAAAATGCATGGGCATGGTAAATTGGGCCAAATTTTGCTCAGAAATGTGACAAAAAGCACTTTTCAATTTTTGACCCAAATCAGAAAAAAACGTAGACCCGCGGTATGTGATTCTGGTGAAAATTTTGACCATTCATGAAACCTTGTTTTTTCCATGAAAAATTACTCAAACGAGTGGGAAAATGCATGGGCATGGTAAATTGGGCAAAATTTTGCTCAGAAATGTGACAAAAAGCACTTTTCAATTTTTGACCCAAATCAGAAAAAAATGTAGACCCGCGGTATGTGATTCTGGTGAAAATTTTGACCATTCATGAAACCTTGTTTTTTCCATGAAAAATTACTCAAACGAGTGGGGAAATGCATGGGCATGGTAAATTGGGCCAAATTTTGCTCAGAAATGTGACAAAAAGCACTTTTCAATTTTTGACCCAAATCAGAAAAAAACGTAGACCCGCGGTATGTGATTCTGGTGAAAATTTTGACCATTCATGAAACCTTGTTTTTTCCATGACAAATTACTCAAACGAGTGGGAAAATGCATGGGCATGGTAAATTGGGCCAAATTTTGCTCAGAAATGTTACAAAAAGCACTTTTCAATTTTTGACCCAAATCAGAAAAAAACGTAGACCCGCGCTATGTGATTCTGGTGAAAATTTTGACCATTCATGAAACCTTGTTTTTTCCATGAAAAATTACTCAAACGAGTGGGAAAATGCATGGGCATGGTAAATTGGGCCAAATTTTGCTCAGAAATGTGACAAAAAGCACTTTTCAATTTTTGACCCAAATCAGAAAAAAACGTAGACCCGCGGTATGTGATTCTGGTGAAAATTTTGACCATTCATGAAACCTTGTTTTTTTCATGACAAATTACTCAAACGAGTGGGAAAATGCATGGGCATGGTAAATTGGGCCAAATTTTGCTCAGAAACGTGACAAAAAGCACTTTTCAATTTTGGACCCAAATCAGAAAAAAACGTAGACCCGCGGTATGTGATTCTGGTGAAAATTTTGACCATTCATGAAACCTTGTTTTTTCCATGACAAATTACTCAAACGAGTGGGAAAATGCATGGGCATGGTAAATTGGGCCAAATTTTGCTCAGAAATGTGACAAAAAGCACTTTTCAATTTTTGACCCAAATCAGAAAAAAACGTAGACCCGCGGTATGTGATTCTGGTGAAAATTTTGACCATTCATGAAACCTTGTTTTTTCCATGAAAAATTACTCAAACGAGTGGGAAAATGCATGGGCATGGTAAATTGGGCCAAATTTTGCGCAGAAATGTGACAAAAAGCACTTTTCAATGTTTGACCCAAATCAGAAAAAAACGTAGACCCGCGGTATGTGATTCTGGTGAAAATTTTGACCATTCATGAAACCTTGTTTTTTTCATGACAAATTACTCAAACGAGTGGGAAAATGCATGGGCATGGTAAATTGGGCCAAACTTTGCTCAGAAACGTGACAAAAAGCACTTTTCAATTTTGGACCCAAATCAGAAAAAAACGTAGACCCGCGGTGTGTGATTCTGGTGAAAATTTTGACCATTCATGAAACCTTGTTTTTTCCATGAAAAATTACTCAAAAGAGTGGGAAAATGCATGGGAATGGTAAATTGGGCCAAATTTTGCTCAGAAATGTGACAAAAAGCACTTTTCAATTTTTGACCCAAATCAGAAAAAAATGTAGACCCGCGGTATGTGATTCTGGTGAAAATTTTGACCATTCATGAAACCTTGTTTTTTCCATGAAAAATTACTCAAACGAGTGGGGAAATGCATGGGCATGGTAAATTGGGCCAAATTTTGCTCAGAAATGTGACAAAAAGCACTTTTCAATTTTTGACCCAAATCAGAAAAAAACGTAGACCCGCGGTATGTGATTCTGGTGAAAATTTTGACCATTCATGAAACCTTGTTTTTTCCATGACAAATTACTCAAACGAGTGGGAAAATGCATGGGCATGGTAAATTGGGCCAAATTTTGCTCAGAAATGTTACAAAAAGCACTTTTCAATTTTTGACCCAAATCAGAAAAAATCGTAGACCCGCGGTATGTGATTCTGGTGAAAATTTTGACCATTCATGAAACCTTGTTTTTCAATGAAAAATTACTCAAACGAGTGGGAAAATGCATGGGCATGGTAAATTGGGCCAAATTTTGCTCAGAAATGTGACAAAAAGCACTTTTCAATTTTTGACCCAAATCAGAAAAAAACGTACACCCGCGGTATGTGATTCTGGTGAAAATTTTGACCATTCATGAAACCTTGTTTTTTCTATGAAAAATTACTCAAACGAGTGGGAAAATGCATGGGCATGGTAAATTGGGCCAAATTTTGCTCAGAAATGTGACAAAAAGCACTTTTCAATTTTTGACCCAAATCAGAAAAAAACGTAGACCCGCGGTATGTGATTCTGGTGAAAATTTTGACCATTCATGAAACCTTGTTTTTTCTATGAAAAATTACTCAAACGAGTGGGAAAATGCATGGGCATGGTAAATTGGGCCAAATTTTGCTCAGAAATGTGACAAACAGCACTTTTCAATTTTTGACCCAAATCAGAAAAAAACGTACACCCGCGGTATGTGATTCTGGTGAAAATTTTGACCATTCATGAAACCTTGTTTTTTTCATGACAAATTACTCAAACGAGTGGGAAAATGCATGGGCATGGTAAATTGGGCCAAATTTTGCTCAGAAATGTGACAAAAAGCACTTTTCAATTTTTGACCCAAATCAGAAAAAAATGTAGACCCGCGGTATGTGATTCTGGTGAAAATTTTGACCATTCATGAAACCTTGTTTTTTCCATGAAAAATTACTCAAACGAGTGGGGAAATGCATGGGCATGGTAAATTGGGCCAAATTTTGCTCAGAAATGTGACAAAAAGCACTTTTCAATTTTTGACCCAAATCAGAAAAAAACGTAGACCCGCGGTATGTGATTCTGGTGAAAATTTTGACCATTCATGAAACCTTGTTTTTTCCATGACAAATTACTCAAACGAGTGGGAAAATGCATGGGCATGGTAAATTGGGCCAAATTTTGCTCAGAAATGTTACAAAAAGCACTTTTCAATTTTTGACCCAAATCAGAAAAAAACGTAGACCCGCGCTATGTGATTCTGGTGAAAATTTTGACCATTCATGAAACCTTGTTTTTTCCATGAAAAATTACTCAAATGAGTGGGAAAATGCATGGGCATGGTAAATTGGGCCAAATTTTGCTCAGAAATGTGACAAAAAGCACTTTTCAATTTTTGACCCAAATAAAAAAAAACATAGACCCGCGGTATGTGATTCTGGTGAAAATTTTGACCATTCATGAAACCTTGTTTTTTCCATGAACAATTACTCAAACGAGTGGGAAAATGCATGGGCATGGTAAATTGGGCCAAATTTTGCTCAGAAATTTGACAAAAAGCACTTTTCAATTTTTGACCCAAATCAGAAAAAAACGTAGACCCGCGGTATGTGATTCTGGTGAAAATTTTGACCATTCATGAAACCTTGTTTTTTCCATGAAAAATTACTCAAACGAGTGGGAAAATGCATGGGCATGGTAAATTGGGCCAAATTTTGCTCAGAAATGTGACAAAAAGCACTTTTCAATTTTTGACCCAAATCAGAAAAAAACGTAGACCCGCGGTATGTGATTCTGGTGAAAATTTTGACCATTCATGAAACCTTGTTTTTTCCATGAAAAATTACTCAAACGAGTGGGAAAATGCATGGGCATGGTAAATTGGGCCAAATTTTGCTCAGAAATGTGACAAAAAGCGCATTTCAATTTTTTACCCAAATCAGAAAAAAACGTAGACCCGCGGTATGTGATTCTGGTGAAAATTTTGACCATTCATGAAACCTTGTTTTTTCCATGAAAAATTACTCACACGAGTGGGAAAATGCATGGGCATGGTAAATTGGGCCAAATTTTGCTCAGAAATGTGACAAAAAGCACTTTTCAATTTTTTACCAAAATCAGAAAAAAACGTAGACCCACGGTATGTGATTCTGGTGAAAATTTTGACCATTCATGAAACCTTGTTTTTTCCATGAAAAATTACTCAAACGAGTGGGAAAATGCATGGGCATGGTAAATTGGGCCAAATTTTGCTCAGAAATGTGACAAAAAGCACTTTTCAATTTTTGACCCAAATCAGAAAAAAACGTAGACCCGCGGTATGTGATTCTGGTGAAAATTTTGACCATTCATGAAACCTTGTTTTTTCCATGAAAAATTACTCAAACGAGTGGGAAAATGCATGGGCATGGTAAATTGGGCCAAATTTTGCTCAGAAATGTGACAAAAAGCGCATTTCAATTTTTTACCCAAATCAGAAAAAAACGTAGACCCGCGGTATGTGATTCTGGTGAAAATTTTGACCATTCATGAAACCTTGTTTTTTCCATGAAAAATTACTCACACGAGTGGGAAAATGCATGGGCATGGTAAATTGGGCCAAATTTTGCTCAGAAATGTGACAAAAAGCACTTTTCAATTTTTGACCCAAATCAGAAAAAAACGTAGACCCGCAGTATGTGATTCTGGTGAAAATTTTGACCATTCATGAAACCTTGTTTTTTCCATGAAAAATTACTCAAACGAGTGGGAAAATGCATGGGCATGGTAAATTGGGCCAAATTTTGCTCAGAAATGTGACAAAAAGCACTTTTCAATTTTTGTCCCAAATCAGAAAAAAACGTAGACCCGCGGTATTTGATTCTGGTGAAAATTTTGACCATTCATGAAATGTTGTTTTTTCCATGAAAAATTACTCAAACAAGTGGGAAAATGCATGGGCAGGGTAAATTGGGCCAAATTTTGCTCAGAAATGTGACAAAAAGCACTTTTCAATTTTTTTGCCAAATCAGAAAAAAACGTAGACCCGCGGTATTTGATTCTGGTGAAAATTTTGACCATTCATGAAACCTTGTTTTTTCCATGAAAAATTACTCAAACGAGTGGGAAAATGCATGGGCATGGTAAATTGGGCCAAATTTTGCTCAGAAATGTGACAAAAAGCACTTTTCAATTTTTGACCCAAATCAAAAAAAACATAGACCCGCGGTATGTGATTCTGGTGAAAATTTTGACCATTCATGAAACCTTGTTTTTTCCATGACAAATTACTCAAACGAGTGGGAAAATGCATGGGCATGGTAAATTGGGCCAAATTTTGCTCATAAATTTGACAAAAAGCACTTTTCAATTTTTGACCCAAATCAGAAAAAAAACGTAGACCCGCGGTATGTGATTCTGGTGAAAATTTTGACCATTAATGAAACCTTGTTTTTTCCATGAAAAATTACTCAAACGAGTGGGAAAATGCATGGGCATGGTAAATTGGGCCAAATTTTGCTCAGAAATGTGACAAAAAGCACTTTTCAATTTTTTACCCAAATCAGAAAAAAACGTAGACCCGCGGTATGTGATTCTGGTGAAAATTTTGACCATTCATGAAACCTTGTTTTTTCCATGAAAAATTACTCACACGAGTGGGAAAATGCATGGGCATGGTAAATTGGGCCAAATTTTGCTCAGAAATGTGACAAAAAGCACTTTTCAATTTTTGACCCAAATCAGAAAAAAACGTAGACCCGCGGTATGTGATTCTGGTGAAAATTTTGACCATTCATGAAACCTTGTTTTTTCCATGAAAAATTACTCAAACGAGTGGGAAAATGCATGGGCATGGTAAATTGGGCCAAATTTTGCTCAGAAATGTGACAAAAAGCACTTTTCAATTTTTGACCCAAATCAGAAAAAAACGTAGACCCGCGGTATGTGATTCTGGTGAAAATTTTGACCATTCATGAAACCTTGTTTTTTCCATGAAAAATTACTCAAACGAGTGGGAAAATGCATGGGCATGGTAAATTGGGCCAAATTTTGCTCAGAAATGTGACAAAAAGCACTTTTCAATTTTTGACCCAAATCAGAAAAAAACGTAGACCCGCGGTATGTGATTCTGGTGAAAATTTTGACCATTCATGAAACCTTGTTTTTTCCATGAAAAATTACTCAAACGAGTGGGAAAATGCATGGGCATGGTAAATTGGGCCAAATTTTGCTCAGAAACGTGACAAAAAGCACTTTTCAATTTTTGACCCAAATCAGAAAAAAACGTAGACCCGCGGTATGTGATTCTGGTGAAAATTTTGACCATTCATGAAACCTTGTTTTTTCCATGAAAAATTACTCAAATGAGTGGGAAAATGCATGGGCATGGTAAATTGGGCCAAATTTTGCTCAGAAATTTGACAAAAAGCACTTTTCAATTTTTGACCCAAATCGGAAAAAAACGTAGACCCGCGGTATGTGATTCTGGTGAAAATTTTGACTATTCATGAAACCTTGTTTTTTCCATGAAAAATTACTCACACAAGTGGGAAAATGCATGGGCATGGTAAATTGGGCCAAATTTTGCTCAGAAATGTGACAAAAAGCACTTTTCAATTTTTGACCCAAATCAGAAAAAAACGTAGACCCGCGGTATGTGATTCTGGTGAAAATTTTGACCATTCATGAAACCTTGTTTTTTCCATGAAAAATTACTCAAACGAGTGGGAAAATGCATGGGCATGGTAAATTGGGCCAAATTTTGCTCAGAAATGTGACAAAAAGCACTTTTCAATTTTGGACCCAAATCAGAAAAAAACGTAGACCCCCGGTGTGTGATTCTGGTGAAAATTTTGACCATTCATGAAACCTTGTTTTTTCCATGAAAAATTACTCAAACGAGTGGGAAAATGCATGGGAATGGTAAATTGGGCCAAATTTTGCTCAGAAACGTGACAAAAAGCACTTTTCAATTTTTGACCCAAATCAGAAAAAAACGTAGACCCGCGGTATGTGATTCTGGTGAAAATTTTGACCATTCATGAAACCTTGTTTTTTCCATGAAAAATTACTCAAACGAGTGGGAAAATGCATGGGCATGGTAAATTGGGCCAAATTTTGCTCAGAAACGTGACAAAAAGCACTTTTCAATTTTTGACCCAAATCAGAAAAAAATGTAGACCCGCGGTATGTGATTCTGGTGAAAATTTTGACCATTAATGAAACCTTGTTTTTTCCATGAAAAATAACTCAAACGAGTGGGAAAATGCATGGGCATGGTAAATTGGGCCAAATTTTGCTCAGAAATGTGACAAAAAGCACTTTTCAATTTTTGACCCAAATCAGAAAAAAAAACGTAGACCCGCGGTATGTGATTCTGGTGAAAATTTTGACCATTCATGAAACCTTGTTTTTTCCATGAAAAATTACTCAAACGAGTGGGAAAATGCATGGGCATGGTAAATTGGGCCAAATTTTGCTCAGAAATGTGACAAAAAGCACTTTTCAATTTTTGACCCAAATCAGAAAAAACCGTAGACCCGCGGTATGTGATTCAGGTGAAAATTTTGACCATTCATGAAACCTTGTTTTTTCCATGAAAAATTACTCAAACGAGTGGGAAAATGCATGGGCATGGTAAATTGGGCCAAAATTTGCTCAGAAATGTGACAAAAAGCACTTTTCAATTTTTGACCCAAATCAGAAAAAAACGTAGACCCGCGCTATGTGATGCTGGTGAAAATTTTGACCATTCATGAAACCTTGTTTTTTCCATGAAAAATTACTCAAACGAGTGGGAAAATGCATGGGCATGGTAAATTGGGCCAAATTTTGCTCAGAAATGTGACAAAAAGCACTTTTCAATTTTTTACCCAAATCAGAAAAAAACGTAGACCCGCGGTATGTGATTCTGGTGAAAATTTTGACCATTCATGAAACCTTGTTTTTTCCATGAAAAATTACTCAAACGAGTGGGAAAATGCATGGGCATGGTAAATTGGGCCAAATTTTGCTCAGAAATTTGACAAAAAGCACTTTTCAATTTTTGACCCAAATCGGAAAAAAACGTAGACCCGCGGTATGTGATTCTGGTGAAAATATTGACCATTCATGAAACCTTGTTTTTTCCATGAAAAATTACTCAAACGAGTGGGAAAATGCATGGGCATGGTAAATTGGGCCAAATTTTGCTCAGAAATGTGACAAAAAGCACTTTTCAATTTTTGACCCAAATCAGAAAAAAACGTAGACCCGCGGTATGTGATTCTGGTGAAAATTTTGACCATTCATGAAACCTTGTTTTTTCCATGAAAAATTACTCAAACGAGTGGGAAAATGCATGGGCATGGTAAATTGGGCCAAATTTTGCTCAGAAATGTGACAAAAAGCACTTTTCAATTTTTGACCCAAATCAGAAAAAAACGTACACCCGCGGTATGTGATTCTGGTGAAAATTTTGACCATTCATGAAACCTTGTTTTTTTCATGACAAATTACTCAAACGAGTGGGAAAATGCATGGGCATGGTAAATTGGGCCAAATTTTGCTCAGAAATGTGACAAAAAGCACTTTTCAATTTTTGACCCAAATCAGAAAAAAACGTAGACCCGCGCTACGTGATGCTGGTGAAAATTTTGACCATTCACGAAACCTTGTTTTTTCCATGAAAAATTACTCAAACGAGTGGGAAAATGCATGGGCATGGTAAATTGGGCCAAATTTTGCTCAGAAATGTGACAAAAAGCACTTTTCAATTTTTGACCCAAATCAGAAAAAAACGTAGACCCGCGGTATGTGATTCTGGTGAAAATTTTGACCATTCATGAAACCTTGTTTTTTCCATGAAAAATTACTCAAACGAGTGGGAAAATGCATGGGCATGGTAAATTGGGCCAAATTTTGCTCAGAAACGTGACAAAAAGCACTTTTCAATTTTTGACCCAAATCAGAAAAAAACGTAGACCCCGCGGTATGTGATTCTGGTGAAAATTTTGACCATTCATGAAACCTTGTTTTTTCCATGAAAAATTACTCAAACGAGTGGGAAAATGCATGGGCATGGTAAATTGGGCCAAATTTTGCTCAGAAATTTGACAAAAAGCACTTTTCAATTTTTGACCCAAATCGGAAAAAAACGTAGACCCGCGGTATGTGATTCTGGTGAAAATTTTGACCATTCATGAAACCTTGTTTTTTCCATGAAAAATTACTCAAACGAGTGGGAAAATGCATGGGCATGGTAAATTGGGCCAAATTTTGCTCAGAAATGTGACAAAAAGCACTTTTCAATTTTTGACCCAAATCAGAAAAAAACGTAGACCCGCGGTATGTGATTCTGGTGAAAATATTGACCATTCATGAAACCTTGTTTTTTCCATGAAAAATTACTCAAACGAGTGGGAAAATGCATGGGCATGGTAAATTGGGCCAAATTTTGCTCAGAAATGTGACAAAAAGCGCATTTCAATTTTTTACCCAAATCAGAAAAAAACGTAGACCCGCGGTATGTGATTCTGGTGAAAATTTTGACTATTCATGAATCCTTGTTTTTTCCATGAAAAATTACTCACACAAGTGGGAAAATGCATGGGCATGGTAAATTGGGCCAAATTTTGCTCAGAAATGTGACAAAAAGCACTTTTCAATTTTTGACCCAAATCAGAAAAAAACGTAGACCCGCGGTATGTGATTCTGGTGAAAATTTTGACCATTCATGAAACCTTGTTTTTTTCATGACAAATTACTCAAACGAGTGGGAAAATGCATGGGCATGGTAAATTGGGCCAAATTTTGCTCAGAAATGTGACAAAAAGCACTTTTCAGTTTTGGACCCAAATCAGAAAAAAACATAGACCCCCGGTGTGTGATTCTGGTGAAAATTTTGACCATTCATGAAACCTTGTTTTTTCCATGAAAAACTACTCAAACGAGTGGCAAAATGCATGGGAATGGTAAATTGGGCCAAATTTTGCTCAGAAACGTGACAAAAAGCACTTTTCAATTTTTGACCCAAATCAGAAAAAAACGTAGACCCGCGGTATGTGATTCTGGTGAAAATTTTGACCATTCATGAAACCTTGTTTTTTCCATGAAAAATTACTCAAACGAGTGGGAAAATGCATGGGCATGGTAAATTGGGCCAAATTTTGCTCAGAAATGTGACAAAAAGCACTTTTCAATTTTTGACCCAAATCAGAAAAAAACGTAGACCCGCGGTATGTGATTCTGGTGAAAATTTTGACCATTCATGAAACCTTGTTTTTTCCATGAAAAATTACTCAAACGAGTGGGAAAATGCATGGGCATGGTAAATTGGGCCAAATTTTGCTCAGAAATGTGACAAAAAGCACTTTTCAATTTTTGACCCAAATCAGAAAAAAACGTACACCCGCGGTATGTGATTCTGGTGAAAATTTTGACCATTCATGAAACCTTGTTTTTTTCATGACAAATTACTCAAACGAGTGGGAAAATGCATGGGCATGGTAAATTGGGCCAAATTTTGCTCAGAAATGTGACAAAAAGCACTTTTCAATTTTGGACCCAAATCAGAAAAAAACGTAGACCCCCGGTGTGTGATTCTGGTGAAAATTTTGACCATTCATGAAACCTTGTTTTTTCCATGAAAAATTACTCAAACGAGTGGGAAAATGCATGGGAATGGTAAATTGGGCCAAATTTTGCTCAGAAACGTGACAAAAAGCACTTTTCAATTTTTGACCCAAATCAGAAAAAAACGTAGACCCGCGGTATGTGATTCTGGTGAAAATTTTGACCATTCATGAAACCTTGTTTTTTCCATGAAAAATTACTCAAACGAGTGGGAAAATGCATGGGCATGGTAAATTGGGCCAAATTTTGCTCAGAAATGTGACAAAAAGCACTTTTCAATTTTTGACCCAAATCAGAAAAAAATGTAGACCCGCGGTATGTGATTCTGGTGAAAATTTTGACCATTCATGAAACCTTGTTTTTTCCATGAAAAATTACTCAAACGAGTGGGAAAATGCATGGGCATGGTAAATTGGGCCAAATTTTGCTCAGAAATGTGACAAAAAGCACTTTTCAATTTTTTACCCAAATCAGAAAAAAACGTAGACCCGCGGTATGTGATTCTGGTGAAAATTTTGACCATTCATGAAACCTTGTTTTTTCCATGAAAAATTACTCAAACGAGTGGGAAAATGCATGGGCATGGTAAATTGGGCCAAATTTTGCTCAGAAATGTGACAAAAAGCACTTTTAAATTTTTGACCCAAATCAGAAAAAAACGTAGACCCGCGGTATGTGATTCTGGTGAAAATTTTGACCATTCATGAAACCTTGTTTTTTCCATGAAAAATTACTCAAACGAGTGGGAAAATGCATGGGCATGGTAAATTGGGCCAAATTTTGCTCAGAAATGTGACAAAAAGCACTTTTCAATTTTTGACCCAAATCAGAAAAAAACGTAGACCCGCAGTATGTGATTCTGGTGAAAATTTTGACCATTCATGAAACCTTGTTTTTTCCATGAAAAATTACTCAAACGAGTGGGAAAATGCATGGGCATGGCAAATTGGGCCAAATTTTGCTCAGAAATGTGACAAAAAGCACTTTTAAATTTTTGTCCCAAATCAGAAAAAAACGTAGACCCGCGGTATTTGATTCTGGTGAAAATTTTGACCATTCATGAAACGTTGTTTTTTCCATGAAAAATTACTCAAACAAGTGGGAAAATGCATGGGCATGGTAAATTGGGCCAAATTTTGCTCAGAAACGTGACAAAAAGCACTTTTCAATTTTTGGCCCAAATCAGAAAAAAACGTAGACCCGCGGTATGTGATTCTGGTGAAAATTTTGAGCATTCATGAAACCTTGTTTTTTCCATGAAAAATTACTCAAACGAGTGGGAAAATGCATGGGCATGGTAAATTGGGCCAAATTTTGCTCAGAAACGTGACAAAAAGCACTTTTCAATTTTTGACCCAAATCGGAAAAAAACGTAGACCCGCGATATGTGATTCTGGTGAAAATTTTGACCATTCATGAAACCTTGTTTTTTCCATGAAAAATTACTCAAACGAGTGGGAAAATGCATGGGCATGGTAAATTGGGCCAAATTTTGCTCAGAAACATGACAAAAAGCACTTTTCAATTTTTTACCCAAATCAGAAAAAAAAACGTAGACCTGGTATGTGATTCTGGTGAAAATTTTGACCATTCATGAAACCTTGTTTTTTCCATGAAAAATTACTCAAACGAGTGGGAAAATCCATGGGCATGGTAAATTGGGCCAAATTTTGCTCAGAAACAAGACAAAAAGCACTTTTCAATTTTTGACCCAAATCAGAAAAAAACGTAGACCCACGGTATGTGATTCTGGTGAAAATTTTGACCATTCATGAAACCTTGTTTTTTCCATGAAAAATTACTCAAACAAGTGGGACAATGCATGGGCATGGTAAATTGGGCCAAATTTTGCTCAGAAATGTGACAAAAAGCATTTTCAATTTTTGACCCAAATCAGAAAAAAACGTAGACCCGCGGTATGTGATTCTGGTGAAAATTTTGACCATTAATGAAACCTTGTTTTTTCCATGAAAAATTACTCAAACGAGTGGGAAAATGCATGGGCATGGTAAATTGGGCCAAATTTTGCTCAGAAATGTGACAAAAAGCACTTTTCAATTTTTTACCCAAGTCAGAAAAAAACGTAGACCCGCGGTATGTGATTCTGGTGAAAATTTTGACCATTCATGAAACTTTGTTTTTTCCATGAAAAATTACTCAAACGAGTGGGAAAATGCATGGGCATGGTAAATTGGGCCAAATTTTGCTCAGAAACGTGACAAAAAGCACTTTTCAATTTTTGACCCAAATCAGAAAAAAACGTAGACCCGTGGTATGTGATTCTGGTGAAAATTTTGAGCATTCATGAAACCTTGTTTTGTCCATGAAAAATTACTCAAACGAGTGGGAAAATGCATGGGCATGGTAAATTGGGCCAAATTTTGCTCAGAAACGTGACAAAAAGCACTTTTCAATTTTTGACCCAAATCAGAAAAAAACGTAGACCCGCGATATGTGATTCTGGTGAAAATTTTGACCATTCATGAAACCTTGTTTTTTCCATGAAAAATTACTCAAACGAGTGGGAAAATGCATGGGCATGGTAAATTGGGCCAAATTTTGCTCAGAAATGTGACAAAAAGCACTTTTCAATTTTTGACCCAAATCAGAAAAAAACGTAGACCCGCGATATGTGATTCTGGTGAAAATTTTGAGCATTCATGAAACCTTGTTTTTTCCATGAAAAATTACTCAAACGAGTGGGAAAATGCATGGGCATGGTAAATTGGGCCAAATTTTGCTCAGAAACGTGACAAAAAGCACTTTTCAATTTTTGACCCAAATCAGAAAAAAACGTAGACCCGCGATATGTGATTCTGGTGAAAATTTTGAGCATTCATGAAACCTTGTTTTTTCCATGAAAAATTACTCAAACGAGTGGGAAAATGCATGGGCATGGTAAATTGGGCCAAATTTTGCTCAGAAATGTGACAAAAAGCACTTTTCAATTTTTGTCCCAAATCAGAAAAAAACGTAGACCCGCGGTATTTGATTCTGGTGAAAATTTTGAGCATTCATGAAACCTTGTTTTTTCCATGAAAAATTACTCAAACGAGTGGGAAAATGCATGGGCATGGTAAATTGGGCCAAATTTTGCTCAGAAACGTGACAAAAAGCACTTTTCAATTTTTGACCCAAATCAGAAAAAAACGTAGACCCGCAGTATGTGATTCTGGTGAAAATTTTGACCATTCATGAAACCTTGTTTTTTCCATGAAAAATTACTCAAACGAGTGGGAAAATGCATGGGCATGGTAAATTGGGCCAAATTTTGCTCAGAAACATGACAAAAAGCACTTTTCAATTTTTTACCCAAATCAGAAAAAAAAACGTAGACCTGGTATGTGATTCTGGTGAAAATTTTGACCATTCATGAAACCTTGTTTTTTCCATGAAAAATTACTCAAACGAGTGGGAAAATCCATGGGCATGGTAAATTGGGCCAAATTTTGCTCAGAAACGCGACAAAAAGCACTTTTCAATTTTTGACCCAAATCAGAAAAAAACGTAGACCCACGGTATGTGATTCTGGTGAAAATTTTGACCATTCATGAAACCTTGTTTTTTCCATGAAAAATTACTCAAACAAGTGGGACAATGCATGGGCATGGTAAATTGGGCCAAATTTTGCTCAGAAATGTGACAAAAAGCATTTTCAATTTTTGACCCAAATCAGAAAAAAATGTAGACCCGCGGTATGTGATTCTGGTGAAAATTTTGACCATTAATGAAACCTTGTTTTTTCCATGAAAAATTACTCAAACGAGTGGGAAAATGCATGGGCATGGTAAATTGGGCCAAATTTTGCTCAGAAATGTGACAAAAAGCACTTTTCAATTTTTGACCCAAATCAGAAAAAAACGTAGACCCGCGGTATGTGATTCTGGTGAAAACTTTGACCATGCATGAAACCTTGTTTTTTCCATGACAAATTACTCAAACGAGTTGGAAAATGCATGGGTATGGTAAATTGGGCCAAATTTTGCTCAGAAACGTGACAAAAAGCACTTTTCAATTTTTGTCCCAAATCGGAAAAAAACGTAGACCCGCGGTATTTGATTCTGGTGAAAATTTTGAGCATTCATGGAACCTTGTTTTTTCCATGAAAAATTACTCAAACGAGTGGGAAAATGCATGGGCATGGTAAATTGGGCCAAATTTTGCTCAGAAACGTGAAAAAAGCACTTTTCAATTTTTGACCCAAATCAGAAAAAAACGTAGACCCGCGGTATGTGATTCTGGTGAAAATTTTGACCATTCATGAAACCTTGTTTTTTCCATAAAAATTACTCAAACCAGTGGGAAAATGCATGGGCATGGTAAATTGGGCCAAATTTTGCTCAGAAATGTGACAAAAAGCACTTTTCAATTTTTGACCCAAATCAGAAAAAAACGTAGACCCGCGGTATGTGATTCTGGTGAAAATTTTGACCATTCATGAAACCTTGTTTTTTCCATGAAAAATTACTCAAACGAGTGGGAAAATGCATGGGCATGATAAATTGGGCAAAATTTTGCTCAGAAATGTGACAAAAAGCACTTTTCAATTTTTGACCCAAATAAAAAAAAACATAGACCCGCGGTATGTGATTCTGGTGAAAATTTTGACCATTCATGAAACCTTGTTTTTTCCATGAACAATTACTCAAACGAGTGGGAAAATGCATGGGCATGGTAAATTGGGCCAAATTTTGCTCAGAAATTTGACAAAAAGCACTTTTCAATTTTTGACCCAAATCAGAAAAAGACGTAGACACGCGGTATGTGATTCTGGTGAAAATTTTGACCATTCATGAAACCTTGTTTTTTCCATGAAAAATTACTCAAACGAGTGGGAAAATGCATGGGCATGGTAAATTGGGCCAAATTTTGCTCAGAAATGTGACAAAAAGCACTTTTCAATTTTTGACCCAAATCAGAAAAAAACGTAAACCCGCGCTATGTGATGCTGGTGAAAATTTTGACCATTCATGAAACCTTGTTTTTTCCATGAAAAATTACTCAAACGAGTGGGAAAATGCATGGCCATGATAAATTGGGCAAAATTTTGCTCAGAAATGTGACAAAAAGCACTTTTCAATTTTTGACCCAAATCAGAAAAAAACGTAGACCCGCGGTATGTGATTCTGGTGAAAATTTTTACCATTCATGAAACCTTGTTTTTTCCATGAAAAATTACTCAAACGAGTGGGAAAATGCATGGGCATGGTAAATTGGGCCAAATTTTGCTCAGAAATTTGACAAAAAGCACTTTTCAATTTTTGACCCAAATCGGAAAAAACGTAGACCCGCGGTATGTGATTCTGGTGAAAATTTTGACCATTCATGAAACCTTGTTTTTTCCATGAAAAATTACTCAAACGAGTGGGAAAATGCATGGGCATGGTAAATTGGGCCAAATTTTGCTCAGAAATGTGACAAAAAGCACTTTTCAATTTTTTACCCAAATCAGAAAAAAACGTAGACCCGCGGTATGTGATTCTGCTGAAAATTTTGACCATTCATGAAACCTTGTTTTTTCCATGAAAAATTACTCAAACGAGTGGGAAAATGCATGGGCATGGTAAATTGGGCCAAATTTTGCTCAGAAATGTGACAAAAAGCGCATTTCAATTTTTTACCCAAATCAGAAAAAAACGTAGACCCGCGGTATGTGATTCTGGTGAAAATTTTGACCATTCATGAAACCTTGTTTTTTCCATGAAAAATTACTCACATGAGTGGGAAAATGCATGGGCATGGTAAATTGGGCCAAATTTTGCTCAGAAATGTGACAAAAAGCACTTTTCAATTTTTGACCCAAATCAGAAAAAAACGTAGACCCGCGGTATGTGATTCTGGTGAAAATTTTGACCATTCATGAAACCTTGTTTTTTCCATGAAAAATTACTCAAACGAGTGGGAAAATGCATGGGCATGGTAAATTGGGCCAAATTTTGCTCAGAAATGTGACAAAAAGCACTTTTCAATTTTTGACCCAAATCAGAAAAAAACGTAGACCCGCGGTATGTGATTCTGGTGAAAATTTTGACCATTCATGAAACCTTGTTTTTTCCATGAAAAATTACTCAAACGAGTGGGAAAATGCATGGGCATGGTAAATTGGGCCAAATTTTGCTCAGAAATGTGACAAAAAGCACTTTTCAATTTATGACCCAAACCAGAAAAAAACATAGACCCGCGGTATGTGATTCTGGTGAAAATTTTGACCATTCATGAAACCTTGTTTTTTCTATGAAAAATTACTGAAACGAGTGGGAAAATGCATGGGCATGGTAAATTGGGCCAAATTTTGCTCAGAAATGTGACAAAAAGCACTTTTCAATTTTTGACCCAAATCAGAAAAAAACGTAGACCCGCGGTATGTGATTCTGGTGAAAATTTTGACCATTAATGAAACCTTGTTTTTTCCATGAAAAATAACTCAAACGAGTGGGAAAATGCATGGGCATGGTAAATTGGGCCAAATTTTGCTCAGAAATGTGACAAAAAGCACTTTTCAATTTTTGACCCAAATCAAAAAAAAACATAGACCCGCGGTATGTGATTCTGGTGAAAAATTTGACCATTCATGAAACCTTGTTTTTTCCATGAAAAATTACTCAAACGAGTGGGAAAATGCATGGGCATGGTAAATTGGGCCAAATTTTGCTCAGAAATGTGACAAAAAGCACTTTTCAATTTTTGACCCAAATCAGAAAAAAACGTAGACCCGCGGTATGTGATTCTGGTGAAAATTTTGACCATTCATGAAACCTTGTTTTTTCCATGAAAAATTACTCAAACGAGTGGGAAAATGCATGGGCATGGTAAATTGGGCCAAATTTTGCTCAGAAATGTGACAAAAAGCACTTTTCAATTTTTTACCCAAATCAGAAAAAAACGTAGACCCGCGGTATGTGATTCTGGTGAAAATTTTGACCATTCATGAAACCTTGTTTTTTCCATGAAAAATTACTCAAACGAGTGGGAAAATGCATGGGCATGGTAAATTGGGCCAAATTTTGCTCAGAAATGTGACAAAAAGCACTTTTAAATTTTTGACCCAAATCAGAAAAAAACGTAGACCCGCGGTATGTGATTCTGGTGAAAATTTTGACCATTCATGAAACCTTGTTTTTTCTATGAAAAATTACTGAAACGAGTGGGAAAATGCATGGGCATGGTAAATTGGGCCAAATTTTGCTCAGAAATGTGACAAAAAGCACTTTTCAATTTTTTACCCAAATCAGAAAAAAACGTAGACCCGCGGTATGTGATTCTGGTGAAAATTTTGACCATTCATGAAACCTTGTTTTTTCCATGAAAAATTACTCAAACGAGTGGGAAAATGCATGGGCATGGTAAATTGGGCCAAATTTTGCTCAGAAATGTGACAAAAAGCACTTTTAAATTTTTGACCCAAATCAGAAAAAAACGTAGACCCGCGGTATGTGATTCTGGTGAAAATTTTGACCATTCATGAAACCTTGTTTTTTCTATGAAAAATTACTGAAACGAGTGGGAAAATGCATGGGCATGGTAAATTGGGCCAAATTTTGC